>NW_027507788.1:192352534-192882534 GCF_037356315.1 Lithobates pipiens | reverse complement strand
TGTATTTGCGCAGCGGTCTTTTAGACGCAATTTTTTGTGAAAAAATACACTTTCATAAATTAAAAAAAAACAAACAGTAAATTTAGCCCAATTTTTTATATAATGTGAAAGATGATGTTAAGCCAAGTAAATAGATGCCTAACATGTCATGCTTTGAAATTGCGCACACTTGTGGAATGGCGACAAACTACGGTACCTAAAAATCTCCATGGGTGGCAGATTAAAAAAAAATAATGGTTACCAGGTTTGAGTTACAGAGGAGTTCTAGTGCTAGACTTATTGCTCTCGCTCAGACGATCGTGGCGATACCTCACATGTGTGATTTAACCACATCAATACAGGGCACTTTCGCCCCCTTCCTTCCCAGAGCAATTTTCAGCTTTCAGCACTCTCGCATTTTCACTGACAATTGCACAGTCATGTAATGCTGTACCAAAATTACATTTTTTTGTTCACACAAATAGAGCTTTCTTTTGGTGGTATTTATTCACGACTCAGTTTTGTGTTTTTTGTTTATTTTTATTTTTTCACATTGGCACTTTAAGCAAAAAAAAAAGATCCCTTTTATTGGTGTCACAAGGAATGTAATCATCCCTTGTGACAGTAATAGGTGGTGATAGGTACTCTCTATGGAGGGATCAGGGGTCTAAAACCTTCTTCCTAACATTTTGAGATCGAAATGAGGGACACCTACTAGCAAATGTATGTAGGGATAGGACACGCCCCCTGCCACACCCCCTTAGAGGGGAATTAAACAAAAAAAAAAGGTTAATTAAATCCACAAGGGCTTTTTTTTACCACTACTATTCCTTTATATTGGCTCTTAAAATTTACAGATGCAGCAATTTAGAAATTGAATATAAGGTTTAGCACTGGGAAACACTTTTTGAAAAATAAAAAGTGCATTTTATATACAACTATATCGATCAGATCAAAATGAGGGACAGATCAGGGGGACAGAGGGACATTGTTCCAAATCAGGGACAGTCCCTCGAAATCAGGGACAGTTGGGAGCTATGCTAAAAGACCCCAAATCCCCCCTTTGCACTTCAAAGTATTTAGATTGCCAAAAACGGCGATTCTGAATACTGTCATTCTTTTTTTTAAATGGCGCCATTGGCAGCCGAGTAAACCGGAATTGACTTTGTGACATCGCTTCCGTGTTTACACAAAGGAGACTGGATTGAAGCAGTTTCCGGCTTCCTTCCAGCCTCACTCTAGCCGGCGGAAGTACCCGATCGCGGATCGGGCCTTCCGGTGGGACGGGAGGCCTGGGAAGAGCGGCAGAAGGTGGCAGGAGGGGGGGATATCCCCTCTTGCTCCCTCGGGATAACAGCGGAGCGACTTTTAGCCGCATCGGTTGTTATCCCTGAAGAGCCGACCGCCTGCTCTATAAAACAGCAGCTGCGGGCATCACCCCGGTATAACCCCTTAAAGCTGAGGCCACATATGAGCGTACGGATGACAGGAAGGGGATATATATTTCTTACCTTTCTAGTTGTCATTTTGGAGCAGTTTTATACATAGAACTCTATAGGCAGCTTGTTTTTGTTTAGAATAGCTTGTAAATAGGAGACAGATTTAGGGACAGATTTGTTTACCATACAATGTACCACCCAAGCCTTTTTTCAATCTGTAATGTTTTGTTAGGACAGGCAGTGTGTATATCCAGTGTACAACTGATAATGGAGATCTGCCAGCAAAGCATAGACAGTGTTAATTATGGTAAACATAACTCCTCAGGACCCCTTAAAATTAAATAGAAGTGAAAAGACAAGTAGGATTTTTCTCAAGTAAAAACAACTTTTTTTTTTTTTTTAATGCACACTGTGGCCTAGGAGCTTTGTCTCAGTGTGTTGGAGTGCCATTCTAAGTTAACCACTACAATACTGGGCACTTTCACCCCCTTCCTTCCCAGCCCAATTTTCAGCTTTCAGCGCTCTAGCGCTTTCAGTGACAATTGCGCGGTCATGCTACACTGTACCCAAATGAAATTGTTATCATTTTGTTCGCACAAATAGAGCTTTATTTTGGTGTTATTTATTCACGACTCCGTTTTTTTTTTTTGCGATATAAGCGCAAAAATAGCGGAAATTTGGAAAAAAACTATATTTTCTTTTTTCTATTTGAAAAGAAATCCAATAAAATCTAATTTTGTCATAAATTTAAGCCAAAATGTATTCTGCTACATGTTTTTGGTAAAAAAAATTCCGTTAAGTGTATAATAATTGGTTTGTGTGATCACGGACATATGTACGCAAATGATCATGTACATATGTGTGCAGGTGATCACGTACATATGTGTGCAGATAATCATTGGGACATGTGATTTTAGTGGGACATATGTGGGGAACATGTTTTTATTATTAGGGACATGTGTTTTTATTATTTGGGGACATGTATGTTTTGGGGACATGTGTGTTTTGGGGACATATGTGGGGACTGTGTTTGTACTGTGTGGTGTGTTGTGTGTTTACACTACACTGATGATCAGTGAGTAAAAAGCTGTAAAAAACAGCTCATACTCACTGATCATCAGCCGGCTGCAGCGTTCTGCTCTCCTCTCCTCAGCGGTGACTTCCGTGTAAGGAGAGGAGAGCCGATTGCCTAGCAACCGGCTGTTTGTTTACATCACATGAGGGCCGTGATTGGACACGGCCGTCATGTGATCAGGAGGGCCAATCACAGAGCCCTCCTGCCGATCTGAGATGTGCCGTGTCCGGGTGACACGAGCACATCGGGATCGCGCCGCTGCGCGGGCGCGCGCACGATCCCGCTACTCCTGAAGGACGTTCCTGAACGTCCTATCAGGAGTAGACGGCTCCCACCCGGCCGTATATATGCATTGGCCGGGTGGGAAGTGGTTAATGTACCGCCTGTTACTGTGACTTCAAATAGTGTAATGCCTTGTTCATACGGTCGGACATTCCGACCACAAAATACGTCTGATTTTTTCAGACGGATTTTGTCCAAAACTGGTGTTGCATACACACGGACAAAGTTATCAGAAAATCAGATCGTTCAGAACATGGTGACTTTTGTTGCGTACGAAGGGACTACGTAGAGGCTAGTAGCCAATAGCTTTGGTCTCGTAATTTGATCTGCGCATGCGTGGCACTTTGTCCGACGGACTCCTCTACAAACGATCAGAAAAAATCGGATCGGATTTTTTTGTGGGAAAATTTTAGATCCTGTTCTCAAATTTTTTCCGTCGGAATTTCCGACTAAAAAAAGTCCGATAGAGCCCACACACGATTAGATTTTCCGACAATATAATCTGATCTGACCTTTTCCATTGGAATTTCCGACCATGTGTACAGGGCATAACACTGACATGCAGTGTTCTGAGTTGCATAAATGCTGCTTTTTTATGCAGTGCATGTGAACAGAACACATAGAAAACAAGGCAAAACGCATCAAAAATGCGCCGGAATGCATCTAAACACATCAAAAACTCGCAACAGCAGGAAAAAAAAGCAGGAAGCTTTGGGGGAAAAAAACACATCAAAAACCTACATGCAGAAAAGCATCCGGAACACTTCAGATTGCGTCTCTGCGGTGTGAACCCACTTATGCCCCGTACACACGATCCGAAAATCGTACGGAAAATACCGCTTTCGAAGTGATCGTACGATAATCGGATCGTTAGTACAGAGCTTTCGAGAGCCGATTCGGACAGTTCATCCGATATTATTCTATCGGACATGCACGGAAATTTTTTTCGTACGATGCCAGATCGTACGATTTTCGTTTAATCAGTACAGCTATCGTTCGAAAATGCAATACAAATGCATTACAACACATGACATCACTTCCAATTTTTTTTTCTGTCGTGCGGGAATTTTCGTGACTTTAGTAAACTCATCAGATTCGATCTGAGATTAGCATGCAATAAAAAACGGACGATCATTCGTCCGATAATCTCATCGTGTGTATGGGGCATTATACTCAACTTCACATAACACCTCCAGCACTACCTTCTCTGCCAAAAAGTACATGGTGCAAATATTGTTTTAAATGGTGCTGGAGCTTACAAAGGTTTGGTGATGTCACCCATGCATCATATGAAGGTGTATTCCACGGTATCATAGGAAGAGGTCACATACTCCCCTATACTGGGGAGAACTGAATGATTTGCACTAAGGTGCTGTGAAGGTAAGTATACAGTATGTAGGTTGGGTTCCAGGCTATGAACAGATTGTCACTTTGCCCTGAATAGGCAAAATGATATAGTCTCCTTAAAATAGTAGTATTGTGAACTATATTTGGAACCATCCTGGATGATTGCAGTCTCCTTACCATGTGATTTTCCACTTGTGCATCCGGAGATATACCCAGGAAATAAGGTTACTGGAAGGATAATAATAGAAGAATACCTTTCTGCTGTACTTGTAAATAACTGCTGGTTATTTGACTCCATGCCTTACACTTCCTCATGACTAGATCATGCCTTAGTAACACATTGCCTAAGTTATAGGTCTGATTTTTTTTTTTTTTCCATTACTAAACAAGTATGCTCTGCCTTCCTTCTAACCCTCCACTAATGCTCTTTTTCAAAAAATAATTTGAAAAACTTTTTGTGAAATGATCAATATATTTCAGTGAAAAAATGAATTTTGATTGGTTGCCATGAGTCCTTGTGCATTTTAGAATCCATTATTTACTAAAGGGTAATCGGTCAACAAAATATATTTTGCTAATAAATAAGAAATAACATTGCATTTTTATACCTATTAATATTGTAGTGTTCTCCTAACACCAATGATTTAATACAAAAGCAATTTCATAGTGTAAAGTTACCATTAATGGAACCCCATGCTGAACAAAAAATTAAATGGCTGGTTTAGCGGAGACAGACTTTAGGCATATGGATTTAATTAATGATATAGAAAATGTGTGTGAGCAACGCTGGTTACAATGTGCTAATTTTCCTAATTACAAGCTTGTTTTTCTAAGTATTCTTTCATGTTCTGATATTTTTTTTTCCATTTACATATTCTGGACAAGTTTGTTACAAAAATAAAATTTGACAAACAAAATGAACTTTCCTGATTTGATTTTTAGCTTTTCTACAAGTTTCTGTATATTCTTTTTTTTTAGGGGGTAAGTGCTGTTGTGACATTAAATTGAATTTAGAGAAAATGATGGTGGAATAAAAGCCTGCACTCTAATGCCGCGTACACACGATCGAATTGTCTGGCGTACTTAGTCCAACATACAATCCGACATACAATCCGGCGGACTTTCTACCGAACGGACTTGGCCACACACGGACACACAGAAAGTCCGACGTTCGCTTGCGCGATGACGTACAGCACGTACGACGGGACTAGAAAAAGGAAGTTCAATAGCCAGTAGCCAATAGATTCCTTTTTCGTACTTGCTTCTGAGCATGCGTCATTCTTAGTCCGCCGTACTAGCATACTGACGAACGTATTGTCCGCTGAAACCCAAGTCCGACAGGAAGATTGGAGTGCAAAAATACTTTCTTAGTCCGCCGGACTTCACGCTGGAAAAGTCCGCTGAAGCCCACACACGATCGAATTGCGATTGAAATGCGTTTCGGCGGACTAAGTATGCCGGACAATCTGATCGTGTGTACGCGGCATAAGGCCCCTTTCACAGGGGCTGTCCGATCAGGTCCGCCTATCAGTTTTTCAGGCGGACCTTATCTGACACTTGACTCACCTCTATGGAGCAGCGGATGTCAGCGGTGACACGTCCGCTGACACCCCCTGCTATCCGAACCGATCCTCTCCGGCAAAACCAGAATGATGGTGGTCCTATTTTCCATCCTTCTGGTGGATCGGTTTGGGTGACCTCCCCATAAGGGTGTCTGCACATGAAAACCCAACTCCAGTTTTGGATGGAAGGAAGAAGAGTTTCAGGTTTTTCATTTTTATCTGTGACTCTAGCCGGGAAGTTTCCTCTCACTTCCTGTCCCTTTAACGATTGTATATAATTTGGGAGGTGTTGATGTCACTGAGACTGGAAAGCCCAGACAATGACAAAAACATTTGAGATGAAGGAACTCCAGCTTTTTAATCACCTTCTGCAACTCCCAACCACCTGAAGTCCCTCCAAGGTGATTTTTATTTAGGAAAAAACCCTATTTATATATTTTTTTTTTCCTAGCTGGTGACATCACCAATACTTCCACTTACATATTGATGTGTGAATGTTGCTCAATCCTGGAGTACTGCAAGCACAGCCTGTGAGATGATGAGGAAATTGACAGAATGACATGATTATTGTTCTGCCTGAAATTGAGACTGCTGGTACTGGACTGAGGAGGAAAAAAAAATTCCATGCATGGAGTGAATTATGTCTAGTTCCTGATTAACTGGCTGAAATTCACACAGTAGGTGGCCCTGTAGACCACCTCTAACCCAACATGCCTCTATTGAAAAATTGTTGGCTGAACTGCACCTGCTGGCCAATCAGATACAGGCACTGTTATATAGGGATGAGCTTCGAGTTCAAGTCGAACATTGCCTGTTCGCCTGTTTGGGATGTTCGCTGCAAATTCGAAAAGCCATGGAACACCCTGTACAAGTCTATGGGAGAAATCTAAAGTGCTAATTTTAAAGGCTAATATGCAAGTTACTGTCCTAAAAAGTAATTGAATTTGGGGGAACCCCACGCTTTAAAAAAAAAAAATTTTTTATCAATGACTTTCAATGAGTGTTCTCTGTATTACGGGAGCCGACAATTCATTATAGCAGCGAGTGATTTTAAATTACTTTTTTTTCTGCAGAAATGACACTTTGTGCAGGGACAGTTCTAAGCACGGGAAACATGCGCCCCTTCACAGGCATACTATAGACACCCCCCATGTACGAAATTTAAAGGAATATTACACTTTTATTGTTTCACTTTAATCATTATTAAAATCACTGCTCCCGAAAAAACTGCAGTTTTTAAAACTTTTTTTTGCATTGATCCATGTCCCCTGGGGCAGGACCCAGTAACTTGCATATTAGCCTTTAAAATTAGCACTTTAGATTTTGAAGGTTCGAGTCCCATAGACTTTAATAGGGTTCTAAAGTTCACACGAAGTTTAGGTCTGTTCGGAGGTTCTGGTGTGAACCGAACCGGGGGGGTGTTCGGCTCATCCTTACTGTTATATATAAATATGTAGTCTAGATCTCTTTTTACAATTATGTGGCTTGTCCTTGGCTTAAAAACCTCTCATAGGACTTGAATGTTTGTTGTCCGCATTTGATGATATTGACTGGATCAGATATAAACTGTCATATTTTTGGGCTACTTCCCTATACTAATCAGTCTAGAGGGTGAATAATCCTGCTGAGTTGGATTTTGTGGTTGACTGCTTTTATCACCCTGAGATAAGGCTGGCACATGGGATGTCTGCTAAGTGTGTAGACTTGCTCATAGTGCAGTCATCTGTGAAAACATTTCTTGTGTTTATGACCAGCTTTTGCCTTTTGTGTACAGATAATAAACTGGTTACTTACAGTGGTGTTTTGAAAAATTGCTTGTGAACTTGTGTGGATTTCTGCATGAACGGCTCTTGAAATGTGATCTGATGGCCAGAACTGATAAAAATAAAGTTAGTGTTATTTAATAAAAAGCACACAACATTCTACATTGTTGTGTCTTTACCAAACATTTGGTTTATAAAATCAAGGCCATTGACGGGAAAGTGCATGAAGGCTTGTATTTACACGTATGCTAATGATCAAACATTTGCAGCAGCTGGGAAGTATTGTGTCCTGTATACAAAGTTTTTGCAGTTTATGTATATCAGTAATAGTGACATCCCAACATTCTGCTGAATAATTTACCCGATACAGCTTGGGACTTTATTGTACCTTCAGTAGTTGAAAGGAATTTAGGCCCAGAGGTGGCAAAGACTGCGTGGGACTTCTTTAAAGTGGTTGTAAGCCCTTACAAACCACTTCGACCTACAGGTAAGCTTAGATTAAGGCTTACCTGTAGGTCCAAGAAATATCTCCTAAACCTATACGGTTTAGGAGATATTTACAAAAAGACAGCGGCGTGCAGGTGCACTGGGCAGGCAGCAGATCACGGCAATATGCCATAAGTGTCGGCTCCTATGCGCATGCGCGGGAGTGACATCATCGCTGCTCTGGCAAATCACAGCGGCAGAGCAGCGAGACCCGGAAGTCACTCTGGGATCCATGACAGCGGCGGACATGAAGGCGGAGGACCGCTTCGGGGGCTTCGTTCTCAGGCAAGTTATTCATAATGAGCTAGTATACTATGCATATTAGCTCATTATGCCTTTGCCTTGCAGGGTGTGCTTTTTTTTTTTTTCCATGGGTTTACAACCACTTTAAGAGGAACTTCAGCCTTCACCTTCCCTCCATCTTTTTCCCCCTACTTACCTTTTACTGTATTCTGCGGAGTAAGGATTCTCACCTAACCAGTAGATTTAGTGTTGAACTGCTGGGATTCTCCCCACTATAGCTGCTGCACCGGTCCGGCGCCGCCATGTTGCCTGTCAGAGCTGATGGCTCTTCCATGTACAGGCACTGCTAGGCCCACTCCCTCCTCCTTAGGCCCCTTTCACACGGGGCGGATCAGTAATGATCCGCCCCGTGATGATCCGCTCGCTCAGCGGGGATCGCTCCATTGTCCCTGCTGAGCCGGCGGCGGACAGGGCGGTCTCTGCACACTGTGCAGGGACCGCCCTGTCAGCTCTCCATTCTCCTCTATGGGGATCGGATCAGCACGACCCGTCTCTCTGTGTTCATCCCATCCGTTTTGCAGACGGATAGAAAAATAGGATTTTCCTCCGTCTGCAGAATTGGACAGTAGCGGAGGCGGACAATAGCGGGTGTCTGCGGATGTTCATCCGCAGACACCCGCTATCCCATAAGGATGAATGTATGTCCGTATTTCATCCGCAAACGTATGGATGAAATACGGACATAATGTCCGCATGTGTGAAAGGGGCCTTACTGAATGGGACTGCACCTCATGCATCCCAGGAGGTCAGGTAAAATAAAAGGAACCCAATATCTGGGAAGCCGCGGGTAGGCCCACTTTAAAGGGTGAAGGCCGCTTTAACTTTAAGCTTTAGTTTTAACTTCACAAACTAATTCTGAAATTCTAATTAATACTTAATAGTGTTGTCCAACTTTGAATATTACATAAATAGTTCTGAAGATTTGAGTAAGTATAATTCACTTACTGCACACTATAAGGAGGCTTGTCTCTTTAAAGTATCTAAACCCAAGAACCAATATGAAATATATTTGAGCTTAACCACTACAGATCCGCGCTATTGCCAAATGACAGCATCAGCGCGGACCTACATTTCCGGGACTACGTCTATTGACGTCGTCCCGGATACGAGCGGCCTGCGCGCCCCCTGAGGGGCGCGCGCGGTGCGCTCTGTGATCGGCGAGTCCGTGAGACTCGCCTGATCACCGATCCGTGCAAGGGGTCGATCCCGACCCCTTATCACGTGATCAGCTGTCAGCCAATGACAGCTGATCATGTGATAGAACGGAGCCGGTAATCGGCTATTATTCCTCCTCGCGCTGACAGCGCGAGGAGAAAAAAAAAAAGCCGATCACCGGCGGCCGTGATCGGGACATCAGTCCCGATCACGGCCATCAATACAAGGGACCACCTGCCACCTGCCAGTGCCCACCTGCCTCCCGCAGTGCCATCCTGAAGTAAAATAAAACGCAAAAGTAAGTGCCCCCCGTCAGTGCCCATAGTGCCCACAGTGCCACCCACAGTGCCACCCACAGTGCCACCCCACAGTGCCACCCACAGTGCCACCCACAGTGCCACCCAATCTGCCTCAAAGGTGCTGCACCCCAGTGCCGCCCATCAGTGCCCAGCAGTGCCGCCCATCAGTGCCCAGCAGTGCCGCCCATCAGTGCCCAGCAGTGCCACCTATCAGAGCCACCTATCAGGGCCACCTATCAGTGCCCATCAGTCCCATCTATCTGTGGTACCTATCAGTGCCCATCCGTGCCACCCATCCATGCCACCCATCTGTGCCACCCATCCGTGCCATCTTATGTGCCCATCTTTGCCCATCAGTGCCGCCTTATCTGTGCCCATCGGTGCCGCCTTATCTGTGCCTATTAGTGCCGCCTTAACTATGCCTATCAGTGCCCACCAGTGCAGCCCATCAGTGCCCACCAATGCAGCCCATCAGTGCCCACCAATGCAGCCCATCAGTGCCCACCAATGCAGCCATCAGTGCCGCCTAATCTGCGCACTTCAATGAAGGAGAAAAATGACCCGTTTGCAAAATTTTATAACAAACTATTAAAACATGATTTATTTATTTTTATTTTTTTGCATCTTTTTTTGTTTGTTTAGCAAAAAATAAAACTCCGAGCTGTAACTAAATACCACCAAAAGAAAGCTCTATTTGTGGGAAAAAAATGATAAAAATTTCATTTGGGTACAGTGTTGTATGCCCGCGCAATTGTCATTCAAAGTGCATCAGCGCTGAAAGCTGAAAATTGGTCTGGGACTGAGGGGGGTTTAAGTGCCCAGTAAGCAAGTGGTTAAAGGACAGGTACCTTTGGTAACATGCTACATCATTATTATTATTATTATTATTATTATTATTATTATACAAGATTTATATAATGCCAACAGTTTGCGCAGTGCTTTACAATATGAGGGCAGACAGTACACTTACAATACAAATCAATACAGGATGGATCAGAAGGCCCTGCTCATTAGAGCTTACAATCTAGAAGGGAGGGTCAAGTTGAAACAAAAGGTAATAACTGTGGGGGGATGAGCTGATGGAGAAAATGAAAATACAGTTGTTAGGTGTGGGTAGGGTAGGCTTCTCTGAAGAGATGGGTTTTCAGGGATCATCTAAAAGCTAATAAAGTAGGAGATAGGCGGACAGATTGGGGTAGGGCATTCCATAGGATTGGAGAGGCTTTAGAAAAGTCCTGGAGGCGAGTATGGGAGGAGGTGACGAGGGAGCTAGAGAGCAGGAGGACTTGGGAGCAACGAAGAGAATGAGTAGGTTGGTATTTAGAGACTAGGCTAGTGATGTAGCTGGGGGCAGAGTTGTGGATGGCTTTGTACGTAATTGTTAGTATTTTGAATTTAATTCTTTGGCTGAGCGGAAGCCAGTGGAGGGATTGACAGAGAGGAGTAGCAGACACTGAGCGATTGGTAAGGTGGATGAGTCTGGCAGCAGCATACATGATGGATTGAAGAGGTGATAGACTATGTAGACGTAAGCCAATGAGAAGGGAGTTGCAGTAGTCGAGGCGGGAGATGACCAGCGAGTGAATTAAGAGCTTTGTTGTGTCATTGGTTAGAAAGGGGCATATTTTGGAGATGTTGCGGAGGTTGAGGCGGCAGGATTTGGACAGTGATTGGATGTGTTGCTTGAAGGAGAGTTCAGAGTCCAGGACTACACCTAAAACCTTGGCTGTACATCCGTATTTAGGGTGTAACATGTTACCAAAGAACACCTGCCTGTGTTGCGCTGATCCCCCTACTGTGACAGCGGGTCGGAGATCTTGTCAAGCTGTCACAATTCAAAAAGTGCGTTGCTTTGCGGGACTCCGCCCACTCAGCCGCGTCATTTGTTTACAGTCATCTATAGATGAATGAAATACAACTACCGTCTACCACCACAGCAGACGGCTTGTATTTCTCAATGAACTGCAAGGGTACTCTCGTAGTTCATTGATCTCCAGTAGCAGCTATACTGAGATTCTGCAGAAGCCTGACATGTGGTAATTGCAGGTGCAATGATCTGCAGGCTCCTGGAAAAAAAACCCATAATAAATGCAAATTTTTTACCTACCTTCAAAAATATGTGCATTTATTATTTTTATTAAAAGGTTAACTAGGCCCCTTTCACATGGGCTGTGCGCAGTCTGATCAGCAAGTGATCCATGAACAGATCCAGAACTGAATGGATGTCACTTTCGTGACATTGTTTCTGTTCACTTTTTTCCTGCAGTACCTACAAACTTTTCTCCATTTACATCAGACTACCTCAAAATCCTCACATTTAAGTCAGAAAAAAACAAAAAAAAATGATGCAGACCTTCTCCCTTTTGGATGGACTCAGAGGTAAATGCATGCACATCTGTTTGCATCTGCCTGCCAATAGACTAGCATGGGGCTTCCAATCATCCGCCTGAAAAAGTGACAGACAGATCTGATCGGAACACCAATGTGAAAAGGGCCTCTGTTTTCTTTTTTAAGACTATTTCCTTTATGTTCACCTGGTGACCCTGTCAGTATCACACTTTCTATCCTTGGGTACGGTAAATGCTCATTGACTGTACTGTACATTTGGGGGAGCGGTGTTGTCATCCTAGGGTCAGAAGTCTGTTTAACTTGTGGCCGTCGCCTCTTTTCCATATCACAATGCCTTGTTCACACAGGGCGATTACATGTGTGCCCCATGCAGGTTTTACCAGCACAGGTGTTGCATGCTTCCTCATGCCTGCATCCCATTTTTTGTCTATTGGGACATGTGACTGCATGGGACCAGCTACTGTGTGGGTGCGGGTCCTCGAGCACACACAGGGTGATTTCAGGGACACGCACCTGCATGTCTCATTGGGACACAGCAGCTTGTCTCAGTAGACGACAATGGAATGAAAACACGGCACTGCACCGGGCAAGCATATGTACAGCCCTCCTAGATAGGTGCTAGAATTAGTTAGATTTAGTGCTTGCTCACTCTTTTCCATGGAGCTGTATTTTTGTTTGTTAGGTAAATTTAGTTTGTCTCACTGTAATCAGTGCAGCTGAATGCGATTAGTTAGGTTTGCTCAGTGTTTCAGCTGCTGCTAGTTCTGGCTGTTTCCTCTGCTTTCCAGAGAGCTGCAGAACTCTCTGCAAAAAAACATGTGAAGCAGTGCAAATAGCAGCTTTTTAATATTTATACAGTCCTCGCCAATTCCAGGGAAGATGGCCCTGAAGGCTGCTGGGAGTTGGTATGAATACTCTGAGACACAGAGCTGCTGGGTCTTTGCCTGCAGAGGGACGGTCCAGTCTGTAGAGCTTTTTGACCTCCAGGGCAATGCTGCCATGTGCTTGCTGTTTGTGAGGCCTCAGGTGGGTGACCTAGGGGCCTGGATGCTGAAACTACAAAAAGCTGAATGAGGGACTTTCTACTGAAGATCTAGTCTAGTATCACTGGAGAAAGGTGTCACTTGGAAGGAGACAATCAACTGTCCTTGTGTCAGGACTGAGCTCAATCCTTCCTTCTCTGAGCTGGCCGCTCACCTGTCGGCTAATTGCCAGCTCCTATCTCTCCACAGTGACGCACCTGCTGATGATATCCTGCTCGTCAGTCCTGCCTACTTAAGCCATTCAGCCCAGGTGATCTCTGCCTTTGCCTTGGTCACATCTCTAAAGATGCTCTCCTGTGTTCCTGTTAAAGACTTGCTTGGCTGACATTCCTTCTGGCTTCAGATCCTGCTTACTGTTCTACTACTTTCATCTCTGGCTCCCTGAAGTTTTGGCTTGACTGACTAATCCGTTCCGGTTCCTGAACTCTGGCTATGTTTTGACTATGTTTACCTGTTTTTATTATTATTAAACAAGTGAGATTTAACTGTACTTCTTTCTCAGTCTGATTCATGGTTTCTGACACCTTGGACATTTTGTGAGTAAAGACTGCTATGAGACTTCTTAGAGACTTTTGGGCTGCTGCCACCTCTCTAGTGCTAGAGAGTTATTTGTGTGTTTGACCAAATGGGACATCGGCTGGTGTATTGAAGAGCTTACAGGGGGTGATTTTCACCTTAATGCATCCCGGGAGAGCACTTCTCCTAGGGAGTTATCTGATGTGGGTTGGAGCCGAGAGAGCAGCCTGGGGACCCCAGAAGATGAGGTTCAGGGCCACTCTGTGCAAAACCAGCGGCACAGTGGAGATAAATATGATATGTTTGTTATGTAAAAAAAACAAAAAAAAAAACAACCCTTACAATCACTGCTCTTGGTGCTCTAAAGAAAGTCTGCTTTTAGCTGCTTCTACTACAATGCCAAGTCCACAGTTTGCTATTGCAAGAGTATTGCAACTGCTTCATCTTTTCAGAAAGGAGTTCACTGCCCTCAACCTCCACATAGTTCTGTTTTTGGAGTATCCCATTCCCCAAACCCTATCCAAGTTGTCCAAAAATAAAAATAACAAAAAAGAACACCCCTAGACTTGTAACGGAGCCAAAGAGTGACTGTGAACTTGTGCCTAGCTGCGGGGCAATCTGGGAAAAGAACCTGGGGGATTTCCAGCTACCTCTTTCCAGGATAGCCCTGCACATCTTATCGCTCTGTGCGAGTAGTGCCTTATGCCGCGTACACATGACCGGGCTTTCCAGCAGACTAGGTCTGACGGGAATCAGTCTGTCGGACAATTCGATCGTGTGTGGGCTAATCCGAATGTTTTTCGTTTTAAAAATCCAACGGACCTAGAAATAAAACATGTTTCAAATCTGTCCAACGGACTCAACTCCTATCGGGAAAACCATTCGTCTGTATGCTGGTCCGACAGACCAAATACGACACAAGGGAAGCTATTGGCTACTGGTTATTGAACTTCCTTTTTTAGTCCTGTCTTTCATCATCACGTTCAAAATGAAGGGACTTTTGAACGGACTTAGTCCGTTCGTATGTGGCCAAGTCCGTTCATTCAGAAAGTCAGTCGGAACTCGACCGAGAGTCTGTCGGGAAGGCCGTCAAACCTAGTCTGTCGGACAGTCCGGTCCTGTGTACGCGGCATAAGAGGTAAGTATTCTGTAGTCCTAATAATCTTCATCAAAGTCAACAGGTATTTTTTTACACAGATACAGTATAACAGAACTCTTTAATACAGGGGTCTCAAACTGGCGGCCCTCCAGCTGTTGCTAAACTACAAGTCCCATGAGGCATTGCAAGGCTGACAGTTACAAGCATGGCTCCCACAGGCAGAGGCATGATGGGACTTGTAGTTTTGCAACAGCTGGAGGGCCGCCGGTTTGAGACCTCTGCTTTAATGGTTTCTTAAAAAGAACAAAACAAGAGAAAATAAGGGAATTTAAATGTTAGGGTTTACATACACTAACGCAGAATGCTAGTAGTTTAATGAGTGCACCCTGCCTTTCATTATAAAATAAACATGTTCATAATAAATAAAGATATAAAGCGTTTAAAAACCTGTACACTTTACAAAAAAAAAAAAAATACTTTGTTAGGATAAAACTGACCCATAATCAGAACAGGGGCCAGCAGAAATGATTTAGTCTTTTCTGTAAAGTGCTGCAGAATATGATGGTGCTATACAAATAAATTAAATATACGACATGTTGAAATACTTTTTTTTTTTTTAGGCCAAATTCACATAGTGCATGCAAATGGACAGTGCGGCTGTGGACGCTGAACAGGCAATAGATGTGTTTAGCTATTTAGTGAGCACAAGAGATTTACTCTTCCATCTCCCGTCTTCAGAGAGCTGTTAGCTGGCGGAAAGTGAGCTCCAGGCACTGCGATTTATTAACAGCGCTGTCACAGTCTGTTAAACTGAGCCATAAGAGCTGTCAGGTGACAGCATTGTCAGAACTCCTCTCTCAGGCTGACCTTTTCCCTCTACAATTCCTGCTCCGAAACCTGGTAGCTTATTACAGGCTGGCATAAAACTGTCAGTCTCTCTCACTCTCACACAGCAAATACATGCTTTTACCCTTTGGGTACCCTATCATGCAGTGCCAAATGTCTTGCCATACTTAGTAGCAAGATGACATCTTAGTTATCTCTTAGCTATAGGGATCCCTTGCACTAATGTCTTTTAACCAGTCACAATTAAGCTTAAAGCGAAACTATGGGCAAATTATATATATAAAAAAACAGATAAAAAGCCTTAAAGTGTTTTTTTTTTTCTGACCTGCAAAGTAAAAGCATAATGTGCTAGTATGCATCGCATACTATTTATTATTATTATTATTATTATTATTATACAGGTTTTATATAGCGCCAACAGTTTGCTCAGCGCTTTACAACATGAGGGCAGACATTACAGTTACATTACAATTTGGTACAAGAGGAATCAGAGGGCACTGCTCATTAGCGCTTACAAATTAAAATACTAGCACATTATGTGAAACTTACCTGCAAATGAAGCCCTCTACCGATGCGTTGTCAACCGCTGGAGGCCGCATCCATGTTCACTCATCTTCCTTCCGGATCCGCTGTGTGACTGGCCGAGAACGGTGTGACGTCACTTCCGTGCATGCGTGCAGGAGCCGTCAGTCATGGCAGAGGGCTCTGAAGAAGCGGCATGGGTAGCCGTTCCTTAAAAGCGCATGCGACAAGGATGTCATATACAGTAAATGCACAGTAAATATACAGTAAATATCTCCTAAATGGTGCACATTTAGGAGATATTTACAGTACCTATAGGTAAGCCTTATTTTAGGCTTACCTATAGGTACAAATTATCATTGACGTTTACAACCACTTTACCTAAGCCCGATCTGATCCAGCGATGTGCATGAATGCAGTGACTCCAATCGCTGTCTCTCTCCTCATTGGACAGATCCATTGGCTCCCGCTGTGGTCAATTAAATCCTGTGACACAGGAGATGGGGGTGGGGCCTGCTGTCTGTATCAATAGACGCAGCAGTGGGACTCGGGAGCGAGCCCGCATCGGTGCCCCCACGCAAAGCAGCTTTCCGTGGGAGCACCCAATGAAAAGGAGGGGTTTGGAGCATCAGCGGGGGACCCCAGAAGAAGGGGATCAGGGTTGATCTATGCAAAACTATTGCACAGAGCAGGTAAGTATAGTCGTGCAGTAATACCCCCGCAGGGGCTGCTTAAGTATATTCAGTCCGTTACTCTGCCTCTCAACCCTAATAACAGCCTCAGTCCCCTCTGGCACACCTGGCAATAGCGTAAGTGCAATGACCAATGAGAAGCACACATGTTATGATAAAATACTATATATATTTTTTTCTAACACCATAGAGAATAAAATGGCGGTCGTTGCAATACTTTCTGTCACACCGTATTTGTGCAGTAGACTTACAGGTGCACTTTTCTTGGAAAAAAATACAGTTCTTTTAATAAATAAAAAAAAAAAGTAAAGTTAGCCCAATTTTTTTATATTGTGAAGTGAAATGATGTTACGCCGAGTAAATTGATGCCCAATAAGTCACGCTTCAAAGTTGCGCCACTTGTGGAATGGCGACAATTTATTACCCTTAAAAATCTCCATATGTGACGTTTAAAAAATTCTACAGGTTACATGTTTTGAGTTACAGAAGAGGTCTAGGGCTAGAATTATTGCTCTCATTCTAAAGCCTCATACACACGATCGGACTTTGTACAAACTTTCCCGTGGATTTTTGTACAAAGGGCGTTGGCTGAGAACTTGCATTGCATACATACGGCAGGACTTTTTCAGCCAACTTTCACCAAATCACGTGGTTTTTCCGCTCTTTACCGCCACCTTTGGTCAACTTCTGTATTGTTGTCTGATCTTTTGCATTGGTTCTGAGCATGCGTGTTTGTACTTTGTACAAAAGTTCTATGGTTTTCTGTACACACGATCAGACTTTGCTCCATTGGACTTTTGTTGCTAGAAATTTTGTCCGTTCGCACAGCCAACAAAAGTCAGATGAAAACCGAAAAAGTTTGTCCAATGGAGCGTACACACGGTAGGATGTTGCTTCAAAACAGCTAATTTGCATGTTTGTTGTCAAAAAGTCTGATCATGTGTATGGGCCTTTACAATCACGGTGATACCGGTAATACCTCACGCATGAACAACGTTTTCATTTGCGGGAGCTACTCACATATGCGTTCGCTTCTGCACGCGAGCTCGGCAGGACTGGGCGAGTTTAATTTTTTTTTTTATTTTACCTTTTTATTTTTTATTTTACACTGTTCTTTTTAAAAAAAAATGTAAACATCCCTTGTAATAGAAAAAAAAATGACAGGACCTCTTAAATATTAGATATGGGGTGAAAACGACCTCAGATCTCATATTTACACTAAAATGCAATAAAAGAAAAAAAAAAATCTTGTTTGAAAAAAAATAAATGTTGCTTTAAGAGCTATGGGCGCTTCCAGCCTGCAATGGTATGGAGTTGAGTGGGGGCCATCTTCCCCTCACGCAGCTATATAACTAACACGGAAGAGGACCCGATGACCTCCGCCACTGCCGGCGGCTCTGGTAAGCGGCGGAGGACACCAGAGCGCGTCGGGATGGGCCCTCTCCCACCACCGATAAAAGTGATCTCACGGTGAATCCACCGCAGAGACCACTTTCATCTGAAAGCGGACCGCCCGCGGAAGAAAAGTACACCGGGGTTATGGCAGCTATCTGTTGCCATACCAACGATATTCCTCTTCAAAGTAGTGCAGCATAATAATGGCAGGCGGTTCGGAAGTGGTTAAGAGCAATATAGCTCCCAATCCTAGATTCAAACTGCTCTCAGGGGATTCCAAACCTGAGAATGTCCCTAAGAGCAGTGACACACTTAAATGGCAAAAAAAAGCTCAATATGACGCTTTAAATTGGATTCGTTACCGTTACTTGGGTTGGCTCCATGAGTCCAGGTAAGAGGAGAGCAAAGGAATGACTCCCTTTCTGTTCCCTCACACCACAGGCCCAACTTTACACACTTATCCAAGTCAACAAGTAATGACTTAACTTTATAGATAAACTATTCCACACACCCAATGCATATGCAGAGCCCTGAATATGTATGTGCGGATCTGTATGGCCCTAATAGCTTCCGTTCTTTTGAAGAAAAGATAAGCTTTGGTGTCTTCAGCTAGCCACTTTCGTTGGTGCACTTTAACTCCTGGGTAGCAGGCCCAAACAACACAACTGGCCTAGATTAAATGAAACAGGCAGGGTTTTGTTCAATATGGTGAGAGGACAATGATGTCTGTATACAGTGTCCCAGAAATGGATAGCCTTATCCTTTATCCCTGTGGTACTACGTGTGTCAACAAGATGACTACCAGTAATGATGTCTGCAAGGTGTTCAAATAACTCCTTCTGTAATGCGGCGTCTCTGTTCCCTGCAGATGGGCAAAAATGTCCTGGAACAGGCAGGCTCTCTCATCAACCTGACTGGTCACCTCACACCGGAACGATTCATTGCAATAAGTAATATCTTTACAAAGTCATAAATGAGTTTGGCTTCTGTATCCCCTGCTTTACCACTTCCTTCAAAGTCAATGGACTTCAGTGGGGGTACAAGATGTGACATCAGGTTAACCTATAATAATATGATGAAAACAGCTTGTTTCGTGTTCTGCTTATAAAACTTTGTTCTATGGTTTTGTCCAGCACTTTGATAAATAATCTACTTTTCCCCATTTTCAATGTTTGTTTTGCCATTTAAACATAAGAACAACATTTTAATATTTTACAGCTAGCCAGGCCTCAGATGTGATAGCTGAATTTATTTTCCTTTTATTTAAGATTTTTTTTTCTATTATTTTCATCAGCTGATCCTGCCAGTAACACAATTCCTGTCCTTGGGTGAGAGTGTTTACTGACTGTACTGTATCTATGGAGCAGCAATGTCACCCTAGGTCAGAAAGTATGCTAGGGTTGCAAAATATCACTCCCTCTACTTATATCCATTACATAGGGAGGATGTGTTCTGTTGTCTTAACACCTATAACTCACACCACGTAGGAGATGCAAGTGAAATGGGATACCCCCACCCTGCACAGCCAGGCACAACGAAGCTCCACAGTCTCCCAGAGTCAGAAAAAAGTCCAGAACTTAGTTTTTTTTTGTATTTTATTGAGATGATACAACTTGGATGGGGAGTAGGAGTATTATGGGATGCCCACGTGACTTCAGACAACTTCAGGGACAATTTTCCTATATACACTCCTCTGTTTCCTCCAGCACACTTGACAAAAAGATGATCCTGACCCAGTACTCAGTCAGAGCAACAGCCTGTTATAGGCAGGAACTCAAGGCCCCTTTAAATGTGTAGCAAAAGTTTCCAGTTTCTATTCCTGTGGCTACTGATTCCAGCACCACCTCTTCAGGCACTACCAGCCCACCTGGCTGCAGCTGCCCCTCTCACTAGCCCTCCTAGCTACTTCACCATGGTCCTCCCAGACTGCTCACTCACCAGCCCACCCGGCTGACTCCTCAGGAGGTCTTTCGGATGTGCTGACTTTCTCCCGCTGTCCTCACACTTGCTCCCGTACATCCAGGAAAGGATTCCTCCTTGTGTTGTAGAGGGTCCCGCCAGCACCTGAGCCCCAGGCTCGAGGTTACCCCCCCCAGACTAGGGGGCACCCTTAAGGGCCACTGACAGCCTTCTCAGCACTCCATTTCCATCTTTCACCCGACTGCCCCCTGCTGGCATGACTCATGAGTATTTAGGAGGCGCCCACCCCCTGCCAACCCATTGTGCTGGGAATTGGTTGGAGCCCTTATCAATAATCCAAGCAGCTCCTCCTAAACTCCACATTCTACTTCTATCCAGAGTTCCAGAGAGCAGGGGGAGTTACCAGAGGTGCTGCTTGCTGAGTCATCCAGCCTCCCTGAGTCCCTCAACCCTGACCCAGATTTAACCAAAGCCTGGTTCTTAGTCAGGCAAAATTTCCCTGCACTAACTATTAACCTATTCTAGCACACTAGAGGGTACTACACACCCTTTTAGTGTTCACTTTTTTTCTCTAAAAGTAAATCACTTTTGTTAACATTTTTTTTAAATACTCATTTACTATTTTTCCAACTTGCTGCCCCATCAAAATAACTGAAAATTGTTGGTGAATACTTTTAAAGACGTAGCAAACTAGAAAATGTAAACACTTTTGCGTTCACCACCACTTATTAGCAGTTAGCATTGAAAGTTCTTGGAAGAATGGACACAACACCCTCATAACAGATGTGACAGAACTATGCCTCTGTACCCCCGTACCCTTCCAATAACTGCCCATAATAGGATTCTTAAAGACTGCCTGCTCTTACAGTAGGTTACGATGCAATAATTAGGAACAGCCATCGTAAACTTTTCTTCCCCTCTGAGTCTCATATTCAGTACAAAATAGTCCTCTGTAGGGCTTTTGACTGGTCAGTGCTGCTTTTGATTGGCTGACAGAAAGGACCAACTTGAAGTGGTATTGAGCAGTCACATGCAGGGCAGGGGCGGATCCAGAGCCTAGTCCCGGGAGGGGCGCTTGCAGAAAATATGTTTTTTTGGGGTAAATTTATCAGGGAAATGGCTTAAATGGTTCAACTCACCATAATGCAGAATCAGTGGGAGCCCCGAGCGTTGTGGACTGTCACTTGCCATGTCGCCTGTCACCAGATGCTTGTCACTTGTCACATCACCAGATGCAGATTGTCACTTACCACGTCCCATGCCACACGTTGCAGATTGCCACGTCCCATGCCACATATTGCAGATTGTCACTTGCCACGTCACCTGTCACCAGATGCAGATTATCACTTGCCCTGTCCCATGCCACACGTTGCATATTGTCATTTGCCACGTCCCATGCCACACGTTGCAGATTGTCACTTGCCCTGTCACCAGATGCAGATTGTCACTTGCCATGTCAGACGATGCAGAGTGTGACTCACCACGTCCCGTGCCACACGTTGCAGATTGTCACTTGCCACGTCCCATGCCACACAATGCAGATTGTCATTTGCCACGTCCCATGCCACATGATGCAGATTGTCACTTGCCTGCTATAATTGTCTCTTGCTATAATTGCTATATAATTGTCTCTTGCTATAATTGTCAAAGGCAGCAGATTACCAGTAAAGCAGCAGAGAGATTAAGTCATTTCTCTGCTGCCGCGGCTGCCTACACACTACACAGTGAGGTCGGAACTTCAGGGATGCAGGACGGGCGCGGAGCAGTGAGAGATGATGTCATCTCTCTGCTCCCCCACCCACCGGCTCCCTGATAGGACAGCAGCCGCTCACACACTGACACTGAGCCGGGCCATCCGCGGAGCCACCCGCTGTCTATCACTGACGGAGCCGCCCGTGCTCTCTGCCGTGGAGCCGCCCGCCGGCTCTCTCACCCATGGCGACCCCTGCACTCGTATTCTCGGAGGGGGCAATTGCCCCGTTGCCCCCCCTGGATCCGCCCCTGGCGCAGGGGCGAAATCTTTGCACTAAAATTTTACAAGAAAAAAAATCTGCCTTTTTGAAACCCTGGGTTCTCATAAAAAAAGCATGATAAGTTGTCTGGGGGGCTGAAAGAAAGCACTAGTAAAGCATTGTATTGTTGGGTCAGTTTCTGGATAGCAGCTCAATCATATTTCCAGCAGCCTCCAGCACAAAGAAAGCTCTGTAGCTACACTTCTTTAAAAAACACCCCTATGTGTTTACCTCAATACTCTACTGTTACATTGGGCACAGCACATTCCACAGCTAGCGGAAATGTTTTATTTAATTTTTTGCAATCAATCAAGCAATTCTTTTTAATATAATGCAAACAGTAATAACAAAGTGCAGTAACCCTAAGCAACTAGACGTCTTTGCTATAGCCTGAGCTAGACTACATTGAATTTACAGGAATGTCCCTGTCATAGTTATGCACTGCTATTGCTTAGGCTAAGGAACCAACGAAGGGGTCATGTCAAAGCATTGGTTTAGTTTTTTCAGCCGCAATGTTCAACATGAAACCAGCACCTTGACAGGAGAGGCTTAGTACAGGTTTCCAGACTTGACATCCTGAGGTCAATATTTACTGTCTGTGATCCTGCCAGGAGTTCTCAAGGGTAGTCAGTAAGGTAAAGAAGAGATCCCCTGTTCAGAATATGATTAGCGGAAAAGGGAATATCCCTGACCTTATGTATGTTTAAAATGGACTGTGCATTAAGTTGGAGTAAGTCTGTCTCACCTTTCTTATTAATCAGGAAAAGGAAAGAGCAGGTGTTATATCCCTATGGAAAGCAAGTGGATGTTTATGTTGGTTTGTATGTTCACTAGTCTTTTTTTTCCTCAATATGAATAGTTTGAAATAGTTGATCGTCTGTAATTTCATAACTCATCTGGGTGGTGGAAATACTTACCTATTGACTTACAGTATCACAAACCTTTGAGTGAATCTTTCTACATACTTCTTTTTTTTATGGGATTTTTGGCTTTTTTACCCAATAATATTGAAATAATGAAATAATTTGTGTATATTGTTACTGAAGGTTCTTGTACACACATAGGGATCAAACGAGGCCCTCACATGATCCCAGAAGATATCCTTTTCTTCCACTTCTAGGGGTTCCCAGGGTTTATACCCAACGACTGGTACACTGACACAGATGAAGTTCTTTCAAAAAGGTTTTTTTTTGCCGTAGAACTTTCAATTAACACAGTCTCAGGGAACAGAGGGGACGTGTGAAGAACTCAGGCACCTTGAACTGCAGGTCTAGCAAAGTGTCTATTTCCACCCAGAGAGTAGCCACTCGCAGCTGGGTACTTTAAGGCTGAACAGATCTCTAGCCAGAGATTATGGCAGTCAGCACGTTGACTCAAACTTGAACAAACAACTAAGGGTAAACAGGAACCTCTTTCCTCCGTACCTGGAACGCCGTCTCCTTTATGGTACTGGAAAAGTGTTAATTTGTCAATGTCCTTCTCAACTCAGTAACCAGGCACTTCTCAGGATGCCACTTGTAGGCCCTCTTCCGAAGAGTCATCCCCCGGTCACTTCCATGAGCTGTGGTGTCCCTCCAAGCCGAGAGCAGACCCGGACACTTTAAATCCTCCCTCAGTTACTGCGCCTTGGACCAGCCGGTTCCAAGACTCGGGAACGGATGGGTCCCTACCCCAGACCAAGAAAGTCTATTAGGGGCCACTGACAGAACATGTTGCGGGGTGTCGAACACCCTGTGACCAGGACCCCTCACGGGGCTACCCCGGTCCTGGAACAAGACTAGACCACACGGGTCTCTCGAACAACTCGGGAACCCTGAACACATGACCCACACCCGTTTAAGTACCCCTTCCCAGACTCCTCACACTCCCACTGATTGGCTCCGAGAAGGCCGATACCTAATCATCCAACCAGACTTGGTTCTAGCCTGTCATATGCACCTCACCGTCCACATGACCAGGCAGAATTTCCAAACACAGCCTGGCCAGACTGGTGTTAAGGCCTACCTACACAATTAACCCTCAGAACCTTTACTGTTCTGAGGCCAAAAACTAAATTTACAGGCGTGTGACATTTGATCCCAAATGTCATCCAGTACATTTCTATAGAATGATTTGTTAGGTAAGCAATCTGTCATTGAGCAAGATGAAAAAAGTTGCATAAAGTTTTAATATAAATGCAAATAGGGATCATCAAATAAGACATTGATAACAAGGACTAGTAACCCATAGAAACCTGTCAGGGCTGGCTTAGCCCTTCCTCCTCTGGGCTGGCCGCTCAGCTATCGCCTAATTACCAGCTCTCTTCTCTTTCCACAGTTACCAGCTGTTCCCAATGATGCTCGTCTGACCTGCCTATTTAAAGCCTTCCTGCTCACTTTTTCCTTTGCCTTTGCGTTGGTCACATCACAGGGAACCATCTCCTGCTGTTTGTTTCAAGACTGGCTTGCTGACATCCCACCTGGCTTCTTATCCTGCTTGCGGTTGCTCTCCTTGGATCCCTGACTTCCAGCCTGGCTGATTACCCAATCTGGTTTATGAACTTTGGACTGGTTGACTACCCGTTCTGGCTACAGGACTCTGGCTATGCTTGACTACACTTTTTTCTATTTACCTTTTTATTTTTATTAATAAACAAGTGTGATTTGATTGTACTTCTGTCTCAGTCTGTTTCATGGTTTCTCACAAAACCACTAATACTTCAGTTTATTGTTATTATCCCAAATTAATTTAGAATCATATTTTAGTCATTAAACATTATACCAGGTTTATTATATACAGAGTTATAAAGTTACATTAAAACTATCGTGGGCCCTTTTTATGATGTTACTCCAACATAAGGGATACCAAGAACAAATACATTTGCAATATGTGTATCCTTTATAAATGTTAAAATTTTATATCTTCACCTAAAATGCATCCAAACCTAGTCCATCTTATAATTTTATATGAGTTATAACTGGCTGAACTGGAGCATGGGTTGCCATAGCAACAAACTCTTCTGATAGTCAGGGAGTGGCAATTAGTCTATAAGGAGATTTGTCTGGGTCCTGGCCACACTTGATTTTCTGTATAAAGAGAAATTATATTCAAATATGTATTTGTGTTTTTGCTCCATATATGAGAGTTTTCATGCAACTTACTAAACATCTGGCACAATAAAACATTTATATTTTGGACACGTAACTTGAGAAAAGTATTAATTAATGTGTTCCTAAACCCAGGACCCTGCATTTACTATAGCTGGTCTCTCACAGTACACATAACATAGAAATGCAATAGTTTTAATAAATATAAACTGATAAATACCTTTTGTCATCAGCAGTTAGAGGAGCCTTGTGACTTCTATCAGTGTCCGGCCGACGAGCACTGGTTAAAGCTTGTAGGAGGAGTTTTCATTCTCCTCTGACTGTCCTATGAGGCGGCAGGACTGACAATCTGTCTGGGCAGTGCTGATTGGTCCTGTGCTGATCACATGCACTCTCCCAAGAAAAGAAAAAAACTCTCTAGCAATACACACCAAACTAAGCATGTGCAGCATTCCCCCCAGCCACTGTACTATCAGGAGATGGATTGGGGACTGTGGAAGAAGGGGAGGAACAGAGAAGATAGGATCAAACAGCCTTTTTACACAATGGATTAACCCCTTAGGTTCCACAGTGAATATAACAAGCATATTTTATTGCATATACAGACTGATTTTGCTGTTGCGGGTTTAGTAACACTTTAACTCCAGTGTAGACTACAACAGGTTTTATCACAGAACATGCAAATAGTAATGTGTATTTATTCAATTATTTGCTAAGCTACAACTCTTGGTAAATGTGTGTTGGGGCGCCATTCAGAAAGCCATACCAGATCGTACTATTTTCTTTTAATCAGTACAGCATTCGTCCCAAACAAATCTGAAGAGCAAGACCACGCATGCTCAAAAACAAAATAATCAATACAACGCATTACATCACTTCCGAAGTTGTATTCTGTTTTACGAAAATTTTCGTAAATTTAGTTATCTCTTTGTTCTCAATATGAGATGGAAAAAAAAATGGAAGCTCCTATTTGTGCGATATCATCGTGTTTACAAGGCTTTAGTGTGAATCTGCCTTTAGGCTATAACCTATCAATATTTGTTTTTTTATTTTTTTAATTAAACCTATACCGGCTGTGTAGATTTGTAGGGAGAAGGATATAGAGGGGATTAATGTAACAAATCTCATTGCAGTACCTAGAGGAACCTGAATTGAGTTGCCAATGTTTTTAACTTGTTAAAGTCTAAAGTCTGAAGGTCTAGTGCAATTGCAGTTTATTGTATCCTGTGCAGACATATGTTTAACTGATTAAATTATTGTGATACACATTATGCCACGTACACACGACCGAATTGTCTGGCGGGCTTAGTCCACCGAACCGCATTACGACGGACAATTCGATCGCGTGGGGGCTCCAGCTGACTTTTTCATCGTAAAGTCTGGCGAACTTAGAAAGTAGTTTTGACTCAAAAATTGTCCGGACTAAGGACTAAGAATGACGCATGCTCAGAAGCAAGTACGAGAAGGAAGCTATTGGCTACTGGCTATTGAACTTCCTTTTTCTAGTCCCGTTGTACACGCTGTACGTCATCACGTTAGAAATCGCCGGACTTTCGGAGCGTCCGTATGTGGCCAAGTCCGTTCGTTAGGTGGATTGTTAGCCGGACTAAGTCCACCGGACAATTCGGTCGTGTGTATGCGGCATCTCAGAACATATTTAACCACTTTCCGACCACTGCATGCCGATATATACGTCAGCACAATGGCAGCAGTGGGCAAATGGGCGTACCTGTACATCCCCTTTAATTGGCGGGGCTAGCGCAATCATGTCATGGAGCCACAGAATGGGGAAGCGCCTATATAAACAAGGCATTTCCCCGTTCTGCCTTGTGTCATGAAAGAGATCACTGCTCCCTGTCTTCGAGAGCAATGATCCCTATCATGCGAGTTGTAGTCCACCCCCCCTCCACAGTTAGAATCACTGCCTAGGACACACTTAACCACTTCATCGCCTCCTAGTGTTTAACCTCTTCCCTGCCAGTGTCATTTACACAGTAATCAGTGCATTTTTAGAGCACTGATCACTGTATAAATGACAATGGTCCCAAAATAGTGTCAAAAGTGTCCGATGTGTCCGCCATAGTGTTGCAGGAATTATTAAAATCACAGATCGCTGCCATTAAAAATCAAATTAATAATAAAAATGCCATAAAACTATCACCTATTTTGTAGACGCTTTAACTTTTGCGTAAACCAATCAATATACGCTTATTGAGTTGTTTTTTTTTTACAAAAAATATGTAGAAGAATACATATCGGCCTGGGGAGGGGGGGGGGGGATATTTATTATAGCAAAAAGTAAAAAATACTGCTTTTTTTTTTTAAATTGTCGCTTTTTTGTTTATAGTGCAAAAAATAAAAACCACAGAGGTGATCTAATACCACTAAAGAAAGCTTTATTTGTGGGAAAAAAGGGACGTCAATTTTGTTTGGGTGCAAAGTTGCACGACCGCACAATTGTCAGTTGCACTGGTCAGGAAGGGGGTAAAATCTTCCGGGGCTGAAGTGGTTAAAGAAATCTAGGGGGAAAAAAATTCTCCCATGCAGTGAAGCTGTGCCTGTACTGCATGCGTCAACTGCTTATTTTGTCCACGGGCTATACTCACCTGATCCTTCGGTAAAAAAGCGCTCCCCATGTCCAGTGGTGGACTGTTCCTGCTGTCCTCACGTCTAGAGCTGGTCTATGGGTGTGATGACATCAGGAACAGTCCATGCACAAGACCACTAGAGTGCAGGGGGAGCAGGAGTGGGAGGACCGGTCTTGCACTTGGAGGATCGGCAGGTTAGGTAAGTATATCTCCGCTCTCCAAACCCCTAGGCAAAAACGAGTTCTTCTTCAGATCAAACTTTAAGTTTAGTGACTTTTGTGACACATACTATTATTAGGGGGCTGACATCTATATTGCTTGGTCATAATAGTTTAAAAATGTGCAAAGCCTTTCCTAAACAGATATATGGAGGCTGCAGATATTGACCCAAGACATATACAGTTAATGTAATGTGAGCTGACTCACACAGGCTAGTCTGTTCCTCCCTGTGTTCAGGGGCGGACTGACCATTCGGGCACTAGGGCACTGCCCGAGGGCTCCATTCCACTAAGAGGCCCCATCAGGGTTGCCAGCCTCAATAAAACCAGGGGCAGTATGTAAAAATCTGTTTTTTTTTTTAAATCCCAAGATTATAGCTGCCCTGCCTCTCCAGTACCTTTTCATTGTGTGTGTGTGTGTATTATGTGTGTGTAAACTGTGTGTGTGTGTGTGTGTGTGTATACTGTGTGGCCACATAATCTCATATTGCCTGGGGGCCCCATAATCTCCTATTGCCCGGGGGCCCCAAAATCTTCTCCTATTGCCCGGGGGGCCCCATAATCTCCTATTGCGCGGGGGCCCCATGAGTTGTTAGTCCGCCCCTGCCTGTGTTCCTATTGGCAGGAGGAAGAAAGACAATTAAAGGAGCAGTTACAGGAACCAATCGATGGGGCAAAACAAGCAGCTGATGCATGGGATTCTGGAATGTGTAGTCCCTATCTAAAATGGCCCCATAGCTTTCTATGGGGACAGAAATACAAGAGCCAGCATGCTCTAGGAGGCAGGAAACAAAAGACTCCATCTTGCTTATCTGAGGAGATTCTCAGTTACCATGAGGCAGTGAAAGAGATCAGACCTGAGGGGGGGATGCTGTCTCCCAGATAATCTCCTGCACATTTCAGGCCTTCACTGGCAGTCGGGACATCCAGCCTGAGAGGGGGGGATTCCAGGTGCATATTGAGATGCACCTGCACTGACGGTGAAGCATTCCAGTGTGAGGTGACTAGTCAGGTCACCAAGAAAGCCTGCTGTTCCCAGACGTTTGTTGGGCCTTGACCACAGGATTTGGTAAAATGGCATTTTGCCCATCTGCATGGAACAGAGACACTGCTCATTGGGGTTATTGTGAACACTATATACAGAAATTGTTGCTGGTAGTCATCTTGCTGACACTTGTACTGCCACAGGGATAAGGCAATACATTTCTGGGACACTGTATACAGACATCATTGTCCTCTCACCTTGCTGAGGAGGATCCTGCCTGTTTCACTTGATAATCTGGGCCAGTTGTATTGTTTGGGCCCGCTATACAGGAGTCTAAGTGCACCAACGAAAGTGGCTAGCTGAAGACACCAAATCCTATCTTTTCTTCAAAAGGACTGAAACTGCTAGCGCCATACGGATCCACACAAACATATTCAGGGCTCTGTATATGCATTGGCTGTGTGGGACAGTTTATCTAGGAAGTTAAGCCATTACTTGTTGACTTAAATAGTGTTTAAAGTTGGGCCTGTGGTGTTAGGGGATAGAAGAGAGAAGCCTGACACAAAGGGAGTCATTCCTCTGCTCTCCTCCTGCCTGGACTCCTAGAGCCAATCTGAGTAAATACCACCAAAAGAAAGCTCTATTTGTGGGAAAAAAAGGATGTCAATTTTGTTTGGGTACAGCATCACACAGCTGCGCAATTGTCAGTTAAAGCGACGCAGTGTTGTGTCACAAAAAATGGCCTGGTCATTAACCTCCCTGGCGGTATGATTATTTCAGATTTTAGGTGCTGAAAGCGGTACCATTATTTTGCATGGAAATTTAATGTTTGCTATTGTAGGCCTGTATTTCTTAGGAATAACTCACTTAAATCTGTCCAAACCAGAGTCTAGAAGACATCACGGGTATGATAAAGTTTGAAACACAAAATCATAAATTATAATATAATAAATAACTATAAATAATAACAAATAATAATATAATAATAATAATACTTTTTATTCAATACATTTTAGAAAAAAATCAAAAACACTGAAATCGTTTTTGGCCAAACAAGGGTGCAATATTAGTAGTCATATTGCTTCAGTAAACTTCACGGGTATGGAAAATTTTAAAACATGATACAGCACAAAGTCCGACGTCACAGTCAGGATAGTAGAACCTGGTTTCTTTTCTGATTTTCCTTCCAGTGTCGTCACGCTTAGAGCAGCAAACCACACACATCCTTGTGAGTGCTGACTTATTTTCCGTTGATGGAATGTGGTCCATAAAGTGACGTCCAGGTCAAGCGTTCTGGGTTCACAACGCCAGCAGCACGACATCCAGATCTATTTACAGTCAGTGTTTGGTGCTTGAGAAATAAGTTCGGCAACTTTCCAAAGTCCGCATGAACCACAGGCTTGTCCCTCTTTTTTTTTTTTTTAGAAGAATGAAGGTATTCCACAGGCACTGTTCAAGAAGATGCTTGAAGATTTTTTGTAATAATTTTTTATTTTTTGCTTTCTCGTGGCTGGATAAAATTTGAGGGCCTGGTCAGCTCTGTCAACACCTCCATCACGACCATTATGTCTTATCCACCTTTTGTGTGTACCATGACAGTAGAGGTATTGTGAATAGTACTCATTAGGCACACATCTTTTTTGTCATACCATCTCAGTGCCATCATTTTGCCTTTCTGCCAGGCAACTATTTCTCCTGCCTTGAGCTTTTTATTGCCAAAGGTTGATGGCATGTCAAGCCAGTTAGCTCTAATGGTCCCATATGCATCCATCTTGTGTTGTAGAAGGAACTCAGAGTTCTGGAGAAGTGTAAAAATGATCTGTGGTTACACAGTAGCCCTGATTCAGCAATGGCTCAATCAAAGTAAGAACCGAAGCAATTGCCATTGCATAATTACTGAATCTTTTGTTGAATTTGGTTCCTTTCCAGGTGTAAAGGACCGAATTTCATATGTAACCAGTGCTGGATTCACAGAGCATGAATGATTTTATGACAAAGCCTGCTCTCTAATGCCGCGTACACACGATCGAATTGTCCGGCAGACTTAGTCCAGCAAACAATCCGGCAAACAATCCGCCTTTCTAACGCGATGACGTACAGCCCGTACGACGGGACTAGAAAAAGAAAGTTCAATAGCCAGTAGCCAATAGCTTCCTTCTCGTACTTGCTTCAGAGCATGCGTCATTCTTAGTCTGCTGGACTAGCACACTGACGAACCGATTTTCCGCTGAAAGCCAAGTCCGGCGGACAAATTTTGAGTCAAAACTACTTTCTAAGTCCGCCGGACTTTACGATGACAATTCGATCGTGTGTAGACGCAATATACTGTATGCAGCTGAGTCTTCCTTTGTAGGCCATTAGTCTTTCATCGATACTGATGTCTCTATTGCCGCATACACACGTAGCAGACTATCCGGCGGACTTAGTCTGGTGGACTTTCCGCCGGACTGTCCACTGGACTTTCCGAACGAGCTACTTGCCCACACACGGTACTTTTGCAGCAGACTAATACAGCGTACTAAGTCCGCCGGACTATCCGCCGTACTTTTGAAATGAACGGACTCGCCCACACACACACACAGAGGAATGTCCGTTCATTTTGAGCGCATCTCCAGGTAGCCGGGGCCAGCGACGCCTCCGTCACCTGGTATGGACTTAAAGGGGAACCCCTACGCCGAAAAATCGGCGTGGGGGCCCCCCCTAGGTCCATATAAGACCCTTATCCGAGCACGCTACCCGGCCAGCCAGGAAAGGGGGTGGGGACGAGCGAGCGCCCCCCCCCCCCGAGCCGTACCAGGCCACGTGCCCTCAACATGGGGGGTGCTTTAGGGAAGGGGGGGCCGCGTGGTGACAGAAGACCAGGCCACCGCTTGTAAAAGAGCTAGAAGAAGGCGCGGTGGCCCGGCAAGAAGAACCGAAGAGGGGGACAAGACCCCTGAAGTCGGAAGAAGAGGGCGGCGGCGAAGAAGAAAGCCAGGCTCCTCCGCTAGTAAAAGAGCTAGCAGAAGATAGCGGAGGAGTCCGGCGAGAAGACCCCCGAAGACGGAAGAAGACCCCCGGAGCTGTGCAATAAACTCTTTTAACCCTTGTGTGTTGTGTTTTTTTTTACTTTTTTTTTTTTACAGGTGAATGGGTAGGGGTACATTGTACCCCATACTCATTCACATAGGGCGCAGACCCCGACAACCAACATGGGGACAAGGTGCTTTGGGGTCTCCCCTTCCTCAAGGCACCCCCCATGTTGAGGGCACGCGGCCTGGTATGGCTCAGGAGGTGGGGGGCCGCTCGCTCATCCCCACCCCCTTTCCTGGCCGGCCGGGTAGCGTGCTCAGATAAGGGTCTGATATGGACCTGGGGGGGACCCCCACGCCAATTTTTCGGCGTAGGGATTCCCCTTTAAGTCCATACCAGGTGACGGGCCAGCGACGCCTCCTTCGCTGGCATCGGCTACCTGGAGAGGCGCTCAAAATGAGCTGACTTTTCTCCGGGCGGGTAAAGTCCGCTCATTTCAAAAGTACGGCGGACTGGCACACACACGGCCATACTGTCCGCCGAAATGCGAGTCCGGCGGACATATTGGAGTGCAAAAATACTTTCTTAGTCCGCCGGACTTTTGGGTAAAAAAAGTCCGGCGGAGCCTACACACGGGCGGATTGTCCGGCGGACTTGAGTCCGCCTGACTTTTCCACCAGATTGTTTGATCGTGTGTACGAGGCATATTTGGTACATAGGTCTGCTGGAAATTTTTCTGAATAATTTGATATACCTCCCCAAATCTTTTTCAGTTTTGGTGCTGGATGAGAGGTCTCATCAAATTCTTCATTATTTTGAAAGTGCAAATACTTCTTTATCAGAGAAAATTTGTACTCCGACATGACCGTGCCAAAAAAAGGAGTGGCTAATCATTTGTTGGTTGTCCAATACCACTTCTGCAGAGGTTTCCCCACCACTCCCTGAAGAATTATGAGGCCCAGAAACTTCCAGATGTCCTCTTTGGTCACTGGTTCCCAAGTTCTGTTCCTTGCAAACCTCTGATGCGTAGCAGCTTGCTGCTCCTGGTACCAATTTGTCTCCGTAACAATTTTTTTTATAACTTCATCAGTCAAAAAGAGTTGGAGGTATGCCAAGGGGTTGTCATCTTCAACCTCCACTTTGATACCGGGTGCTCCAGTAAACGGGAATCTTGGGGGCTCTGTGCGCTCCGTACCGCAGTCAATCGAGCACCAAGTCACTTGGCACAGACGCAGGAGCGTCGCTGAAATCGATTTCCGTGCCTGATGACGAACTTCCCCACGAATCGCTATCACTCAATTCTGCAAGTGTTTCTGTATCGCTGTTGCTGTTTTCCAGCAGGTCATATGCCGCTTTTGAGGTAGAGGCATGCTTTTTTGATGCCATGGTCGCTCTGCAGTTTCCAGACAGAAAGTACAGTAAAACTGCAGGCAAGGGCACTGGATAAAGTATTGGGGGGCAAACTAAGGTAAATTTTATTTTATTTATTAATGTAATCCAATAGGAGTACAATGTATCAGTGTGTTTGTGCTTCATACTATTTGAATTTGCAGCCTGTCCCCCCCCCCCCCGCATCACGACGCTCGCAGGGAATGGAAGCCAGGGCACACAGTGCATCGGGTGGAATATCCGGACGCCCTACACAGCAGGAGTACATCGCGGGATCACAGGGACAAGGTAAGTCACTTCTTCCAGGATCCAGCGATGCGATCCCAAGTGTGGCTCGGGGTTACCACTAATGGTACTGAAATCTCACCCCGAGCCACACTCAGGTATACCGTCAGGGGGGTTAAGGGGGCAAATTTTCCAGTTCTTAAGTGGTTAGCAGCTCCATCGGGTGTATTGCTACAGGTCCACAGCAGCCCCAGTTTTTTTCTTTTAAAATTTTCTATTTGAAGCATAAATAAACCCATGCATATTTAATTAAAGTCTACATCGCTATGATATTGACCTAAAAATATATATAAAAATATATGTTATGCAGTATCGAGTACTAAGCACTATACTCCTGTGTAAGTTCCCTACAGTCACACTATGCGCAACAGTGCCATAAACATGGGTGCGTGTATCTCCTGAAATATGTGGCCAAGCTGCAATTATTTGATAGGCACCATAGACTCAGTGCACAGTGGCACTATACATACTGAGGGTGCTTCTACTTAGGGAGCTGCTCAGTAAGCATTGTCGCCTTCAGACAGGAAGTCCAGGCAGAAAATATTACTGGCAGGATCTCCAGGTTAAAAGAATAAAACAGAAAGAATAAGTAAAAAAAAAAACATTCAATGCAGTGGATCAAAGTGAGGGAAAGGAACCATTTAAAGCATTTTAATTTTTAGTTTTCAATACACTTTAAGTTACTTATTTGCAATTCAGTGAGAACTTCTTTCCTTCAGATCCTATAACAAGGTCTTATTTAGACTTTTATTTTATTAAACACCAAGTATAAATTGGTAGATTGCATAGGTATAGAAATGATTCCCATGCAATCCTCGCCAGTGTTGTTACCTCCAGGTATATGACAATCTGCATACATTAGTCCCCCACCCTGAAATATAAAATAAAGATGATTAAGAGGAAGCTTGTGGGAACAGATCAGCCATTTTCCGTGGTATTCTAGTCTCTGACAAGTATAATAGGATTACTTATTAATGCACTACCTTTAGGATGTACATGAGAAAAGTATAGATGTAAGTGCATTTGGAGTGGGTGATACAGTCATTATGTCTTCCATGCTATTAAATAGCTTCATGAAAATGGCTGATTCTCAGACGAGACATAAAAGCAGATAGTCTGCGTGCTCGATAGGTACTCATGGGAATATTGTGTTGCCTTGTGAAGTCATCTTTTTTTCACATCCAAAAGTGGCCTTTTTGCAACCATAAGAACAGGAAATAAAGCAATTTATCTGACTATGCAATCTGTATGCATAGACCAGACGGAATTCTTTCAGGTGCTGTGCCGATGAGCATGTAAAAGATGCTTCTGCACCTTTCCATTGGTTTATCCCTTTTGATAAAGCGTCTTTGTTCTCAAGTAGAAAAAGCCTGTGATCACTGGTGTAATTCCATACTTCTCCTTGCTGCCTGTTAGTACATGTGTCTGCGCAGGGGAAGAAATCCATCTTGCTACTTGTCTTTATCTTGAGCCAACTCAAGATTAGACCTGAGTGTCCCAAAGCGTATTCGTACCTCTTGCTAATTCTGCATTGGCACCGAACACAGACATAATGGAATGCTTGAACATTTAGTAAAATTATGTAATGCTTTGAATAGTTACCACAGTTATTTAGTGGGAATCGTAAAAAAAAACAACACCCAAAGGAACTGTCATGATGGGGGTGATTTTTAAAGAATAAGAGTGCTTTTGTTTAGAGATGTAGTCCTCAAATAAGCACTAAATATGTTGCCAAAATATACCTATAAATAGGTATGTTTTCATACAGGACATAGTTGTATCGCACCCCCAGGGGCGGACTGACCATTCAACCACTCGGGCACTGCCCGAGGGCCCCAGGCCACTAGGGGGCCCCATCAGGGTTGCCAGACTCAGTAAAACCCTACTATAATCCTCTAATCCTATTAAAGAATAAGAGTGCTTTTGTTTAGAGATGTAGTCCTCAAATAAGCACTAAATATGTTGCCAAAATATACCTATAAATAGGTATGTTTTCATACAGGACATAGTTGTATCGCACCCCCAGGGGCGGACAGACCATTCAACCACTCGGGCACTGCCCGAGGGCCCCAGGCCTCTAGGGGGCCCAATCAGGGTTGCCAGCCTCAGTAAAACCCTACTATAATCCTATAATCTGGAGATTATAGCTGCCCCTCCTCTCCAGTACTTTCTCAGCCAATAGAAACATGTCTGGGTATACTGTATGATTGTATACTGTGTAGCCCCATAATCTCTGATTGCCTGGGGCCCCCATAATCTCCTATTGTCCGGAGGCCCCATGAGTTGTCAGTCCGCCCCTGAGCACCTCCCTAGTGTAGGATGCTAGGCAAATTTAGTTTTTTCCTTATTCTGTAGTCAAGGGAGCAGGGATTGTTTAGCTTTGTTTTCTGAGGTCTGTTCAGGGTTCCACAGGCTGGGAGTTTAAATGCTTACCCCTGTAAGTGGAAGAATCTTCCAGAGCATAGGGAGGGAGATTCAAATGACCAACCTGGATATTTATTATGGCCTAGCCAATCCCTGGAGAGGAATGTCCAGAAGGTGGTTGGGGGTGATAAATAGTCTGAAGTCCTGGATAGATTGTTCTTTCCTTGGCAGGGAGGGTTCCAAAACCCCTAGGGCTTCTGCCCTATGAGACAGCCTGTGAACTGTGTAGCTGTTCTTTGAGGTCTCCTGTGGCAGAGCTGAGGAACTGAAGTGATCTTTCTGAGGAGCTGGCTGTAGGACTTCACCATAAGGGATCGGGTCTGGAGAAGGATTGTCTCACTCACTGGACCATGTCCAAAGGAAGCTGGAAGGTGCAACTCTATCTTGGGGACTTGTGAGTACTGAGCCAGAATGTACGATCGCTTTTGGGTAAGTGCTAAATGTAGCTGTGGACTGGGACAGCTCTCATAGGGTCTCAAAATACTGGCTGTTTCCTGGCCTGTTATGAGCAGAATCCTGGACTGGGAGTCTAAAGAGTGTCCTCCTGTTATTGTGCAGTGTTTTGGAGTATTTCAGGCCCTAACCCCTCTCCTATTTAAAGTTCTTTAAGAAATACATCCCCTAGACTGGGTTATTAGAGCTGGAGTGCGTGGACTGGTGGTTGTGGTAGTGGGCAGCCTTTGTACTATAAGGAAACCATCTATTGCCAGCAGCTCCAAAAGGGGTAGCAATACTCTAGTTCCAATTACCTGGCCTGTACAAGGTTATCCCGGTTTGACATCCTGTGTGGGCAGCATAAGGAAGAAAGGTGATGTAGTCTGTATCGGGCAGGCTATAGTTTGACAGTTCTTCTACTGCCTATTGTATTACTTACCTCACCCCTCGAAAGTCCCGCGCTCGTCCCCCGACGTCCTTTCCACCGTTCAGCCTGGCCGCTGATTGGCTGGAGTGGATGGATGGAAAGCATCGCAGCCATTGGCTCGCGCTGCTGTCAATCACATCCACTGACGCGGAGCGCCGGGGGGCGGGGCCGTGTGATACAGCGAGCGGCTATAGCCGCCGGCTGTATCACGGGAGCGCGCCCGCAGATGCTTCTCACCATGCGAGGGAGCTCGCATGAACGTGAGAAGCACCTGCGGGAGGAAGCCGCTGAGGGACCCCAGAAGAGCAGGTTCGGGGCCACTCTGTGTAAAACAAGCTGCACAGTGGAGGTAAGTATAACATGTTTGTTATTTAAAAAAAAAAAAAAAATCACTTTACAATCCCTTTAATATAAACTGTTTTAATTGGACATACAAATATATTTAATTAAATCTTTATTATTTTTTGGAATAACATTCTGTGGGGGTGGATTTCTGCCAGTCACAGGCTGTGTCACGCCCTCCCAGCCAGTGTCTTAGAATAAGAAGGAGGTGAAGCCGCCATCAATCTACATTTAATATCCCACCGCCATTGTGTTTAACTGGTTAGTGGGCATGGAGGAGGAGGAAAATCATGAGCTGTGTATCTCTATGTATACTGCCACATGTGCAGAGTTGCCATGGCAGCTGCAGATTCTCTTGCTGAATTGGGGACATGAACAGAAGGTGGAGATAGAGAGCAGCCGAATCAACCAGTTTTTTGCAGAATGCAGAAAAATGTATTCCATAGTGAATGAGTGAGTATGCACAGCATGGAATACAGCATTTATTGCCCTTTGTTATAGATGTGCGTCATTCAAAATTAGTGGCACTACATTATACCAATGCATGTACTGTTGCACATACCATTGCAATGCTCAGTAACGTATGTATCATTCATTATTGAATTGCAGTGTCATTCATTTTTGTGTTCCTACACATTGTGTTACTAAAATGAGGCATGCCTGATTTTATCTGCTTGCCGCCCGCCCACTGCCAAATGACGGAGGGATGGTGCCGTTCTCGTTCTTGGTGGACATCATATAACAGCACCCTGAACGGCCGCAGTGCCCTGATTACAGTAAAGCCCCCCCCCAGTGCCACCAATCAGGGCCACCAATCAGATGACACCAATCAGTGTCCGTCAGTGATGCCAGTCACTGCTGCCTTTCAGTGTCCATCAGTGCCTGCTCATCAGTGCTGCCTAACTGTGCCCATCAGTGCCACCTATCAGTGCCCACCAGTGCTGCCCATCAGTTCCGCCTATCAGAAACTAAGGGAAAAAAAAGTATTTCAGAATTTTCAGTCTTTTTTCTTTTTTTTTGTAAAAAATAAAAAACCTAGCAGTGATTAAATACTACCAAAAGAAAGCTCTATTTGTGTGAAGAAAATTATAAAAATAATATTTGGGTACAGTGTTGCCTGACCGAACAATTGTCATTCAAAAGTGCGACAGCGCTGAAATCTGAAAATTGACCTGGGCAGGAAGGGGGTGAAAGTACCCAGTATTGAAGTGGTTAAACACACTTAAGTTGCCTGCCCATTCATTTTGAATAAATACATATACATCGTAAGGAAGTAAATGGGCCTTGATCCTTTTTTTTTTTGCCTTAGTGCATCCACAGGTACTTTCGTTTATGTGCAATCGGACTACAAACAACCATGCCAACATGGTACACTGACACATTCTACCATAGTTACCACAGTAAGGGCTCATTGACACCAGCGGCAACTCTTATGCCGCGTACACACGACCGAACTTTCCGGGAGACTAGGTCTGACGGAATCAGTCCATCGGACAATCCGATCATGTGTGGGCTAATCCGATCGTTTTTAGTTTTAAACATCCGACAGACCTAGAAATAGAACATGTTTCAAATCTGTCCAACGGACTCAATTCTTATCGGCAAAACCGTTCGTCTGTATGCTGATCCGGCGGACCAAATATGACGCAAGGGAAGCTATTGGCTACTAGCTATTGAACTTCCATTTTTAGTCCCATCTTACGTCATCACGTTCAAAATGAAAGGACTTTCGAACTGACTTAGTCCGTTTGTTTGTGGCCAAGTCCGTTAGTTTGGAAAGTCCGTCGGAACTCCACCAAAAGTCCGTCAGGAAGACTGTCGGACCTAGTCTGCCGGAAAGTCCAGTTGTGTGTACGCGGCATTAGTCTTTCTCTGTGGATCACTTTTCAGATGGAGGTAGAGCAGCAGCTGTCTGGCATTCGGGAAGCAATGGTAAAAGAAGAGTCCTATAGGCCCCACATCATAACAAAACATTTTGTGTAGAATGTGAAAACAGCCGCAGCCCTGGCTCCATCCAGGCCACACCCCCAATGCCTTTTGCCCTGCCCTTGGAGCTTAATCATCATTTAGCCTTGTGGTCGGGGTGAAGCCCCTTCATTAGGCTTCAGTTAAAGCCTGGTACACACAGGCCAAAATATTGACTGGTATCGGTTGGCTCCATAGAAATCGGATGACATTTGGCCAGTGTTCACAGCACGCTGTCCGGCTTCTGTCATATAGGCATGCTGGAAAAATAGCAGCAGTTCAGCATCTGACCAGCGCTTGCAGCCAATGGCTGCGAGTGCTGACCAGTGTGTTCTGGTGGGGGAGGTCTCCACGTCAGAACACAATAGCACAGCGGGGAGATCGCTGAAATAACTATCATTGCATAGTTAGTACAATAAGCTCTTCAGTTTTTTCAATCAGCCCACTGGGTTGAACGAAAAAAAAACGTACCATGTGCACCAGGCATAAAATAAGAACCTTAAATCAAAATATGATTTTTCTATGTGAATCTAGAACCCACAGACCTAAGGAGATATTTGCCGGGTCAAAAAAAAATGGCCGACATTTGGCGCAAGTGTATGTGGGTCTATCGGATTAGCATGCTTGAAGATCTGCTGACTGGCTCCTGATCAGCACTCTCAGTCAATGCCAATGATCGGAGTGTTCTGGCCCCTGTCAGAACACAGCAGCTGGGGGGGTCGCTTGACTAATGTCGGATGGTTTGCGGCTCCGACTGGCTGGGTTTCATGAAAAAAAGACTGTTAGTGTGTACCAGGCTTAAAGTGGATGTGAACCCTCACATATGCCCAGTGAAGTGAACAGCCTCATATGATACACAAGAGATTAAACAAATCTCCCTACATGAGTTTTACATGTATATCTGCTGTCTTCAGCTTTATATATGGTTTAGAACATTCAGATAGTGTTAGGAGAATTTCTCTTCCTGTTCGGCACTGCAGTGTTGCCTGGGCATACAACCAAGACAGCTTATTGGAGGAAAGACAACAGAAGAACACAGCAGGAGTCAGCTACCTGACATAGTGCTTTGAAGAGAGATAACAAAACCCCAGATATATGTGCCCAGCTCAAATTTTATAAATCGGGTTTAAATCCACTTTGAGTAGAAAAGCTAATTGCTGGGCTAGGAGAGTTACTAGCCAAAAGCATCTGTGTGAGCAATCAAGTTTGTTATCTGTCGTTCATCATCTAGAAAAACATAAAGGATGGGCTTGGGACTTGGTGGGTCATCAAGTCATAACTTTGAGAAACATAAAGGATTGTGTTGGAGTATGGTGGGTCATCAGTTGTTAACCAAGAGAAACTTAGGTGATGGGATTAACATCAAGCTTAAAAAAAACACAAGAGATGGAGTTAGAGTTGGGTTATTATCTTAACCTTCAAGAAAGAAGAATGATAAGCTTACATCAGTAAGTTTGAATAGGGCCCTTCATTCATCCTACAACTGATGTCTTTCTTTATTTATGGGTTGCACCCTAGGGAAATGGAACTACATGATTTATGTAAAAATAATCAATTCAAACGGGTTGCTATGTCCTACAACACTTTGCACATTAACATTGTTTTCCTTGTTGACTAAGCCTTGGGGGCTCTGCCCCCCTTCCGCAGTGCCATGTCCAACCCTGGTACTAAACCTTGCCACCAAGACCACCATAGTGAATAGACACTAGAGAAAATAAACTAGGATGTTCTTTCATCCTCTGCCTCATGCAGGAGCATAAATTCAAGCTGTTAACATCTTTCCATTATCCCGGTCTGGGCATTTTCATGAGAAACTCATCTTGACTTTGCGTCATGCTCACTCCTACTGCACCTCTCCGCTCCCAGAGTACTTATAAAACCTTTCAACAGAAGCGTGTCAGGCAATATCACAGGCATGGGCTGTGCAGAGGTATTCTGCCAAAAAAGGAAAATAGGGAAAAAATCCAGTGATCTGTCGAAATCCTAAAAGAGAACATATGGGCTCCCAGCATTTGTGATTGCAACAGCTTTTAATTATTTATTTAAGTTCTGTAAAGGTTTTAGGAGATCATTGAGGTCATTCCAAAAGTTTTTGAAGTGGGAGCTGTGTAACCTTTGGTAAAAATTTATTAAAGAGGCATTCTGTATACAAAAAAAGTTATAATACAAAGTCTGGATGACATATTTTTCCATTTAAGTGTATATTTTTTATTTTAGTATTATTTTCATGATTATTTTTACTTAATTTAAAACTTGGCTTAAAGTGACACTAAACTCTGGTTTAAATAAATATATTCGATTTAAGTAAGTATCCTTAACTCAGAAAAGTACCTTCTATTTGCTCTCAGCCTCTTCCAAATCTCCAAATTATTTTTTTTCTTTGCTGCTGTGATCTGACTTTCTGTTAGGGGGTGGCTACGTTTGTTGTCCATGGTATCACTGTAGACAGGAGTGTAGCCACCCTCTGTTTTTGAAACCCAAGATGGGCTAGGGACTATGAACTAAGGGACTTGTAGCAAATGACCACAATTATCATGCACTGCTCGTTGCAAATAAATGGAAGTGAGAGGGAAAAAGAGACATTTGGGAACTCACGGAGCACATTACAAGGAGGCAGGGAAACACAACAAGAATTTATTTAAAAAAAAATTTGCAGTGTACGAGTTATTTTTGAAAACGAAGGATATATTTTAATGTCACTTTAACCACTTGCCTACTGCGCTGAAAGATGTCTACAGCTCAGCTCTCCAGTTCTGGGAGGGCGTCAATGGATGTCCTCCCAGAACCGTGTGGGGGCAAGCATCGGACATGTTCTGTGAACGATGTGTTCTTTGGACACAGCTGATCACAGATCGTGGTAAAGGGCCTATCACAGCAACCGCCCACTTTTGTCTCAGCAAGGCTGACTGGGCACAGTGAGTATGTTGTTTACACTGATAATCAGGGCACTGAGCTTCAGTGTCCTGATTATCAGTGCAGCCCCATCAGGGCAGGTTATCAGTGCCCATCAGTGCAGGTTATCCGTGCCACCTATCAGTGCTACCTCATCAGTGACAATCAGTGCAGCCTCATCAGTGCCCATCAGTGCAGCCTCATCAGTGCCCATTAGTGTAGCCTCATCAGCACACATTAGTGAGGAAGAAAGATTACTTATTTGCAAACTTTTAAACAGAAACTAAGAAAAAGTTTTTTACAAAATGTTCAAATTTGTTCGTGTGTTTAGCAAAAAATCAAAAACCCAGTGGGGATTAAATACCACCAAAAGAAAGCTGTATCTGCACAAAAAAATTGATAAAAATATAATTTGGGTACAGTGTTGCATGATCATTCAAAGTGTGACAGTGCTGAAATCTGAAAATTGGCCTGGGCAGGAAGGGGATGAAAGTGCACAGTATTGAAGTGGTTAGGCATATTCATATTTAAAGGTGAAATCATAATCTCAATATCCTAGTTATATACCCCAACCAGGGCCGCCATCAGGGGGGTACAGGCAGTACTCCTGTAAGGGGCCCCAGTGTGCCAAGGGGCCTGGCCAGCCGGGCCTGCTCCTTCAGCAACAACACATGAAATGTATCTGTCAAGCGCCGGCTGGGCCCACGCGGCGCCCGCTATACAGAAGGAGAAGGGAGCTGTGACAAGAGAGAGAGGCGAGCTGCGGGACGTCAGTATATCTCCCCGGCTCACCCCCTCCTTTCGCCTGTCAGCAGTGGAGAGAGAGTGGCTCTCGCCTGGTTTGCCACTTAGATGGTTGCTTGGTCTGTTTCCCTCCCGATTGGCCACAGCGGAGCCAATCAAAAGAGACTAGGGTCTAGTGGAGCATCATGGGACATGCAGTCACAGAAGATTGACTGTCCGATTTTTGTGCACAGCCAGCAGACTTCATCCCCCAGCATGCGCTCTGCTGGGAGAGGAAGTCTGGAACCCAGGAAGAAACTGAGGGAGTGATTGAACAGGACACAGGGAAAAGAGAGGACTGTTCTTGGGGAAGCCAGAAAGGGAGCCACGCTGTAGCATTGCCATCAGAGAGAGGGCCACGCTGTACCATTGAAATCAGATAGGGAGCCACGCTGTGCCTGTGCCATCAGAGAGGAAGCCACACTGTGCCCGTGCTATCAGAGAGGAAGCCACACTGTGCCCGTGCCATCAGAGAGGAAGCCACACTGTGCACATGCCATCAGAGAGGGAGCCACGCTGTGCCCGTGCCATCATAGAGGAAGCCACGCTGTGCCTGTGCCATCAGAGAGGAAGCCACGCTGTGCCCGTGCCAGAGAGGGAGCCACGCTGTGCTTGTGCCATCAGAGAGGGAGTCACGCTGTACCTGTGCCATCAGAGAGGGAGCCACGCTGTACCTGTGTCATCAGAGAGGAAGCCACGCTGTACCTGTGCCATCAGAGAGGAAGCCACGCTGTGCCCGTGCCATCAGAGCGGGAGCTACGCTGTGCCCGTGCCATCAGAGAGGGAGCTATGCTGTGCCCATGCCATCAGAGAGGGAGCCACACTGCCCAGCACACCAGAGAGGGAGAAAAAATAAGCCACTACCATGGTACAGACATGCTACACTACTGACCAGAGTCGGCTTGGGCAACCCAGAGTGAGCAAACGTCCAGCCGGAGGGATCACTGCTGCAGTTTCGCTGGGTCTGGTAAGAGGGCCTGTTGGCCATTATCCATTACTGCTCCTGGGGACTGCGCTATTAGGAATTGCCTAACCTGCTATCCCTCTAGGCCTTATTGACTGAGGTAACACGTGCCAATGAGCTTCAATGCAGGACTGCCAGGCCAAAAGAATAGGGGGGGTGGTGACAAAATGTTTTGCTGCACCAGGTGACATCAACCCTAGTGACGCCACTGTCCCCTGTACTTTATATTTGGATTTTATTTAATATCCTTCTCCTTGGATGGGGCACCTGAGGCTGCCAAGCTGGCATGATGGAGTCGCATTGTGAAAATGGATGAGGATGACTCTGGATGGAGATGAGTTACATTTTGGAGAGCCTCTTCACTATGTACTGTAACTCTCGTCCCCACCCAGAGTCATCCTCATCCATTTTCACAATGCAACTGCATCTTCATCCCCACCCAACATCACCAATCCCTCTCTCCACAATGTATCCCTATCCACACCCAGCATCGCCCATCCCTCTCCAGGATGCTGGTCGTGGATGGGGATAAAGGTATTGTGCTTTAGACAGTCAAGAGTTGTTATATTGACTGATTCATATATCACACCACACCCCACCAAAGGACTCGGTGGGATGGCCCGTGGGCGGATTTGGTGGGATGGCCAGTGGGCGGTCTTGGTGGGACGGCCAGTGGGCGGGCCCTGGGGAATGTTGCTGGTCAGGCCTAAAGCTGTGTAAGGGGCCCCAAAATTTCTGATGGCTGCCCTGACCCCAACTATTTATCCAGCTTTAGCTGGAAGCATCCTACATATGTGCACATTTCAACCACCTTCTCTGCCTGAAATCATGCTAATAGTACTGTATATTTTATTTGATAAGTGACTGTAGGACAAAATGGCTGTTGGTGTTCTTTCTTAGTGACCTTAACTCCCTCAACCTGCTTATTGAAGAATTGAAGAAAAGCAGCACATAGATGAGGTCATCCCTCTGCTCTCCCTTTATGTATGCAGTTTCACAGTCATATTGACAACAATGCAATTCATCAGCCCATCCCAAATCTTAGTGCAGGTATTACCTGAAGCTAATATAAAAACAATAATGTTTTTTCTAAGAAAAAAGAGCAAAGAAAGGACAGATCAAAGACCTGTCCCTAATGGCTAATTGGGACTTTACAAGATGTGTTAGTCCGTCAAGAGGTAAGCATATCAACAGACACAGTTTAGAAAGACATTCGTTTTATTACAAAGAGACTTCATAGATTAAAAACAACATTTATGGTGCATCAAATGACCCAAATTAATAAAAGCAGAACAATTGATGCTAGGGTATATTATACAGCCGACGTGTTTCACAGTTGTAGTCACTGCTTCCTCAGGGCTATATCCTAAGCAGGGCCGCTGATAGAAATCATGGGGCCCCGTACAGCCTACCTGACGGGGCCCCCTTCAGCTCCACCCCTGGCCCCGCCCATGGTCCCTCCTTCAGCCCCGTCCTGTCCCAGCCCCTCCCCAGACCCCGCCTTGAAACAAAGTGCAGGTTTGTCTACAAGCGATAGGCATGGCTGGCACTGTCTGTAGCACATTACGGCATTGGCGGCATGGGTGACACTGTCTGTAGCACATTATGGCATTGGCGGCACAGGTGGCACTGTCTCTGCAGGCAGCACATGCGTTATGGGCCATAAAGCATGTGCTACCAGCAGACAGTGCCGCCAATGCTGTAACGTGCTGTAAACAGTGCCAGCCGTGACACTAATGGCATAACGCATGTGCTACTTGCTGACATAATGCCATTGGCAGCATGGATGGCACTGTCTCTGCAGGCATCACATGCGTTATGACATTAGCGTCATGGGTGTCACTGTCTGCAGCACAATATGGCATTGGCGGCATGGGTGACACTGTTTGCAGCACATTACGGCATTGGCGGCATGGGGGGCACGGTCTCTGCAGGCAGCACATGCATTATGGCCCATAATGCATGTGCTGCCTGCAGAGACCGTGCCACCCATGATGCCAATGCCATATTCTGCTGTAACAGTGCCACCCATGCCGCATGCGTTATTGCCCATAACGCATGTGCTACCTGCAGACAGTGCCACCCATGCTGCCAATGGCATAATGTAAAGATGCTGCTGCAGTAGTAGTAGATCTTGAATCCACCCCCCCCCCCCCCAAGCAAGCACACACCTGTCTGTGTTCTGTGTTAGCCGGGCCCCAGGAGTCACTTCTTCCTTGATCCTGTTGCTGGTGGTTGTCTGGACTGGAGTACGAGTGTCCACAAAAGTTTCCAGTCAGATGCCAGATCGATCTGCTACTTTTTTTCTTCCGCTCGGCGCTCGTCTCTCTGCTTTTTCTCTAGCCGAGCGAAGAACATAGCAGAAGGGGAGGAATCACTCCGCGCCAGGGAAGGCAATATAGAGGACGCGCTGGCCGGAACTTGAGCCAGCATGAGGAGCGGGCGCAGAGAGGACATTCTTCCGTTTCCGAAATAGAGAAAATAGTCCCTCCCCCTGCCTATTGAGCTATCGGCCTAAAATTTTTTTTAAAAAGAACGGCAAGGGGTGGGGGGGGGGAGAGAGTCAGTCAAGGTGGCTGGGGGATTTTTTTTTTTTTAACATTAATTGGATTTTTTTTTTTTTAACATTAATTAGGTCTCTGTTTAGGTTGCCCGGGCCCCCCTGCTGGCCGGGCCCAGTACAACAGGGCCAGTTGTACTGGCCTATCAGCGGCCCTGATCCTAAGCATCCATGTATCTAAATACTGACACCCAAGTAGCAAATGGCGGAGACAGACAGCATTCTATGTCAACACAGGCGATGCCAGAGTCACCTCAGTGGTTTCGTGGATGTTGAAACGTGTGAATGAACAAAACGATCTTATAAAATTAATGTGTCCAAATTGGTCAAGCAGCGGTTCGTCAGGCGATGAAAGAAATTCGAAATTCCAGCTGGTAATTGAAGCCAGGGGAAAACCCCCTCCTGAAGTCAAAACAACAAGGGTCGCCAGGTATATCCACATGCGTCCAGCCACGCCACCTCGATATGAGTCAATAATGTTTTTCTACTAGCCATATTTAAAATAGTGAAAATAGAATAAAATACCACGCTAAATAGTACACCCTCAAGCAGCAGCTCTACCGTGAGATACACACAGAAAACAGATAGTGAAATATTGGAGTTGCGCTAATAAATTTGAATAAAACATATAAATGAACCATAAATGTGTTAAAATAAACACAATTCAACATGAATTCAATTGAATAGGCACAATGTAGATGTAAATACACCATAGATCAGTCCATCAACACAAAGTGATTGTGAATAAATCCTGTTGCATTCCAGTGACATGAAGGCATATATTCTATGCACCATGACAATATAGTGCACCACCACCACCACATAGATTGTGTGCTTACCAGATGGCAAGCTAAGGAAAGCTTGTGGCTTTTGCCCAGCCAGGGCATTTTCAGTGAAAGAATCAGGTAACGGCAGTCTCCTTCCAACCACTGGGGCCTGGCACTGGTCACGATGTTCTCATATGGATATAGAATGGACTCCGTTTTCATTGATCATAGATATCAGAGCAACCAGAGTGACCCAAAAAGAAAAGAGCTTGCCATAGTGTAAAAACCAACCACATTTTTATTCTAAAATGGTATTGCACTCACCCAAGAAGCAGGTAAAAAAGAATCAATATACAAAAGCCGGGTGGCCGGCTTACGCAAACAACGCAATGACGTCAGCACGTCCCTCCATCTGACGCGTTTCGTCACAAGCTGACGTCGTCCTGGGGCCTCACATTTGTACATTTTTATGGTTCATATTTAAAATACATTGTGATAATTCTTCAATATTTAGCTGTGTTATCTTTTTATTATTTGCTTGGAGTTCTCCTTTTATTTTGGCACCTCTACCCCCTCCCCTTCCTCCTTCAGTTGTGTCCTGTACCTGTTTTGCCAACTAAAGGATTGTACTTTTAATTTGAAGAAATGAATTTAGCTACTGCTTAGTCTATTTATATATTTATTTCTATTTCACCTAACCCATAAAGTTGCGCTTGTGAAATAGATGGAAAATGTATCACGTAAACAGTATTAATTACAAAATATATTGAATAAAGAGATATGTGAAAAAAATCCAGTCCATCCACTATTGGGTGCACCTCCTATCACCAAAATATCGTAAACCTGAGTGCAATCCTCCAACATATAGAGTGCCTGCTTACCGGAACACGTTGACCTCCTATTACAGGAGGTCCATCTTGCCTGTGGCTAATAGCCCAGCCAGGGCCTTGATCCCGCTGGAACTGACGGGAATCCACCTCTTTGGAAATACTCATAGTTAAAAGCTCCCCATACAAGAATAATAAAAGCTTGCCATGGCATAAAATCATTTTATGGGTTTATTGTAATATCTAATGTAGCACCCTCTACATTAGGTAGGTGCTAGAAGTCATATATTTTTTTTTTTATAGTGCAGGTAAATTGAATCAGGACTAGCTGTAAGCTAGGCATGTTTGTTTTAATCTGTGTGGGCTCAGAGTAGGCTGGGGACTCACAGGTAGCATCATCTTTCGGTTACCTCCTTTCTGCTTCTAGAGGATTCTGGAAGGAAGGAGGGGAAGAGAGGTGGAGCTGCCTGGGGTGTTCTAAGAAGACCTGACCAATCCCCAACTTGGATTGGCAGGGGGCAGGCCTCCTTAAATACCTGGAGTCAGACAAGCTGGGAGGAGTTGTCAGGTGGAAGAAGCTGGTGATAGGGCACTAGGTTGTTGGGGCCTTTGAGGTACCTCCCAGTCTGGGGGGGTGACCTTGGGCCTGTGGGGTTCAGGTGCAAGTTGGAGCCTTTCTGAGTGACAAAGAAGGATCTGGACAGGAGGCACAGAGAGGAACTGAGAAGGACAAAGGGAGCTAGTGTTGCTGGGCAAGTCTCCAGGAGGGATCCACCGGAGTGCAGCCAAGAGGGCTGGTGAGTGACAGGCACAGTTGGGAGAGCTGGAGCAGACTGGGAAAGTGCAGTCTGAGATGGATGTGGAGCCAGCAGGAGGGACTGTGATGTCAAGGGCAGTGGTGTCGGGCAGCTGTAGTCAAGAGGGCTGGCAGGGCCTGACTAACTGGGAGCAATAGTCCACCAAGGTCAGCTAACACTAAAGACTTTCCTATTTTTGTTGCTACACTAAAGGGGCCCGCAGATGCAAATGGCAGTTGCTAGGGCCTGACAGAGTTAGAGTTGGGCCTACCATGTGCTAGCTGTACCAGGAGCCAAGTATTGTACAGGAGACAGAGGAACAGTCTACAAATAAGTGTTGTGCTGGAGGAGACTGGAACTTTAGAAGTGTAAATAGAGGTTCCATCTGATCATCTTATTGATTCCATTATTGATTCTGGGCATCCCATAATTTCCCTTACCATATCCAAGTTCAAAATCACTCAATAAAATACAAAACAAACATATTGTCATTGTTCATTGTCGCAAGAGTGACTGGAAAGTGAATGCTGGTCTGGGCTGGGTGACAGATGGACCACAATATCCAGCAGCCCCTATGGGGTTACCGCTACACTAATGTCGCGTACACACGGTCGGATTTTCCATCAGAAAATGTTGAATGTGAGCTTGTTGTCGGAAAGTCCGACTGTATATATGCTCCATCGAACATTTACTGTCAGACTTTCCGCCTACAAATGTTTCTTAGCATGTTCTCAAATTTTCCGCCAACAAAACTTTGTTGTTGGAAAGTCCGATCATGTGTACACAAGTCCGTCGCACAAAAGTTCACGCATGCTCGGAATCAAGCAGAAGGAGCCGCACTCACTATTGAACTTTCTTTTTCTCGGCTCGTCGTTCGGAATTGTTGGCCAACATTTGTGTGACCATGTGTATGCAAGACAAGCTTGAGCAACAACCTTCACACAAAAATCCATGGTTTTGTTGGCGGGAAAGTCCGATCGTGTGTACAGGGCATAAGAATACACTTACATCAAAATCATAGGAAATTTGCTTGTAAAATAAAAAGCCGGCCGACTTGTACGATCAGCCCATCTTTCCAGGACTTTCTCACGTGGTGACGTCACTAATTGAATAAAAGACCTGCATTGTCCTGCTGGGGATCAGTGACGTCTGATTTCAGGTCTGGTTACATTGTTGTAAATGTAGAACAAGGCACCTCAGCCAGAGGGCAAGATTAGAAGAATCCTCATTGTACAGATATATGGTGCTCTCTCTATGGCCTTTTTTTTTTTTTTTTTGACCTATCATCACGGCTTTGGTAATGTAAAGAAAAAAATGCTGACTGTGCTGAATCTACACTGTTTATATTCTTGTTACAAACCTTCACTTCTGCACCTTAAAATGTTAAATCAGTAATAAAATTGCAGGTATATCTCCCAAGCTGAAACATTTATGCCGCGTAGGTCAGACGGAATCACTCCGTCGGATAGTCCGATCGTGTGTGGCATAGTCCGATCGCTTTTCTTTAAAAAATTCCGACGGACCTAGAGATAGAACATGTTTCAAATCTGTCCGACGGACTCAATTCCTATCGGGAAAACCGTTCGTCTGGATGCTAGTCCGACGGAGCAAATACGATGCAAGGGCAGCTATTGGCTACTGGCTATTGTACTTAATTTTCTAGTCCTGTCGTATGTCATCACGTTCAAAACAAACGGACTTTCGAACAGACTTTAGTCCGTTTGTGTGTGGGCAAGTCCGTTCATTCGGAAGTCTATCGGAACTCCGTCGAAAGTCCGTCGGGAAGACCGTCGGACCTTTTCTGCTGGAAAGTCCAGTTGTGTGTACGCAGCATTAGACATAACTTTTGTACCTGCCAACATAAAGCGTATGCATTTGTGTGTTTAAATGATTTTATTAATTTAATAAAGGGATACAAAACACAATACTTCACCATAAAATACATCATAAATTACAAAAAAACGTTAAATCTCAGATACGACACAACATAAGTACAATAGCCTACATATATATAAGTGTGAATGTAAACCCTAAGCCCTTGTACACACGGTCGGAGATTCCGACGGAATATTTCCTATCGGACCATCTTGACGGATATTCCGACTGTGTGTGGTCTGCATCGGACTGACGGACCAACTTTTCCAACCTGCCGGTAAAATTTTCCGACAAAATGCTCCGATCGGACATACTCCGATCATGTGTAGCCTACTCCGACGGACAAAGTGGCACGCATGCTTAGATCAAATTCCTAGACCAAAGCTATTGGCTACTAGCCTGAACGTAGTCCCGTCCTAACGAAATAACGTCATCACGTTACGTACAATCGGATTTTCCGACAACTTAGTCAGACCGTGTGTATGCAACATCACTTCCGGACCTCTTCCGGAATTAATCTGTCGGAATTACTCCGACGGATTTGGTTGTCGGAATCTCCGACCGTGTGTACAAGGGCTAACAATAAAATTCTCATATTTTTTCCCTTTTGATCTAACAAATATCCCATTAAAAGTATTGTGTCATATCTGTTCTATAAGAGCAAAAAACTATCTGTTGATCCTGCCTCCTATGTTATGGAGGAAAGAGGAGGGGGAGGTGTTCTATAGTCTTAAAGGAGTTGTAAAGGCAGAAGGTTTTTTTTATCTTAATGCATTCTATGCATTAAGATAAAAAAACCTTCTGTGTGTAGCAGCCTCCCTAATACTTACCTGAGCCCCATCTCTCTCCAGCAATGTCAAGAAATGTCTAGAGTAGTGATGGCCGAACGGTTCGCCCGGCGGTCGTTTCGCGGCGAATTTCCGACTTTCGCCGTCCGCGGGTTCGAACGCCTTTTTCCGTCGTTCGCCCCGGCGGACTTACGTGTTTAATGTATACAAGAACTTTAACCTTTCGTGACACGTTTATCATGTGTTACAGGACAACCAATTGAGACATGACAGCTCATGGACACTTGGACATTCCCCCTAACCTATAAATACACCCGATCCGGTGGCCATTTTACATTCTTTCTTCTGTCACTGTAGGGAAAGGATCCTGTGTGGAGTAGGGACAGAGAAAACGCTAGCTATTTGGTACACAAAAGTTCTTTTCAGGACTGGTATAGGTGTTAGGTCAGCAGCCTGAGTTTCTTTTGTCAGTTTAGATAAAGGGACAGAGCGCTGTATGCTGCTATTTTAGGGACAGCTCAGCCAGATTAGTCTTTCTTCATCATCATCATCATCATCATCATTAGCTGTTACTATCAGGTCCACAAAAGAGCTGTTCCAGCTAATCGTTCCAGCCTACTCTTTTTTGCCAATTTGTATAGGGACAGGCAGGAAGCAGTGTGTCAGGCAGTGAGGATAATTTTAAAGACTTGCTGTTACTATTAGTTCCACAAAGGTTCTTTTCAGGACTGGTATCAGTGGTACGGTAATAGGCTTGTACACGTATAATATTCTTTCTTCCAAATATAGAAAGAATATTATACTTGACTGCTGCCCTTCTGCTGCAGTCTGCTAATCATTCACAACTCACTTGTTCCACAAAGCTCTTTATCAGGACTGGTAACTTGGTCTGTCTAGGGTGCTACGGTACATAGGCTTGGGTGCGGTACAGTCTGCTGTTCTGTAAGGACCGCTATCGGTCCACAATACATAGGGTTGCCGTGCACTACTGCTGACCGCTGCCCTATACTGCAGCAGTCCTTCATTGGTATAGGGACTGACGTACAGTCTGCTAATCACTAACACACAACCTGCTTGGTCCACAAAAGTTCTTATAAGGACTGGTAACTTGGTATAGGGTGCTACGGTACATAGGCCTGAGTGCGTTACAGTCTGCTGTTCTGTAAGGACCGCTATCGGTCCACAATACATAGGGTTGCCGTGCACTACTGCTGACCGCTGCCCTATACTGCAGCAGTCCTTCAGCGGTATAGGGACTGACGCACAGTCTGCTAAACACTAACACACAACCTGCTTGGTCCACAAAAGTTTTTATAAGGACTGGTAACTTGGTATAGGGTGCTACGGTACATAGGCCTGAGTGCAGTACAGTCTGCTGTTCTGTAAGGACCGCTATCGGTCCACAATACATAGGGTTGCCGTGCACTACTGCTGACCGCTGCCCTATACTGCAGCAGTCCTTCATTGGTATAGGGACTGACGTACAGTCTGCTAATCACTAACACACAACCTGCTTGGTCCACAAAAGTTCTTATAAGGACTGGTAACTTGGTATAGGGTGCTACGGTACATAGGCCTGAGTGCGTTACAGTCTGCTGTTCTGTAAGGACCGCTATCGGTCCACAATACATAGGGTTGACGTGCACCACTGCTGACCGCTGCCCTATACTGCAGCAGTCCTTCAGCGGTATAGGGACTGACGTACAGTCTGCTAAACACTAATACACAACCTGCTTGGTCCACAAAAGTTCTTATAAGGACTGGTAACTTGGTATAGGGTGCTACGGTACATAGGCTTGAGTGCGGTACAGTCTGCTGTTCTGTAAGGACCGCTATCGGTCCACAATAGATAGGGTTGACGTGCACCACTGCTGACCGCTGCCCTATACTGCAGCAGTCCTTCAGCGGTATAGGGACTGACGCACAGTCTGCTAAACACTAACACACAACCTGCTTGGTCCACAAAAGTTTTTATAAGGACTGGTAACTTGGTATAGGGTGCTACGGTACATAGGCCTGAGTGCGTTACAGTCTGCTGTTCTGTAAGGACCGCTATCGGTCCACAATACATAGGGTTGCCGTGCACTACTGCTGACCGCTGCCCTATACTGCAGCAGTCCTTCATTGGTATAGGGACTGACGTACAGTCTGCTAATCACTAACACACAACCTGCTTGGTCCACAAAAGTTCTTATAAGGACTGGTAACTTGGTATAGGGTGCTACGGTACATAGGCCTGAGTGCGTTACAGTCTGCTGTTCTGTAAGGACCGCTATCGGTCCACAATACATAGGGTTGCCGTGCACTACTGCTGACCGCTGCCCTATACTGCAGCAGTCCTTCAGCGGTATAGGGACTGACGCACAGTCTGCTAAACACTAACACACAACCTGCTTGGTCCACAAAAGTTCTTATAAGGACTGGTAACTTGGTATAGGGTGCTACGGTACATAGGCCTGAGTGCAGTACAGTCTGCTGTTCTGTAAGGACCGCTATCGGTCCACAATACATAGGGTTGCCGTGCACTACTGCTGACCGCTGCCCTATACTGCAGCAGTCCTTCATTGGTATAGGGACTGACGTACAGTCTGCTAATCACTAACACACAACCTGCTTGTTCCACAAAAGTTCTTATAAGGACTGGTAACTTGGTATAGGGTGCTACGGTACATAGGCTTGAGTGCGGTACAGTCTGCTGTTCTGTAAGGACCGCTATCGGTCCACAATAGATAGGGTTGACGTGCACCACTGCTGACCGCTGCCCTATACTGCAGCAGTCCTTCAGCGGTATAGGGACTGACGTACAGTCTGCTAAACACTAATACACAACCTGCTTGGTCCACAAAAGTTCTTATAAGGACTGGTAACTTGGTATAGGGTGCTACGGTACATAGGCTTGAGTGCGGTACAGTCTGCTGTTCTGTAAGGACCGCTATCGGTCCACAATAGATAGGGTTGACGTGCACCACTGCTGACCGCTGCCCTATACTGCAGCAGTCCTTCAGCGGTATAGGGACTGACGTACAGTCTGCTAAACACTAATACACAACCTGCTTGGTCCACAAAAGTTCTTATAAGGACTGGTAACTTGGTATAGGGTGCTACGGTACATAGGCTTGAGTGCGGTACAGTCTGCTGTTCTGTAAGGACCGCTATAGGTCCACAATAGATAGGGTTGACGTGCACCACTGCTGACCGCTCACCTATACTGCAGCAGTCCTTCAGCGGTATAGGGACTAAGAGTTTTGTCACAGGGTCATTTAAAAAATGACATGCAGAGGAAGAGGCAGGCCCTTCCGCAGGGGTGGTAGGGGTAGGGCAGGAGCAACAGGCTTGAGCCAAAGTGGGAAGTTGCAGAAGGTGCGTTCAATTACTTTAAAGGATGCACCAGACTTGGTTGAGTGGCTCGCTCAGCCTTACTCTTCTGCACCCTCCTCATCCTCTCGATCTGCACCCTCTTCTTCACTCTCTGCTATGTGCACCCCCAAAGACACTACCACCAACAACACGACCACCACCACCACCACCACATACCTTCCGCTTGAGTCACTGGAATTATTTTCCGATCCATATCAAGAGGACATTTCTGATGCGCAGCCACTCTTGGTATTGGATCAGGAAGAGGAGGTAGCAACAAGCGCTACTCAGCAGTCTGACGCCAGTACCCAGATCAGCCCAAGGAGGAGGTTGGTCCCCGGTGTTGCTGCCTACTCTACTTATAGCGGTGGGGAAGGTGACGTTGATGATGACGTGTCTAGTGATGTCACGTGGGTGCCCACAAGAGAGGAAGAGGAGGGGAGTTCAGAGGGAGATATGGACCAGCAGATAGGGAGGAGAAGCAGCAATGACTTACATTGCACAGCAGGGACAAAGCAGACTGCAAATGTATCAGGAGCGAGTCATCGACCATGTACGGTCACATCTGGCGCTCCCAGGACACCGGCACATGGCTCCGCAGTGTGGGCTTTTTTTAACGTGTCCGCTGCTGACAATAGCGTTGCCATCTGCAATCTTTGCAGTCAACGCGTTAGTCGCGGTAAGCCCAATACTCACCTAGGGACGACCGCCTTAAGAAGGCACATGAGCAGCCATCACCGAGCCCAGTGGGAGCAACGGAACACACAAAGCCACACTGCAGGCTCTCACCGTCCAGCCTCGTCTTCTACTTCTCCTTCTCCTCTCTCCTCACAATTGTCCTCCACTCCACCTTCCATCACGCCAAGCTCACATTTTTCTGCAAAAAGGCAGGCTTCCGTGGGCCTAATGTTTGAGCGTAAAAAAATGATGACGCCGGATAACCCTCTTGCCCAACGGTTGGCGGCTGGCTTGTCAGAACTCATAGCCCGCCAACTACTGCCATATAAACTGGTGGACTCGGAGGCCTTTCGCAAATTTGTGGCCATTGGAACACCACAATGGAAGGTCCCAGGAAGGAAGTATTTCTCAGAGAAGGGCATCCCAGAGCTATATGGCCATGTTCAGCGGCAAGTGAATGTATCTCTGGCACACAGTGTCGGTGCCAAGATACATCTGACCACAGACACGTGGTCTAGCAAACACGGGCAGGGAAGGTATATCAGTTTTACTGCCCACTGGGTGAACCTTCTGACGGCCGTCAAGCATGTAACCCGTGGCACCCGTGTAGATTTGGTTTTACCGCCACGGATTGCATGCAGGCCTGACTCTTCTTCTCCTCCTCCTACTCCATCCTCCTCCCTCTCCTCCTCAGCTGCCTCCTCCTTTTCCGCTGCTAGCGTCTCTTCCACTGCACCGCCCAAGCTCCCCAGAACCTATTCCACATGCCAGGTGAGACGTTGCCATGCCGTGCTGCGTCTGTTGTGCCTGGAAGCAAAGAGCCACACTGGCCCGGCACTCCTTTCAGCTTTGCGTTCACAGGCAGATGAGTGGCTAACACCGCTCAATTTGACAGTTGGTAAAGTGGTGTGTGACAACGGTGCCAATCTGCTTAGCGCATTGAAACAGGGCAAAATCACGCACGTGCCGTGCATGGCACACGTCTTAAACTTGGTCGTGCAGCGATTCCTTGTCAAATACCCTGGGGTCCAGGACATCTTGCGGCAGGCAAGGAAAATCTCGGCCCATTTCAGAAGATCTTACACGGCCATGGCTCGCCTTGCTGACATTCAGCGGCGACACCATCTGCCGGTCAGACGTCTTATTTGCGATTGCCCGACGCGATGGAACTCAACCTTCTATATGCTTGATAGGCTGCTCCAGCAGAAACGTGCAGTTAACGTCTACCTGTATGAACTCTGCGAAAGAAACGGTTCTGGGGAGCTGGGTTTTTTTTCACCGCGCCAGTGGCTGCTCATGCGCGACACATGCAGACTTCTGCGGCCATTTGAGGAGATCACCAAACTGGTCAGTCGCAGCCATGGCGCCATCAGTGACATGGTACCTTATGCCTTCTTTCTGGAGCGTGCATTGCGTCGTGTCATTGATCAGGCTGTGGAGGAGCAGGAGCGGGAAGATGAGGAAGTCGCAATGCTGGATGAATTCCCAGGGGGGGCTACTCTATCTGAGACAAGTCAACAACAGGAGTCTGATGAGGAGTCAGAGGAGGATGGTGCCGGGGCGGATGAGCAGGAGCAAGAAGAGCATGCTTTAAACCTTTCTGGGATCCCTGTTGTGCGAGGATGGGGAGAGGAGAATGAAGAGGACGACATTATCCTGGATGATGAGCAGGAGCCAGGCCACCACACCGCTTCCACTTTAGTGCAAATGGGGGCCTTCATGCTCCAGTGTTTTAATAGGGACCCCCGTATAAAAAGCATGAGGGTCAAGGACCAGTACTGGGTGGCAACGTACTTAGACCCCCGGTACAAACACAAAATGGCGGAAATGTTACCGCCGTCGCAGAGGGCTGTCAGAATGCAGCACTTCCAGGCCTTGCTTCGAGAAATGCTGCATTCTGCTTTTGCGTGCGCTGGCAGAGGAGCAATTCCCACTCCCAGAGAAGGATTTGCGGGTACCAATCCAACAGCGCCTGCAAGAAGAGGCCGGTTTGAAGATGTGTTGGTGACTTCGGATATGAGGTCATTCTTTCAGCCGACCCATCGACAGGTGTCATCCGGATCCAGCATCAGGGAACGCCTAGACCGTCAGGTGTCCGACTACATTGGGTTAACGGCCGATGTGGACGCTCTGAGGAGTGATGAACCCCTAGACTACTGGGTGGGCAGGCTTGACCTCTGGCCAGAGCTTGCCCAATTTGCAATCGAACTGTTGGCTTGCCCCTCATCCAGTGTCCTGTCCGAAAGGACGTTCAGCGCAGCAGGGGGGATTGTGACCGATAAGCGTACTCGCCTAGCTCACCACAGTGTTAACTACCTCACATTTCTAAAAATGAATGAGGCATGGATCTCGGAGGAATTCAACACATGTGATCAGTAGACCATGTATATGTCTATAAACAATTTTTGGAATCAAGCACACAGACCTTCTTAATTCATTTGGCTCACTTCCCTGACCCAAAAAAGCACACCGTACTATATGCCCCTACCCTCCTCTTTGAAGAGGTTGAGCGGTGTCATATTTCTACTGGGGCTGCTTATTATGAGGGGTTCCCACCATCCCTGTGCTGTGCTGACTTCCTCCTGGGTGTTCTTATTATGAGGGGCTCCCACCATCCCTGTGCTGTGCTGACTTCCTCCTGGGGGTTCTTATTATGAGGGGATCACACCATCCCTGTGCTGTGCTGACTTCCTCCTGGGGCTGCTTACGGTGCTGCTGTCAGCGCTGTATGTCACGGAGCTGCTGTCAGCGCTGTATGTCACGGAGCTGCTGTCAGCGCTGTATGTCACGGAGCTGCTGTCAGCGCTGTATGTCACGGAGCTGCTGTCAGCGCTGTATGTCACGGAGCTGCTGTCAGCGCTGTATGTCACGGAGCTGCTGTCAGCGCTGTATGTCACGGAGCTGCTGTCAGCGCTGTATGTCACGGAGCTGCTGTCAGCGCTGTATGTCACGGAGCTGCTGTCAGCGCTGTATGTCACGGAGCTGCTGTCAGCGCTGTATGTCACGGTGCTGCTGTCAGCGCTGTATGTCACGGAGCTGCTGTCAGCGCTGTATGTCACGGAGCTGCTGTCAGTGCTGTATGTCACGGAGCTGCTGTCAGCGCTGTATGTCACGGAGCTGCTGTCAGCGCTGTATGTCACGGAGCTGCTGTCAGCGCTGTATGTCACGGTGCTGCTGTCAGCGCTGTATGTCACGGAGCTGCTGTCAGCGCTGTATGTCACGGAGCTGCTGTCAGCGCTGTATGTCACGGAGCTGCTGTCAGCGCTGTATGTCACGGAGCTGCTGTCAGCGCTGTATGTCACGGAGCTGCTGTCAGCGCTGTATGTCACGGAGCTGCTGTCAGCGCTGTATGTCACGGAGCTGCTGTCAGCGCTGTATGTCACGGAGCTGCTGTCAGCGCTGTATGTCACGGAGCTGCTGTCAGCGCTGTATGTCACGGAGCTGCTGTCAGCGCTGTATGTCACGGAGCTGCTGTCAGCGCTGTATGTCACGGAGCTGCTGTCAGCGCTGTATGTCACGGTGCTGCTGTCAGCGCTGTATGTCACGGAGCTGCTGTCAGCGCTGTATGTCACGGAGCTGCTGTCAGTGCTGTATGTCACGGAGCTGCTGTCAGCGCTGTATGTCACGGAGCTGCTGTCAGCGCTGTATGTCACGGAGCTGCTGTCAGCGCTGTATGTCACGGTGCTGCTGTCAGCGCTGTATGTCACGGAGCTGCTGTCAGCGCTGTATGTCACGGAGCTGCTGTCAGCGCTGTATGTCACGGAGCTGCTGTCAGCGCTGTATGTCACGGAGCTGCTGTCAGCGCTGTATGTCACGGAGCTGCTGTCAGCGCTGTATGTCACGGTGCTGATGTCAGTGCTCTGTATTACGGTGCTGCTGTCAGTGCTCTGTATCTCCTGCACCCTCTTGTTTGCCTACCCTGGTCCCTGACCTTCCCTCTCCTCCATTGCCTTCATTAGCTCCATAGTCCTGAATTGTCAGAACAATTTCCCAAATAAAAAAAAAATGCTTGTAGTTATCGATCCCAAATTCACCTCATACATGTATTATGCTATTGTCCAGGTGGTGGGACTACGTGCTACCCCCTAATAATTACCCCGTGGCCGCAAATTCGACCTAAAGGTTTGCGAAATTCGCCTCCCATTGAAGTCAATGGAGCCCGCGGCGAACGGTCGTTTTCGCGAACGTTTGTGTCCGTTCGCGTTTCGCGTTCGCGAAACGTCCCGTCGGAAGTTCGTCCATCACTAGTCTAGAGGCAAGTGTTCATTAAGACAAATAATCTGGCAATAAGCAGCAAGTATCATTAAAGGAGTTGTAAAGGTAGAAGGTTTTTTTCTCTTAATGCATTCTTTTCAACAGCCCCCTCAACCCTTCTAATGCCCTGTACACACGGTCGAGGGAATTCCGATGGAAAAAGTCAGATCGGATTATGTTATTGGAAAATCCGACCGTGTGTGGGCTCTATCAGGCTTTTTCTGTCGGATTTTCAGACGCACAAAGTTTGAGAGCAGGATCTAAAATTTTCCGAAAACAAAATCCGATCGCATAAATTCTGATCGTGTGTAGACAATTCCGATGGACAAAGGGCCACGCATGCTCAGAATAAACGAAATGACGAAAGCTATTGGATACTGGCCCGTTTATAGTCCCGACGTACGTGTTTGATGTCACCTTGTTAAGAACGATCGGATTTTCCAACAACTTTGTGCGACCGTGTGTATGCAACACAAGTTTCGGCCAAAATCTGTCAGAAAAAATCCGATGGATTTTGTTGTCGAAATGTCCGACCATGTGTACAGGGCATAATACTTACCTGAGGTCCCTCTCTCCCTCAGTCCAGCGATGTATCTTAGTCGTCCGAGATTCCTGATTGGCTAGGACACAGCAGCATCGCCATTGGCTCCTGCTCAAAGTCAGATAGTCAATCAGTGAAGAGAGGGGGCTGGCTGGGTTGGGGCCAGGGCCGGTGCTACCACTAGGCAAACTAGGCAGCCGCCTAGGGTGCACTACTGCCTAGGGGCGCCTGGTTGCTGGTTTCCCTCCACGTCTGCATGCTCTGTAGGCTGCAGCTTGTAACTAACTCAGTCTCAGGCAGCTGCTTTGTCTGACCGGTAGTGTAATTAGAGGTGCAGCACTGGAGCCTGCGATAGAGGAAGCAGAGCCGATGCTTCTGCTATAGCGCCGTTTTCTGTCACATGGGCAGGGCAAAGGGGGTGGGGTCAGGGGTGGAACCAATGGGGGCGGCAAAATTAGGTTTCGCCTTCGGTGTCAAAAATCCTTACACCAGCCCTGGTTGGGGCTCTGTGTCTGAATGGACACACGGAGCGGTGACTCAGCTCCAGTGTCCCCACAGCTGCTGACTGTGGGGACACTCCATAGGAAGAAGGGGCCAGGAGCAGGAAAGAGGGACCTAAGAAGAGGAGGATCCAGGCTGCTCTGTGCAAAAGGTAAGTATAAATGTTTGTTATTAAAAAAGGAGGTAAGTATAAATGTTTGTTATTAGAAAACAAACAAAAAAAAGGAGCCTTTACAATCATTTGTCACCCTAGGACATGAAAGTGTGTTACTGGCACCATCAGCAGGTGAAAGGAAAGGAATACATGTCTGGGAAAAGAAAGAAAGCTAATTCAAACGCCACATCTGAGGCCTGGTAAGTTGCAACATATCTTCGTCCTTTGGTTTTAGATACACTTTAGGCTCATTTACACTTTGACGAACATTTGCGTTTCCTTACCACATGCACATCCACAACGGCAGGTTGGCTCTATTATGCGAATCGCTGTGGCTGTACGTCAGTTCATATAATATGCAGAATACATATTGGCCTAAACTGAGGAAAAACATTTATATATATATATATATATATATATATATATATATATATATATATGTATGTATATATATATATATATATTTCTGGGTATATTTATTATAGCAAAAAGTAAAAAATATAGCTTTTTTTTTTTAAATTGTCACTCTTTTTTTGTTTATAGCGCAAAAAATAAAAGCCGCAGAGGTCATCAAATACCACCAAAAGAAATCTCTATTTGTGAGGAAAAAAAAGACGTTGATTTTGTTTGGGTACAACATCGCACGACCGTGCAATTGTCAGTTAAAGCAATGCAGCGCCAAAAAATGGCCTGGTCATTAAGGGGGTAAATCCTTCCGGGGCTGATGAAAGCTGTGCTAAAGAAGGACAAATGACTAGTCACCAGCATTGCCTGTGGCCTACTGCAGCTCGGCCCCCCTAATACTTGCCTGAGGTCCCTCTCTGTCCAGCGATGTCCATGACTATCTCAGTCATCTGAGATTCTACTTCCTGATTGGCTGAGACACAGCAGCGGCGCCATTGGCTCCCGCTGCTGTCAATTAAAGTCAGACAGCCAATCAGGGGAGAGAGGAGGCAGGGCCAGGTCGAGGCTCCATGTCTGAATGGACACAGGGAGTTGTGACTTGGCACGGGTGCCCCATAGCAAGCTGCTTGCTGTGGGGGCACTGAACAGGAGGGAGGGGCCAGGAGCAGCGAAGAGGGAACCGAGAAGAGGAGGATACGGGCCGTTCTGTGAAAATCCACTGCAACAGAGCAGGTAAGTGTAACATGTTTGTTATTTTTTTGGGGAAAAAAATGTGACTTTACCATTACTTTAAAGTCCATGATTGGCAGAAAGTCTATAAAGGCAATACGTCCATAGCTGGCAGTTAAGAGTCCTCAGGTTCCCATCCCCTCAGGAAGGGTTGCCACCTGTCCGGGATTCACCCGGACAGTCCGGGTTTTGAATCATGTGTCTGGGTTTCAGTCCACCTGAAACCTGGACACATTATTTAGACAGGAATGTGGCTCAGAACAGGGCCTGACAGGAGTGTGAGGGTTGGGCTTGAAGAAAAAGTAACAACCCTACCCTCAGGGAATCCCGACTGTCCCCCTCCCCAGATGGGGGCGCAGACTGACAGACATTCTAAAATACAGAAAGAAGTCAATTTTTAGGGACTTTAAATGAATTTATGGTCTGGTAAGGCCAGGTATTCCATCCCTTGGGACTTTGATTGAAATTATGGCCTGGTAGGGTCATACATTTCCATCCCTGTTATGGTCAGAAGCTTCTTTGGTGAACTATTTATTATTTTTTGTCTGCCATATTCATGATATTGAAGTATTATTTGTTTATTGTACTACTTTTGTATTAATTTATGTGTTTTTCATTTTCTATTACTATCTGTATTACATGGCATGCAATTAATTAACCCTGATTATGTTCACCTATTTACCTATCTGGCTAACCACGAGCTTCATTTAACCACTTCCCGCCCAAGGTATGTCCAGGGATGTCCTTCACTCTCCGGGGGTATATCTGAAAGATGCCTGAGGACACAGACATCATTCAGATATCGGCATTTTCAGCCGGCGATTCCCTGCACCATAAGAATAATCATAGCAGCTCCCGCCGCCCTCCGGTGGTTCTACCGACTCACCGCTTCCATCAGTGAGTCGGTCACAGGATCCGCTGGCCCCCGGATGATACCATAGAGATTTCCGGCAGACCAGATGGTCCCTGGAGTCTCTATGATCGTTCGGAGGCCGGGTGCGATGTTATGACGTCACGCCCGGCCTCTGCATTCAAAATAACGGTGCCAATTTGGCTGGGAAGCCGTGATGGTTTTTTTATTTTTTTTATTTTAGGCTTCCCAGCCTAGAGGTGATATGTGAGGTCTTATTGACCCCATATCTCACTGTAAATAGGTCCGATCATGCCATATTTCTATTACAAGGGAAGCGAACGCATATGTAAGTCCCGCCCACATATGAAAACGGTGTGCAAACCACACATGTGAGGTATCATCGCGAACGTTAGAGCGAGAGAAATAATTCTAGCCCTAGACCTCCTCTGCAATGCAAAACATTTAACCAGTAAAAAATGTTAAAGCGTCGCCTATGGGGATTTTTAAATACCAAAGTTTGGCACCATTCCACGAGCGGGTGAAATTTTGAAGCGTGACATATTGGGTATCTATTTACTCGGCGTATCTTCATCTCTTTGCTAAAAAAAAATATATAATGTTTGGGGGTTCTATGTAATTTTCTAGCAAAATAATTATGAATTTTACATGTAGGAGAGAGAAAATTGAGTACTGTCCGTGATACTTTTTTTATTTGCACTAACATACAATTTTTCAGGACAAGCTTTCGGGGTATGTCCCCTTCTTCAAGGTAAATAAAAATAGCGCCTGCAAAGTGCCCTGAAATAGCTGCTCCTCACACTCCAGTGTGAAAGCCCGAGGGCAGGGCGGTAAAAAAAAGTCCCACTAGCAGCATCTTTGGAGCGGTGAAGGTGTATACTGCTCCTTCACTGCTCCTGGCCATTGAAATGAATGGGGCAACGTGGCTATTCTGCCGGCAAAGCGCCGCTGCAGCAACGCTTTGCAGTGATTTTAACCCTTTCTCGGCCACTAGCAGGGGAGTAAAACCGCCCCACTAGCGGCCGAATACGCCGCAAAAATTATGGTAAAGCGGCGCTAAAAATAGCGCAGTTTTACCGCCGGGGCCGGCACCGCCCCAGTGTGAAGGGCCTAAGCCTCAGAATGTAATTCAAAGGTGATGAGGTGACAACTCTAATTACATGCAAAACGCAATCTGCTGTGGGAAAAGCCCCTGACCAGCACTGGCTGAAGAAAACATAGATGTGAATAGGATACCATAGGAAACCATGTAAAAATGGACTGTAGTGCGTTTCTGCAAACTGCAACGCGTAGGTGTGAACGTTAAGAGAAACTTTTTCCAAAGATTGAAAACGTATCTAAAGATCAAAGTATGATTCTTGATTTAAAAAGTAGTCTGTTTTAGGTGTGATATTCCAATCCCTCCCTTTTAAATTGTAAGGCATTTAAAGAACTATCTTCAATTAGAGGATAACAGTCACACAAAAACAAAACAAAAAAAACAAATGGACATCCCAAAAGTAAAAGTAACCTTTGTCATATTTACTGCCAGAAAGAAAAACACCTCAGGCATTTTCACACGGTTTAACAAAGCTTGCTCAGTTAAGCAATAAGTGCCTGAGTGACACCCAGTCAGTCAGTCACCTCACAGGTGGGAGGCCTGTGCACCTGCTGATGAGCGTGTGGATAGGTGTGTGCGTGTGGATGGGTGCGCGCACACGCGTGTCCTGCCTCTCTGCAGTCGTGTATAGTTCAATGCAATAGACAGAGAATGCTGCAGGATATATAGGGACATTATCAAGAACATCGACCTAACTGGAAAAGAAGCTGAGGAGAAATGTATTCACTCATGAGTTTACCTCCCTTCCCTTGCAATGGGAGAGCAGCTAATACTGTGTGTATGTGTATATGTGTGTGTGTATATATATATATATATATATATATATATATATATATATATATACATGGCCATCTTTAATATTGATTGGACCCTGGGCAAAAATTGTCTTGGCCCCCCCAATGCTATTTCACTGTCCACCTGCTCTAAGACAATAAATAACTGCTAGACTTAAAATCAGTTTACTGTATCAGATCAGGCAGCAATTGTGATTGGTTGCCAGGGGTTACAGCATATCATTACTGCTTACTGACTGGTTGCTAGAGGATACAGCACATCATCTCTTCACTGCAGGGGAGCATGATATACATATGACTGCCGCCTTTATTTACATATCAATGCCACGGGCCGCAGCTATTTACCTAGTATTGCCACTGCTATTTACATATCAATGCCGGTTATTTACATGTAAACACAGGGTCTGCAGGTGAGTCATCTGTACACAACAATAGGGCAGAGCTGGGCAGCATTAGGAGCAGCACTTCACACAGATATTGGGACACAGCACAGGACTAAAACTTCAAGGGATAAGGGAATTTAAACTGGGATAGGTGGCAAGTATGAGGCAGCTGCTTTGGGCCCCACAATAATGACAGGGCCCAGGGCAGCTGCCCCTTTTGCCCTGCCTTAAAGACGACCCTGTATATATATATCTCCAGCACTTGAGCTTCAATTCACACCATGCATGCATGTTTTCACTCAATTGTTATTTTCACTTTGTGCATAGGACAGCGCATTCATTTCAATGGGCTGTTATACATGCACTAAATGTGGCAAAAAAACTTTTTTTTTTTTTGAGTGTTGAATGTTTTATAGCTCACATTTTGCCTCATTTTTTGCATTTATTTTACGCAAAAACATGCATCTTGCTGCAGTTGGGGTGCTGTTAACAATGTGCAACACACATTTTTTTTGTGTGTTTTGTAAAGGCGAGCAAAATCGCACAATTTTGAACAGGTTCAGAATCATGAGGTACAATAATACGAAGGCACCCTTATGCCCCGTACACACGGTCGGATTTTCCGACAGAAAATGTTCGATGGGAGCTTTTTGTCAGAAAATTCCGACCGTGTGTAGGCTCCATTGCAGATTTTTCAGTCAGAGTTTCCGTCACACAAAATTTGAGATCTGGATCTCAAATTTTTTGACAACGAAATCCGTTGTCGTAAGTTCTGATCGTGTGTACACAATTCCGACGCACTAAGTTCCACGCATGCTCGGAATCAAGCAGAAAGCCGCACTTGCTGGCTATTGAACTTCATTTTTCTTGGCTCGTCGTACGTGTTGTACGTCACCGCGTTCTTGGCGTTTTCGCAATTTCCGAACAACTTTGTGTGACCGTGCGCATGCAAGACAAGTTTGAGCCAACATCCGTCAGAAAAAATCCATACATTTTTTTGTAGGAATGTCTGATCGTGTGTACGGGACATAAGGCCCCTTTCACACTAGCGGATCAATTGGACCGGATCAGACCCTCCAATCTGCTCTATGGAGCTGCGGATATCAACAGATATGTGTCCATTGACACCCGCTGACATCCAATCCGATCCTGTCCCCTAAAAAGATGGATGGGAATCTATATTAGTTTCCATTGTCAACACATACAGGCTTATGCCGCGTACACATGACCAGACTTTTTGACGGACAATCCGACGGACTTTGCAGCTGAGGTCCGTCGGACTTTCAAACAAACGGACTTTGCCATTGCCACACACGATCACTCCAAAAGTCTGACGGATTCAAACGTGATGACGTAGAATAAGGAAGTTCATAGACAGTAGCCTATAGCTGCCCTAGCGTCGGTTTTAGCACACAGACAACCAGATTTTTCCACCGGACTCAAGTCCGTCGGAAAGATATGAAGCAAGTTTTTTATTTCTAGGTCCGCCGGACTTTTGGGAAGAAAAAGTCTGCTGGAGCCAACACACGATCGAATTGTCCGACGGACCAAGTACGTTGAAAAGTCCCGTCGTGTTTACGCAGCATTAGAGTCTTCTATATGCACATTGAAATGGGATTCCTTTTCTGGCACACACAGCAACAGCCTAACATAACGCCTGAAAGGGTGTATTTATCTGAATGCAGATATCATATTTTAGATCCTTTTTAGAACATCTGGTAATCAAAGAAAACGTTTTATGGGTTACATCTGGCTGCATGCTGGAATCATATAAACTTTGCACACCTTAAGTAGTAAAATGCGTCAGAGATACTCATCTCATAACGAATTTCATATATATATAGATATATGGCAAGAATGTTGATAAGCCTTCATGAAACCTCAGACATATTTATTACATATTAGAAAAGCATGATTCAGACTTCCATCAACACCCAGAATACATGGCACTTCATCCCTGTTAATATTCTAAATTATTGGGAAACGAAACCCAAATGAGGGAGGAATGGGACATTAACACTGCAATATTTTAGTTAGCAAAGGAAAAAAGAATATTTTTAGAAGGATTATAAGTATAAAAAGTTTTTTAATTTTATTATAACAACAATTCAAATAAAACCAAAAACAGCCTTATAATTTTACAAGGATGTTACATATAGCTTGCGGTCCAGGTAATGGTTCAGTTGGGGTGCTTGTAATTTGCTTATCCCGACATGTTTCGCTATCGCTTCATCAGGGGTTATACAAGCTAGCAGTTATTTATTCTCACCATGGCCGCCAAGCATCACAGCTGCTGCATGTGCACACCCCTGGCCGCTGCCCCTGCAGCAAAACTGAGAGAAGTTGAGGGTCAGTAAAAATGGGGCTCAGCCATAGGGTTTTTACTGCTCTCCAACTGCAAACATAAACAAGCCCTTGTCTTTTAATCGCTTGTGGACTGCTCACCCACATACTTGTACATCACTGCCTACTTACGGGTTTAGGGTGCACGCATAGCCCTAGATGTTAATCCCTTCCCAACAAGTGTCATTAGTACAGTGACTATGTATAGTATTAGCACTGATCACTGTATTAATGTCACTGTTGATGTCAGTGGCAGGTAGTCTTTTGCCCCCCAGTGTCACTTAGTGTTAGATTGTCCTCCGCAATATCGCAGTCCTATTATAAGTTGTTGATTGCCAGCATTAATAGTATAAAAAATTAAATTCTAGTACTATACCATAGTTTGTATGCGCTATAACTTTCATGTAAATCAATCAATGTACACTTATTGTGATTTTTATTTTTTTTATCAAAAATAAGTAGCAGAATATATTTTGGCCAAAATTTTTACATTTTTTTATTGGATATGTGTGAAGGGCTGGTTCACACCATATAAACGCAGTCTGAATGCGTTCTGAATGAGTTTTTGCACACATGTTTTTGACGCATTTTTAATGTGTTTCCGGTGCATTTTTCCCCTCTTTTCTCCCTTAACCCTAAATAGGGGCATGTGCGTTACAGTGCATTTATGGTGCGTTTAGGTGCATAACAGCACATTTGACCGCACTCTAGTACAGGTCAGTGTTAAACAGCAATGGACTGCATGTGGTGCGTACCAGCCATTTCGCACTACATGCAGTCCAGTGCGTTCAGTGCAGTTCTGCATTAGAAACGCAGTGCAGTTCTGCATTAGAAATGCGTGGATAGTAGGTCATATGCTTTCCATTGGCATAGTTCACACCAGCGTGGTCAGTTCCAGGGTGTTCCAGTTCTAGAAAAAATAATAGAACCTAGAATAGACTAGAACAAGGGGAGACATGATTGAAACCTTTAAATACATCAAGGGGGTGAATACGGTTCAGGAAGGCAGTCTTTTAAATATGAAACCAAAATGAAGAACACGTGGACATGACCTCAAACTAGCTGGAGGAAAGTTCAAGACGAATCTTAGTAAGTATTATTTTGCTGAAAGGGTAGGTGCTGATTGGAATAAACAACCAACACAGAGGTAGTGAGTCAGTCAACAGTAAACAGCTTCAAACATGCTTGGGATAAACATAACGAGGTTAATGGAAAAAAAAAAAAAACAACAAAAAAATGGGCAGACTCGATGGACTACTCATTCTTTTTCTGCTGTCACTTTTCTAGAACATGCTGCATTTTCTGCACTGAACTGTACTGAATGCGGTAAAATGCATCAAAAATGCACCGGAATGCACCAGAACGCACATACCCTTATTTAAGGTGAAGAAAAAAGAGGGGGGAAAAAATGCATTGGAAAGCATTAAAAAAGCACTGGAAATGCATCAAAAACGCACACGCATCTTGACTGCGTTTTTATGGTTTGAACGGCCCTTATAGCAAAAAGTGATCAAATACCACCAAAAGAAAGCCCTATTTGTGTGAAATAAATTATATCAATTTGTTTGGGTATAGAGTTATATGACCACACAATAGCCAGTTACATTGTCTTGCAAAAGTATTCACCCCGCTTTGCATTTTTCGTGTTTTGTTGCCTCACAACCTGGAATTAACAGGGATTGTTTGAGGATTTGCATCTTTTAATTTACAGAACATGCCCACAACTTTGAAGATTTTTTTTTTTTTGTGAAGCAAACAACAAATAGGACAAAGTAACAGAAAAAGTCAATGTGCATAACTATTCACCCCCCTAAAGTCAATACTTTGTAGAGACACCTTTTGCGGCTATCACAGCTCCAAATCGCTTTGGATAAGTCTCTATGAACTTGCCACATCTTGCCACTCCACTGGGATTTTTGCCCCTTGAAAAACTGCTCCAGTTCCTTCAAGTTGGTTTGCGCTCGTGAACAGCAATCTTTAAATTTGACCACAGATTTTTTATTGGATTGAGGTTTGGGCTTTGACTAGGCCATTCTAAGCCCTTGTACACGCGGTCGGAGAATCCGTCGGAATCTGTCCTATGGGACCGTGTCGTCGGATAATCTGACTGTGTGTGGTATGCATCGGATTGATTCCGTCGGAATATCCGTCGGACCCAATTTTCCAACATGTTGGAAATATTTCCCGACCAACTGGGCCGGTCGGACATACTCCGATCATGTGTAGAGAATTTTGATCGGACCAAGTGCCACGCATGCTCAGATCAAATTCCTACATCAAAGCTATTGGCTACTAGCCTGAATGTAGTCCCATCGTAACGAAATTACATCATCACGTTCTGAAAGATCGGATTTTTCGCCAAATTTGTCCGACCGTGTGTATGCAACAGTTTCGGACAAAATCCGACGGACAAAATCCGACGGATTTGGTTGTGGAAATCTCCGACCGTGTATACAGGGGCTAACACATTTACATGTTTCCCCTTAAACCACTCACGTGTTGCATTAGCAGTGTGTTTGGGGTCATTGTCCTGCTGGAAGGTGAACCTCCATCCTAGCCTCAAATCACACACAGAGTGGTACAGGTTTTGCTCAAGAATATCCCTGTATTTAGCACCATCCATCTTTCCCTCAACCCTGACCAGTTTCCCAGTCCCGACTGCTTAAAAACATGGATGGTGTTCTTTGGGTGATGTGATGTGTTGGGTTTGCGCCAGACATAGAGTTTTCTGACGGCCAAAAAGTTTAATTTTAGTCTCATCAGACCAGAGCACCTTCCTCCATACATTTTGTGAGTCTCCCACATGCCTTTTCGCAAACTCAAAACGTTCCATTTTGTTTTTTACTGACAGTAATGGCTTTCTTCTGGCCACTCTGCCATAAAGCCCAACTCTATGGAGGGTATGTCTTAGGCCGCGTACACACGGGCGGATTGTCTGCCCAACTAAGTTCGGCAGACAATCCGACAGACAGTCCGTTCAAAATTTGCATGAACGGACTTGACCACACACGATGAGCAGACAGTCCGCTGAAAGCGTGCGTGATGACGTGTACAGCACGTACGACGGGACTAGAAAAACGACGTCCTATACACTGCAATGCAACCTTCGGCCGTGTAAACCCTTTCTGAGCATGCGCCATACTTAGTCCGTCCAACTTGCCTACACACGAGCGGACTGTCCGCTGAAACCAAGTTTGGACGGACAAAACCAAGTTTGAACGGACTGTCTTACGGAAATTCCGTAAGACTTTGTTCGTCAGATTGTCCGCTGAAAAAGTCAGCTGAAGCCCACACACGAGCGGATTGTCCGCTGAAACACGGTTCAGCGGACTAAGTTGGACAGACAATCCGCCCGTGTGTACGCGCCCTTATTGTCGTCCTATGTACAGATACCCCAGTCTCTGCTGTGGAACTCTGCAGTTCCTCCAGGGTTACCTTAGGTCTCTCTGCTGCCTCTCTGATTAATGCCCTCCTTGCCCGATCTGTGAGTTTTGGTGTGCGGCCGTCTCTTGGTAGGTTTGCTGTTGTGGCATTTTCTTTCCATGGGATCATCAAAGATTTGGATATTTTTTTTATAACCTAACCCTGACTTGTACTTCTCAACGACATTGTCCCTTGTTTGGAGAATTCTTTGGTCTTCATGGAAGTGTTTGTTTAGTGGTGCCTCTTGCTTAGGTGTTGCAGCCTCTGGGGCCTTTCAAAAAGGTGTGTGTATGTGTAATGACAGATCGTGTGACACTTAGATTGCACACAGGTGGACATCATTTCACTAACTATGTGACTTCTGAAGATAATTGGTTGCACCAGAGCTTTTTATGGGCTTCATAACAAAGGGGGTGAATACATACCCACATGCCAATTATCATTTTTTTATTTCTGAAAAATAGTTTTATGTATATATTTTTCTAATTTTACTTCACCAACTTAGACTATTGTGTTCTGATCCATCACATATAATTCAGCTTAAAGAGGAAGTAAACCCTGATGGGTTTACTTCCTCTTTGTTTCCCTGCAAAAGTAAAGAATAATGGGCTACTATGCATCGCATAGTAGCCCATTATGTGTCACTTACCTGACACAGGAGCCAGCGATGTCACCGCTGTCACCTCTTCAATGGAGCGTCCACCTTCTTTCCGGGTATTGACGTCATCGTGGCTCCGGCCAATCACAACGCCAGAGCCACATAGACGTCAATCCCGTGCATGCACACGCGAGCCGCCACTAACGGCATATCGCTGTTAGCAGCGGCATGCTCAGTGCACCTGCCCGACGCTGTCTGCGGCGCATTGCGGTGCCTATCTTTTTAAAAATATCTCCTTAAACGTGTAGGTTTAGGAGATATTTCTTGGACCTTACAGGTAAGCCTTAATCTAGGCTTACCTGTAGGTCAAAATGGTCTGTAAGGGTTTACAACCACTTTAAAAAAAAAATATTGAATTAAAGGCTGCAATGTAACAAAATATGTAAAAAGCCAAGGGGGGGGGGACGAATAATTTTGCAAGGCACTGTAAAGTAGCGCAGTGCCGAATAGCAAAAAAAATGGCCTGGTCATGAAGGGGTTAAAATCTTCTGATGCTCAAGTGATTAAAATCCCTGTCTGACTGCATGTAAAATGCAATCCATGTGCTGATATTGCTCCCACACATTTTAGTTCACGATAAGAGTTAAAAACGCAATAAACGCTAATTTGGCTGGTGCGTCATAAGCCGGTATATAGCGATTTGGGACCCCCCTGCAAAAATGATTAGCAGCCAAGCTCCGTCGTGCGCCCCCCAGAAATCCCTTTAATAGGTTGGGAACCGCGCTGTGCGGAAGTGTCTATTTTCCAGCAGCGCCCTTCAGCCTCCACTTGTTATTGCAGGCTTGTGGTGTGCCCTGGAGACTGGCTGAACCCTCCAGCACGCACACACACACTCTCACAGTCATTGCTCTTGAAGGGAGGGTGTGAGGAGGAGGGTGGGGGGGGGGGGGGGGGAGACCTCTCACTTGTCTGTTTAAAGGTGTGTTATTTGTTCAGGGCTGTCCAAACATTTGCCTAGCGCTGGCAGCCCTGGAATGTGCTGGGAGAGACCAGGCAGCGTGTCCCAAGCGTGGGAACATTTTCCCCTACTCAACCTCTGCCGGCTTGTTCCCCTCAGGCAGAGATTCAATAAAAACCAGTGCCAGAGATCTATTGCGTTGATAGTGACAGCTTCAGTCAGCATTCAGACAGCAGCTAGGTTGGGAGGGGTGTGTAGGCAAGGCCAAGAAACACAGAGTGGGAGAGAGAGAGAAAAAAAGGGGGGGGGGGGGGGCGGCGGAAGAGAGAGACAAGAGACAGAGCAGAGGTGTAAGAACATATCTGCGGGGGAGAGAGATCCCTAAATTATCATGATAATCTGGAGCTTTCTGGCTGAATGTTATTGCGAAACATTCTGTGCTAGGAACTTGTAAAGAATTTGACATACTACGGATTTCAGACTGTTAGATTATATTATTATTTTTTTTTTTTAATGTGGGGTTTGAGAACACGAATATGAAATTTGACAGTATTATTATTTTACATTCGTTTTTGTAGCTCCGACTTGTTCTTCTACACTTTGCAGACAAAAGATTTTGAGGACGCAACTTTTAAGGGCTGCTCTTGCTTCATCATTTCTACAGCCAGGATTCTACAGGTCGCAAATAGTTCCTAACATCTTTTACATCTTTTACCAGTACGTGGTACTTAGAAAAAGATGTTTGTTTTATGCTTTCATAAGAAGGAAATTCGTTACGAAAGTACAGCAAGGTCCAAGCCCGAAACTGGCATCCCGTGGCCTAGGGATAGTAGATTGAATGGTGCTGGGACCCTAGGTGGATTTTCCTTGGTACCTATTATTGGTAATGTCCCAATACTCTACTTCTATTATCCTGATGGGACATCTGGGTGATGTGTAGACTTCTAACATACACTGAGGTACCTTACTGCCTAGGACTGGGTAGCCTAGGAACCTTTGGCCTGGAGGTCAAATACACTATATTACCAAAAGTATCGGGGTGCCTGCCTTTACACATACATGAACTTTAATGGCATCCCAGTCTTAGTCCGCAGGGTTCAATAATGAGTTGGCCCACCCTTTGCAGTTATAACAGCTTCAACTCTTCTGGGAAGGCTGTCCACAAGGTTTGGGAGTGTGTCTATGGGAATGTCTGACCATTTTTCCTGAAGTGCATTTGCAAGGTCAGGCACTGATATGGATGACAATCCACTCTAATTCATGCCAAAGGTGTTCTATCGGGTTGAGGTCAGGGCCCAAATTCGCTCGTCTCTATGGACCTTGTTTTGTGTGCTGATGTGCAGTCATGTTGGAACAGGAACGGGAGATCTCAAAACTGTTCCCACAAAGTTGGGCGCATGAAATTGTCCAAAATGTCTTGGTATGTTGACACCTTAAGAGCTCCCTTCACCGAAGTCTAACCCTGAAAAACAACCCCAAAGCATAATTCCCCCTCCACCAAATGATTTGGACCAGTGCCCAAAGCAAGGACTTAGATGAGCGAGTTTGAGGTGGAGAAGCTTGACTGGCCTGCACAGAGTACCCAAAGAGTCCCTAATCTCACAAATGCACTTCTGGAAAAATGATCAACCATTCCCATAGACACACTCCTAAACCCTGTGGACAGCTTCCCAGAAAAGTTGAAGCTGTTATAGCTGCAAAGGGTGGGCCAACTCAATATTGAACCCTACGGACTAAGACTGGGATGCCGTTAAAGTTCATGTGCATGTAAAGGCAGGCGTCACAAAACTTTTGGTAATATAGTGTACATAGAAAAGTGACAGCAGAAAAAGACAGAGTAGTACATCAAGTCTGCCAAATTTTTTTTCCTGAGTATAGGTCTATGTTTGTCCCAAGCATTTTTGAAGCAATTTACTCTTGACTGTCTTGCTACCTCTGCTGGAAGTTTATTCCAAGTATCAACTACCCTTTCAGTAAAATAATGCTTTCCAGGATTAGTTTTGAACTTTCCTCCAGTGAGTTTGAGGTCATGTTCTTGATTTTGGTTTCATATTGAAAAAACTTCCCTCCCAAACCATATTAACCCCCTTGATGTATTTAAAGCGGTAGTAAACCCGCTATTTTTTTTTTCTTTTTTTTACACCTGCAAAGCAAAAGGCACAGTATTCTAAATGAGGTCTCACTAAAGATCTATATAGGGGAATCAGAACCTCCTTCCTCCTGCTGGTGATCCCTATATCAATGCATCCTAGAAGGATCACCAGCAGGAGGAAGGAGGTCTTGATTCCCCTATATAGATCTTTTTTTGAGACCTCATTTACAATACTATGTCCAGTTCTGAAGACCTATAAAACAAACTTTTTCATCGTATTAAGATATTTACGTACAAAGTGTGCTGTGTTTGCCCATTGATGGGCGGGCAATTGGGACCTTTCCGATCATGTGACTGCTGTGACAGCCAATCACAGCGGTCATATGACCTGAATGCCCGCCTCCCGTCTTTTAGATCTCTTAAAGGGCCGGGAGGCGGTAGGCGCAAAGAGGTCATCAGAGAGCCCTGCTTGTTAGAGCTTACAATCTAAGAGGAAAGGTCAAGAGATACAAAAGGTAATAACTGTGGGGGGTGGGCTGATGGAGAAAATAAATGTACAATTGTTAGCAGCTACACATAGACTTGTTACAACATCCATTTGCCAATGAAAGGAAATAGCCTTGCTACAAAATAAAGGCCAGGAACATTCCGAGGGAGGAGCCGATTTGGGGTTGGATCATCTGTCACAATCGACTTTTATGATCTAGGACTATGACTGAAATACTTCCTTTGCTGGAAGACCTGGCAAGCCATGTATTGTACACCCAAGAAGGCTACTAATTAGTATGCAGGCACCTTCACCTTCAAACACTGCCCCAGATCTACTCCATGCACTGTCAAGGTGCCACTAGCCCCATTCTTCCTTTTTGGGTGGTTAGCAAGTGGTTAGCAAGGGTTTAGATCCTAGTGATGGCAAAAGAGGGGATTTCACCATGTCAGAAATGTGTGTTGTCGCCACATTCCTGTTATATAGGAAAAATGAGGTCCCGGAGATATTACTTTACACCGGAGAGTATTTTTCTAATACGTCATGCAAACTATGTAATCTGTCATGTTCTCTGTCTTTTCTTTTTCTTTTCTGTTTTTGAAATATGTGTTTTTTGATATGTCCTTTTAATGATCACTTCATGTTTGAATGATCGAACGACTTTATGTACAAACAATAAATATATTCGTTAATCTACTCATGTGTGGTTGTTGCCTACAAAGTCCCAACGAAGGGGGATCCTCTTTTTTTCCCATCTTAGTGAAGGGGCAAACAAAAATCAGGGAAACCAGTGCCACTATCCAGAAAGGTTGGTTATTTGCTGAATAGAACACTACTGTTAATTTTCCAGCAGCAATCACGTTCAAACATTTGCTGTTTTTTTTGTTTGTTTTTTTATACTGCTGTAGGTTGGCACGATTCTGCGAGCCGTCATAGCTGTACATCAGCTCCTTTAAGTGGGATAGCAGGTGCGTGCGCACCCGCTGCACTGCAGGAGTGCCGATGCTCGAGACCGGCGGTCGTGATGTCAGCCCGCCACAAACCATCGTGGGCACCAGAGGCAGAACAGGGACGTGTGTGTGTAAACACACCGGTTCCCTGTTCTTTTCTGAGAGGAGATGCAGATCGTGAGTTCCTAATAGCTAGGAATCATGATCTGTCATCTCCTGTCGTCAGTCCCCTCCCCCTACAGTTAGAACACACAGTCAGGCAACACAGTTAACCCCTTAATCGCCCCCTAGTGTTAACCCCTACCCTGCCAGTGACAGTTATACAGTAATCAGTGCATTTTTATAGCACTCATCACTGTATAATTTTCAATCGTCCCAAAAATGTGTCAAAAGTGTCTGATGTGTCCACCATAATGTCGCAGTCACGATAAAAATCGCAGATCGCAGCCATTACTAGTGAAAAAAAAAATAATAATAATAAAAACGCCGTAAATCTATCCCCTATTTTGTAGACGCTATAACTTTTTCCCAAACCAATGAATATACGCTTATTGCGATTTTCATTACCAAAAATATGCAGAAGAATACATATCGGCCTAAACTGAGAAAAAAAAATTGCTTTTTTTTTTAAAAAATATTGGGGATATGTATTATAGCAAAAAGTACAGAATATTGTTATTTTTTTCTAAATTGCCACTCTTTTTTTGTTTATAGCGCAAAAAATAAAAAATGCAGTGATGATCAAATACCACCAAAAGAAAGCTCTATTTGTGGGGAAAAAAAGATTTTGTTTTGGTACAGCGTCGCACGACCGCGCAATTGTCCGTTAAAACGACTCAGTCCCGTATCGCAAAATGTGCTCTGGTCATTAATGCCCCGTACACACGATCCGAAAATCGTACGGAAAATACCGCTTTCGAAGCGATCGTACGATAATCGGATCGTTAGTACAGAGCTTTCGAGAGCCGATTCGGACAGTTCATCCGATATTATTCTATCGGACATGCACGGAAATTTGTTTCGTACGATGCCAGATCGTACGATTTTCGTTTAATCAGTACAGCTATCGTTCGAAAATGCAGTACAAATGCATTACAACACATGACATCACTTCCGAATTTTTTTTCTGTCGTGCGGGAATTTTCGTGACTTTAGTAAACTCATCAGATTCGATCTGAGATTAGCATGCAATAAAAAACGGACGATCATTCGTCCGATAATCTCATTGTGTGTATGGGGCATTAGCAGCCAAATCTTACGGGGGTGAAGTGGTTAAAATGTTTGGAGGCTGGAGTTCTGCTTTAAAAAAGGTTATTATAACCTGAGCATTTGCAAACATTTTATATTTCTTGTTACATTTTATTGACATAGAATTTCTCTGTGTACAAATCCATTTTCTCTGTTAAAAATATCCTAGTGGCACACTGCAATATATGCTTACTCAGCTCTTGTTATTGTATAAAACAAGAGTCCTTCAACTAATACTGGTTTATGTATAAACATGTGCTGGTAACTTTAGACAATGGCTGTGTTTAAGCTAAGTGTTTTGTTCATTTAGGTTGTTTAAGCTTCACTTATGTTGATAGATGAAGTATTTTTTTTTTCCCAGGGTTTATTTTTTCTGTTTAAAAGGTTCCATAGTACACAATAACTCTGCCGCATGTACAGTGCCCACTTACTGTATTTTGATAGGTGTGGTTTCTTTTTTTGTGCTGAGTTTATTTTTTACATTCAAAAAGTTGCATTGCACACAATAACAATGTACACTGTGCACTATGTGCAGTAAAGCGTGCTTGTTATAATCACCGTGGAACCTAAGGGGTTAATCCTCTGCATTGTATAAAAAGACTGTTTGATCCTGTGTTCTCTGATCCTCCCCATCTTCCCCTGGCCCCCGATCCATCTCCTGATAGTACAGAGCCTATGGAGTCACTCTGCACAAGCTCAGTTTGAAGTGTATTGTTAAAAGTTAAAAGTTTTTTGTTCTTCTTGGAAGGGTGCATTTGATCCGCACAGGACCAATCGGCACTGTCCAGACCATGGGTCAGGTGTCCTGCAGCCTAATAGGACAGTCAAAGCTGATTGAAAACTCCTCCTACAAGCTTTAACCAGACACTGATAGACATCACAAGACTGCTATATAGTTCCCAACTGTTCCTGATTTGGAGGGACAGTCCTTCATTCAAAAAGTCCACCTGTCCCTCTTTCCTCCTTATTTGTCCGTTAGACCCCTTTCACACTGGGGTACTTTGCAGACCCTACAGCACTAAAAATAGGGCATGCAAAGCGCCCTGAAAGAGGGCTTTCACACTGGAGCGGCGCGCTTGCAGGACGGTAAAAAAAGTCCTGCTAGCAGCATTTTTGGAGCGTGTATGCACCGCTCCTTCACCGCTCTGTTATACTCATACTGTTGGCAAAGCACCGCTGTAGCAGGGCTTTGTGGTGGTTTTAACCCATTCTCGGCTGCTAGCAGGGGGGTAAAACTGCCCCGCTAGCAGCCAAATACCGCCGCTAAAACGATGTTAAAGCAGCGTTAAAAATAGCAATATTTTACCGCCGGCGCCCCGCACTGCCCCAGTGTGAAAGGGGTCTTATTTCGGTCTGATCTATTTAGTTGTATATAAAATACACTACTTCTCTATCAAAAAGTGTTTCCCAGTGTTAAACCTTTCATACAATTTCTAAATTGCCGCATTTGTAAATTCCAAAAGCCAATATAAAGGAATAGCACTTGTGGGTTTAATCCAGTGTTTCTCAAATCCAGTCCTCAGGCCCCCCCAACAGGTCATGTTTTTAGGATTTCCCTCAGATGAAACGGCTGTGGTAATTGCTAAGGCAGTGAAACTGATCAAATCACCTGTGAAAAATAATGGAAAACCTGAAAACATGACCTGTTGGGGGGGCCTGAGGACTGGATTTGAGAAACACTGGTTTAATCAATCATTTTTTTGTACAATTCTCATTTAAGGGGGGATGTGGCAGGGGTGTGTCCTCTACCTACATACTTTTGCTGATAGGTGCCCCTTATTCCCATCTCAGAAATCCTGCTATATACTGCTGATGAGAAAAGGTATTTAATAGTTTATATTTACTAAAATAATTGCATTTCTGTGTACTGTGTACTGTGGAAGACCAGATATAGTGAATACAGGGTCCTGGGTTTAGTAACACTTAAGCCTAGGTTTACACTGCTGCGGGTAAGAAATCGAGCAAGCTCAGCTGAACTCGCACGATTTTAAATGCAGTCCGACTTCGGGTGCGATTTGAAAAGGGATCTGTGCATGAACCCACACAAATGTCTGTCAAATGGCCCCGAAGTCCCCAAAAGTAGTACAGCAACTACTTTTGGGAACTGGTGCAGTGCTGAAAAGTCTGCGTCGCACCGATGCAGACAGTGCCATTGCCGGCAATAGCCGCTGATTTGGCATGCGATTTGACATATCAAATCAATATGCCAAATCAGCCCAATGTAAAACGCGGGCTTGTAGAAGCATTTATTTTGTAAGTTGAACTAGTCACATATATCCGAAGTACTGTGACAGGTTGACAACGTAGAAGCACAGCGAGGAGACATGGAGAGGGGGTTGTCATCCTATAACAAGAAGTGTCTAAACAAGGACCTTCATGAAAAGATTATCAAGTATTCATTTAATTAAACTTGCAAAAGTATACAAAATTACTCTTAAAATTACATTTTCGTGTTAAAATGTATATGATGTTTTAGGAGTTTGGGTTTAGATACATTTAAGTAACATACTGCAAAGAGAATCTGACAGCCAATTAGAGGCATCCCATAAACAGCCTTATTTTCCTGAAGAATCTGGAGCTCTGAAATTGTGGTAAATGCTCTGATAAGTGCTTCTGAAACGTCCCTATAGGAACTATAATGTAATTGCAGATAATCATCAATTAAATGTGTGTTCTAAAACACTGAGGGTACATGCACAACGCTGTAACAAAACGCAATTCAAAATGTTTTTTCTTTGCAGACATAAATGCAGGTGTGTTGTTTTCAATAGGGACATGCACACATGTGCAATAAACATTCACTGTGTTCAGATCTGTAACCAAAACTTTAAAATCTGCATCTAAGGACATGCATTTTACACATGCAGGGCCGTCTTTAAGGCAGGGCAAAAGGGGCAGCTGCCCTGGGCCCTGTCATTGTTGGGGGGCCCAAAACAGCTGCCTCATACTTGCCAACTATCCCAGTGTAAATTCCCTTGTCCCTTGAAGTTTTAGTCCTGTACTGTGTCCTGATATCTCAGTGTGAAGTGATGGTTCTAATGCTGCCCAGCTCTCCCTTATTGTTGTCTACAGATGACTCACCTGCAGACCCTGTGTTTACATGTAAATAACCGGCATTCATATGTAAATATTGGCAGCATTACTAAGTAAATAGATGCGGCCAGCAGCATTGATATGTAAATAAAGGTGGCATTCATATGTGTATCATGCTCCCCTGCAGTGAAGAGATGATGTGCTGTAACCTCTAGAAACCAATCAGTGAGCAGTATTACTTAACAGTAATCTCTAGCAACCAATTAACAAGCAGAAATCATTTGCTGTAACCTCTAGCAACTAATCAGTGAGCCGTAATGTGTGCTGTAACCTCTAGCAACCAGTCATTAAAGAGGAAGTAAACCCTGATGGGTTTACTTCCTCTTTTTTTCCCTGCAAAGGTAAAGCATAATGGACTACTATGCATCGCATAGTAGCTCATTATGTGTCACTTACCTGACACAGGAGCCAGCGAAGTCGCCGCTGATCCCTGTAGTCCGCCGCGTCCATCTTGCTGGTGGCGTCTCGCAGCTCCGACCAATGACAGCGGCGAAGCCGCGATGACGTCACTCCCGCGCATGCGCACGGGAGTCGCGCCTCGCAGCTCCGCCGCTGTCATACGGCGAGGCCGCGATGACGTCACTCCCGCGCATGCGCACGGGAGTCGACAAATTTGGCAAATCCATTCTTGGACTTGCCGCATTTAGTGCGCATGCGCGCCGCTGTCTACGGCGCATGCGCCGTAGACAGCGGTGCCCATTTTCGGGCAAATATCTCCTAAACCATATAGGTTTAGGAGATATTACTTGGACCTACAGGTAAGCCTTAATCTAGGCTTACCTGTAGGTCAAAGTTGTTTGGAAGGGTTTACTTCCATTTTAAGCAGTAATGATATGCTGTAACCACTGGCAACCAATCGCAATAGCTGCCTGATCTGATACAGTAAACTGATTTTAAGTCTATCTGCTATTTATTTTATGTCTCAGAGCAGGTGGAGAGCAAAATTGCATGGGGGGGGGCCCAATAAATTTTTTGCCCAGGGTTCAATCAATATTAAAGACGGCCCTGTACACATGTAGATGTGTAAATACATGTATACACATATACATAGGTGCAAAAGTTGCATTATAGCATTGAAAACAGAGCAGAAGAATACAGAACTAGAAGTTTACGTATTTAAACACATGCGCATCTTTACGCCTCTAAATGTATCTAAGGCTCCATTCGCACTTGTACTACTCCTAATGCCGCGTACACACGACTGGACTTTCCGTCCGAATGAACTCTGACGGACTTTTCAACATACTTTTCGATGGAGTTCCGACGGAGTTCCGCTGAAACGGACTTGCCCACCCACGATCACACCAAAGTCCGATTGTTTAACGCGATGATGTACGACGGGATTAGAAAAAGGAAGTTCAATAGCCAGTAGCCAATAGCTGCCCTTGCGTCTTTGTTGGTCCGTCGGACCTGCATACAGACGAGCGGTTTTCTCGATAGGAACTGGTTCTGGCGGAAAGATTTGAAACATGTTCTATTTCTAAAGTCCGTCAGATTTTTTCGACAGAAAAGGTCAGATGAAACCCACACACGATCAAATTGTCCGACAGATTTGTTCCGTTGGAACTTTGCTGTCAAAGTCCGGTCGTGTGTACACGGCATTAGTCCTGTGAATTTGGAGTGCAACTTTGATGCAACTTTGGATGGGTGTGACTTGCATGTGACTTGCATGTGACTTGCTTTCCATCTACAAAGTCAGACTCATCGTTGCATGTAAAACATTCAGGTGTGACTTTAATGCAGCTTTGGAGGGTTAACATTGAAGTCTATGGCCCTCAAGTTGCATGAAAGTGGGACCAAAGTAGTGCATGAACTACTTTGATGTAAGTTGACTTTAAGTCGCACATGTATAAATAGTTATCATGGAATACATGGGGAATGACTTGTCATGTGACATTGATGTCCAAAGTCGCATAAGTGTGAATGGGGTGTAAATGCAAGTATTTTACTGACCATTTAGGCAGAAAAACCATGTCTATATGATCCATAAAATGCGTATAGCCATGTGCATGTAGACTAATGGAAGTTATATTTGGCTAACACACACTCACATATAGTAAAAAAATAAAAAATGGAAATCAGGGTTGTTGGTAAACTTTTAATGGACATGAAAGTAGCATTTTCTAATCCTATGTGTCCCTACAAACTTTCTGGTTTGCACAGCAGCACATACACAGCAGGTAGGGAAGAGCTGTGAACCTGAATTCTCTCTTGGAAAGCAAATCCAACTTTGCTGCCAAAATTTCCATCCCACACAAACCTGCTGCTAAAGCCCACAAAAACTCCTGCTTTCTGGCACACGCATCCACGGGGCATTGTATGACAAGTGCACCGCATTAGCAGTCTACAGGCATTCCCTTCTGTGCCAGCAGTAGTCAGGTGTCTGGAATTTTCCTGTGGAAATTTTCTGCCAAGCTAAGTGCACGTCTTCTCTTCCTATTTTGTTATGGAGGTAGTGGCTTTGTGCACTTGGCTCACTTTAAAAAGAACAGCACATTTAAAGTGGGCCTTACACAACAAATTAAGGGAGAACTACAGACAGAGACTCTAACTCCTATCGAGAAGAAAAAAAAAAAGTTTTGGCTTGATTGGGCTTTAGCTTCATGTTAGTAAAATTGCTTTTAATTGCTGGGCTCATCAATGTAGTACAGTAACGGCAGGTCTTTAGAAACTTATGCCGCGTACACACGGTCAGATTTTCCGACGGGAAATGTGGGAGGTGAGCTTGTTGTCGGAAAGTCCGACCGTGTATATGCTCCATCGAACATTTGCTGTGGGACTTTCCACTAACAAATGTTTGATAGCAGGTTCTCAAATTTACCGCCAACAACACTTGTTGTTGGAAAGTCTGATTGTGTGTACACAAGTCCGTCACACAAAAGTTAACACATGGTCGGGAATCAAGCAGAAGGAGCCGCACTGGCTATTGAACTTCCTTTTTCTCGGCTCGTTGTACGCTTTGTATGTCGCCGAATTCCCACGTTCGGAATTGTTGACCAACATTTGTGTGACCGTGTGTATGCAAGACAAGTTGGAGCCAACATCCTTCAAACAAAAATTCACGGTTTTGTTGTCGGAAAGTCAGATCGTGTGTACGGGGCATTAGGGTAACAAGGTAGAAAATGTAAAGCATTCACTCAATTTGCCCCCTTTTTTTATTTTTCTTGTCTATTTTTAACCTTTTCTATGGATAGATCTATGTTTGTCCCAAGCATATTTAAATACCCTTACTGTTGACTAACTCAAGAAAAGCATGACAATAAATCGTTGTAACGCAGCATAAATAGCGGTAAAAACCTAACAAGGTCCTAGCCCTTCTCCACTCTATCCAAACTAAGAGAAAAGATTTTGGATGGATATAAGTCCCATACACCCTATTGCCGCGTACACACGATCAGACTATCCGGCGGACTTAGAAAGGAGTTTTGATTCAAAATTGTCTGCCAGACTCGGCAGTCCGGCGGACAATCCACCCTTCTGTGTGTTAGTCTGCCAGACTTTTGGAAAGAAAAAGTCCACCGGAGCCCACACACGGGCGGATTGCCCACACACGGAAAAAAGCCTGTTCATTTTGAACACAGCTCCAGGTAGACGGGACTAGCGCAGGAAGTCAATGTCGCCGCCTCCATCGGCGAGATTGACACCTCGCTGGCCCCGTCACCTGGTATGGAATTAAAGGAGAAGCCCTATGCCAAAAAAATTACATGGGGTCCCCCCCAAGTCCATATCAGACCCTTGTCCGAGCACATAGCCTGGCCGGTCAAGAAAGGGGGTGGGGACGAGCGAGCACCCCCCCCCCCCCCGAGCCATACCAGGCCGTGTGCCCTCAACATGGGGGGTGCTTTGGGGAAGGGGGGCCCTGCGGCCCCCCCACCCAAAAGCACCTTGTCCCCATGTTGATGAGGACAAGGGCCTCTTCCCGACAACCCTGGCCATTGGTTGTCGGGGTCACCTGGTGAAAAAAGTGTAAATAAAAAAAACATAACACAAGTTTTTAAAATAATTTATTAGACACCTCCGGTGGTCTTTCTTCTTGGGGGGTCTTTCTTCTTCGCCGCCGCCACTGTCTGGGGGTCTTCCGACTTCGGGGTCTTGTCCCCCTTTTCGGTTCTTCTGCCGGGCCTCCGCTTTCTTCTTCCAGCTCTTTTACTAGCGTTGGCCCGGTCTTCTGTCGCTGTCGCCTTCTTCTCTTCTTCTTCCTTGCGATGTTGGCACAACGCTCTCTCTGGCCACAATGGCAGGGACGCGTTGTGCAGCGACTTATATAGGGACAAGGGGCGGGGTCACTGGGGGATGTCACATGGTGACCCCCTCCCCTTATGATGTCACAGTCCCGGAGGATGCTGGGACGGTGGCATCATAAAGGGGCGGGGCGGATTGTCCGCCAGACCTAGTCCGGTCGTGTGTGAGCAGGTCCGCTTGTTTGGAAAATCCGGCAAAGTCCGGCAGTTCTTCCTTCAGATTTACCAAAATCATATAATATGAACTCAAACCTTAGGAGTATCAATTTGTATGCAATCAGGCAGGCCCTTGCACTACATGGTTTTGGTAAACCTGAAGGAAAAACTCAGCAGAAAAACTGATGGGGGCTGTACACTTTAAGGTCTCACACTTTCAGTTGTGGGGCAGCTGATCATTTTTACTGCCCCAATCACTTTCCCAAAGGCAGCAGAGGGGGGGAGGGTACATATGCCACAGATGCAATGCTTTACCAAAATGATCCCCATTCTTGCTTTCAGTGGCCAGTACTGCCTACTGAACATGACCCATTAAATTGAATGGGGGTACACAGCAACCAGGAGTGCTGCTGTTGGGTTTAATGGGTTAAAACAGATGCTTAGGAGGCGATTTAACACCTACTCATCGCCTGTCAAATGCCCACTAAAGAGTCATCCACAACGTGAATGTAAACAAGACCTTAGTCATTATGTACTGATTATGCCTTCAGATTCTATTAGACACTTTGGGCCAGCTGTATTTCATAGAACAGGGGTAAGCAACCTGGGGCCCTCAAGCTATTGCAGAACTACAAGTCCCATCATGCCTCTGGGAGTAATTGTAACTGCCAGCCTTGCAATGCCTCATGGAAAATGTAGTTCCACAACAGCTGGAGGGCCCCATGTTGCCTACCTGGGTCATAGAAGGAGCAACCTTTCAAGCAGCAAGACAATTCTTTGCTCTCTTTTAGAGCTGTGAAAATGCCTTCAGATCCTGTTAGAGTTGGACACTTTGAGCCAGTTGGATTTAATGGGAGGAGTAAATCATAAAATTGGGCTTCTAACAGTGGGGAAAAAACGCCCTACCACTCTGCCAACACAGCCCATGGATTGTCAGCTTAACAGCAACCCAAAGCAACAAAAAATGCTGAGTCTGACTTCAATCCTCATCAAATTTTACTGACTTTAATTCAGTAGCACCCAGATATAACAAACCCGCTAACACCTTAAAGTGGTAGTGAAGCAGGGGCGGATCCAGGGGGGGGGCAACGGGTCAATTGCCCCCTCCGAGAATACCGGCAGCTGATGACAGCACGGCCGGTTCCGCGGGTGCAATCGCGGCCGGTTCTGCGGGTACCCGTGTGGCCGGTTCTGCGGGTGGCAGCGCGGCCGGTTCCGCGGGTACCAGCGCGGCCGGTTCCACGGGTGGCAGTGCGGCCGTTTCCGCGGGTACCCGCGCTGAGTGGACGGGTGGGGGGGCAGCTGGCCAATCAGGAAGCCAGCAGGCAGGGGAGCAGGGAGATGACATCATCTCTCACTGCCCTGCATCCCTCCAGTTCCGCCCTCACTGTGCAGGAAGCTGTGTGCAGCAGAGAGATTACATCATCTCTTTGCTGCCTATCTTCACTCTGGACTCTTAAAAAGACCACCTTAGCAGAAAAGTGACACAGTAGGTGACAATCCGCAATGTGTGGCAGACTACATGGCAAGTGGCAATCCGCAATGTGTGGCAGGCAACGTGGCAAGTGGCAATCCACAATGTGTGGCAGGCTACGTGGCAAGTGGCAATCCGCAATGTGTGGCAGACTATGTGGCAAGTGGCAGTCTGCAATGTGTGGCAGGCAACGTGGCAAGTGGCAATCCGCAATGTGTGGCAGGTGACGTGGCAAGTGACAATCCGCAATGTGTGGCAGACTACGTGGCAAGTGGCAATCCGCAATGTGTGGCAGGCAACGTGGCAAGTGGCAATCCGCAATGTGTGGCAGGTGACGTGGCAAGTGACAATCTGCAATGTGTGGCAGGCTACGTGGCAAGTGGCAAACCGCAATGTGTGGCAGGCTACGTGGCAAGTGGCAATCCGCAATGTGTGGCAGGCAACGTGGCAAGTGACAATCCGCAATGTGTGGCAGGTGACGTGGCAAGTGACAATCCCCAATGTGTGGCAGGTGACGTGGCAAGTGGCAATCTGCAATGTGTGGCAGGCAACATGGCAAGTGACAATCCGCAATGTGTGGCAGGTGACGTGGCAAGTGGCAATCTGCAATGTGTGGCAGGCTACATGGCAATCCGCATCTGGTGGCAGGCGACGTGGCAAGTGACAATCCGCAATGTGTGGCAGGCTACGTTGCAAGTGGCAATCCGCAATGTGTGGCAGGCAACGTGGCAAGTGACAATCCGCAATGTGTGGCAGGCTGCGTGGCAAGTGACAATCCGCAATGTGTGGCAGGTGACGTGGCAAGTGACAATCCGCATTTGGTGGCAGGCGACATGGCAAATGATACCCTCAGGGCTCCCACTGATTCTGCATTATGGTGAGTTGAACCATTTCATTTTATATTACAATGTATTAATAGAAATAATGCGCTTCAATCATCCTGACACCATAACAACCATGGTGCCGTAATGATTGAAGTGCCAATACCAGCCATTTCCCATATAAATTGCCCCCAAAAAAACATATTTTATAGCAGTGCCCCTCCCGAGATTAGACTCTGGATCCGCCCCTGTAGTGAAGTCCACTTTTGAACTTATTAGAGGGTTACCTGTAGGTACTGTGAACATCTAAACTTTCACTGTTTAGGAGATATTCAGCTGGTGACGTCACCGAACATGCGCTGAACAGGGTCGGCTTACCTGTGCTGTCCTTTTAGAGGTCTGTGCCAGGACCGTGACTCCCGCTCGCATGCCATTCAGCCGTTGGAGGGCTTTGTTCTAAGGTAAATATTTCATAATGTGCTAATATGCGGTGCATACTAGCACATTATGCCATTGCCCTGCCCAAGTTTACTACTGGTTTAAGGCTGCAAAGCTGGAACGCGTTAGCCGTTGTGTTATTATCGGGTGCTGCTGAATTTTAATGAGAATATTTTTGAAGATAGAAGTCAGATTTTACACACATCTTACTTCTAAAGACAACGTAGAGTACATTTCCTAGTAGGTTTCATGCTGGGTCTTTCTAGAAAGACTACATTTAAATGTCAGCAACTTATTTTACCATTCACATTGGAAGAAAGTGTCCTTAGAGAATTTGGTTTTTGGGTTCCACTTTAATATAAGCCGTAATAAAAAAAAATATTGGACAGCATATATTCTTGCGGTTCTAAGTAGTTAGAATGGCACGATCTGCTTGCTTGAGGCTTTTCTCAATTGCTTTAAACTTTTATTACACGGGGGAACGTAACCTACTCAGTATATTGTGTTTCAAAGCTGTTTAGGTTCCAAGTAAGGTTTTCCACTCCAGATGAAAAGATGCCATAGCCTCAGAAGTTCTTAACCCACTGCTACAGCATGATCTGTACTTCACCATAGATTCACATTTTATGAAATTCTTCAACATTCTCAGCGACCTTTTCTCTCTTGGCATAGATGCCAAGTTCAGTAATAATACAAGTCGCTTTCAGTTGTGCACTCACTGCAAAGAGCATATAAGAAAACATGCCGTTTGAAGAATGTCAGTTCACCAAAGCTACCCTGCATTATAGGAGATCTCTAGGCAGAATAAAAATCATCAATGTCTCCTCTTAATATCGGGTCATGTGCACTTTATAGTTCTATTATTGATTCAGGAAATTATTATTATTATTATACAGGTTTTATATAGCGCCAACAGTTTGCTCAGCGCTTTACAACATGAGGGCAGACATTTACAGTTACATTACAATTTGGTACAAGAGGAATCAGAGGGCCCTGCTCGTTAGAGCTTACAATCTAAAAAGGAAGGGGCAATTGATACAAAAGGTAATAGCTGTGGGGGATGAGCTGATGGAGGAAGTAAAACAGTGTTAGTTAGAGGCAGGATAGGCTTCTTTGAAGAGAAGGGTTTTCAAGGATCGTCTAAAGATGGATAGATTAGGGGACAGTCGGACAGATTGGGGTAGGGAGTTCCAAAGGACGGGAGAAGCTCTGGAGAAATCCTGGAGGCGAGCATGGGAGGAGGTGACAAGGGAGCTAGAGAGCAGGAGGTCTTGTGATGACCGAAGAGAGCGGCTTGGTTGGTATTTTGGGACTAGGTCAGTGATGTAACTAGGGGCAGAGTTATGGATGGCATGTAAATTATTGTTAGTACTTTGAATTTTATTCGTTGGGTGAGTGGAAGCCAGTAGAGGGATTGGCAGAGAGGGGTGGAGGACACTGAATGGCTGGTAAGGTGGATGAGTCTGGCAGCGGCATTCGTTATGGACTCAAGGGGGGATAGTCTATGTAAAGGTAATCCAACGAGGAGGGGAGTTGCAGTAGTCGAGGTGAGAGATGACCAGGGAGTGAATTAGAAGCTTGGTGGTGTCATTAGTTAAAAAGGGGGCGTATATGAATAGGAAATGTTGTGATTTCTCCATACCGGCCAAGTATATCTTATTGTAATAATGGCATAGAGGAGGATTTATTGTGTATCCAAAGCCTAAATGTTTTTGTTTTAAATAGCGTACAGAAGGGCTAGAATCTCCATCATATATTGATTACGAAAAGTGGAATTATGCAAGATGAATTCCAGATATGGAAATGTTATACATAGTTACTATGGTCTAGCTTGGACCAATATTACTGGACATATACCATACATAGCTGATGCCCCTGGAAGCTTGTAATCACTGAAGTAGACACCGGTACTCCAGTGACCTTTCACCTGCTTCCAGGGCCCACACCAAGTGACTGCCCTGCTGTGTTGTGAACACAGGAGGTCGGCCGCTTGGCATGGGCTTCATTCAGACAATGCTTTGCATTCTGCTTTGCATCCTGATTGGATGAGGTGGAGAAACGAGGCAGTGACATCGCACTCTCAACCTCGTCCGGTCAGAGAACGGTTTGCCTTCATTCATAGGGTTGCAGGAAATACATTTGCTCTATTCCCTTGTCAACACAGACAGGGTTAATGCGGGAATCTTTCCTGTCGGGCCATTGTCTTCTCCCAGCAGGGGGCGGGGGAAGCCACCCCCCGCTGGGAGAAAACAGTGATTATTGCTAGCGGCTATACCAGCCGCTAGTAATAATCGCAAGAGAATCTGGCAGGCTGGTTGTACTCAAGTTGATCGATCGATCAACTTGGTTCATTCAGCCTGCCCATTAATGGTTCAAACCTCGTCTGGTTTCTGCTGAAACGGCGGAAATTCAAACCGTGTATGGACGGCCTTAGCAAGCGATGGATAAGTAAAATCAACAAAACCCAAAGGCTAAAAACCACTCCACAATGATTTACTATTGCATGTTTAGTAAAGATAAACACTGCCTGAAGCCATACGCCAGTAGAATTTGGGGTACATATTTTTTTTTCTAATGGATAGTGAGCTCAAATTGACAGTTATTTTTGACTGTAGTGATGAGAAAATTGGTAGGATCATTTTTTTCTTAAGTGAACATAGCTCTGACTTTGAATGTGGTCTGCGAAGTGATACTAAACACACACTGTTTAATTTACATTTTTACCTTTATTTCTGTATATGGAAGACGGCGCTGTAATTATTTTAGTTAAATAAAATCTAAGTATCTTTTCCTAATCAATATACCGCTGTCACATGACCCAGATCTTTCCCAGCTTGTCTGTAGGGAACCATAAGCAGTAGGAGCTTCTAGTCCTCTGCTGCCAGTCACGTGTTCAAAATAAAAAACAGCGTTTGTAATGTAGAGTAAAAATAAATAATATCAATAAACTGTTTTAAATTGGCATACAAATATATATTTAAAATCAAATCTTTATTATTTTGGGGGAAAACATGGTGTGGGAGGATTTCTTCCAGTCACAGGCTGTGTCACGCCCCTCCAGCCTGTGTCTTAGAATAAAAGGGAGGTGAAGCCTACATTAATCTACATGTATTATCCCACTCCATTGTGTTTAGCTGGTTAGTGGGCATGGAGGAGGAGGCAGGAAGCGGGCTGTCATTTACCACCGTGTAAAAACTCACATGTGCGGCTTTATAGTCACATGAGCTGCTAAGATGTGATGTAAGGAAATGCTCAGCATAGAAACTCACTGAAAACTGAGCATGTGCAGAGTTGCCACCACAGCTGCAAAATCCCTAGCTGAATTAGGGACATGAACAGAAGGTGGAGATAGAGAGCAGCAGGATCAACCAGGTTTTTTGCAGAATACAGAAAACAAATTTCATAGTGACTGGGTGAGTATAAATAGCATGTAAACAAGCATTTATTGATAGTTTTTTTTTTTTTTTTTTTGATGTGGGTTTAGTGATACTTTAAGGACAAATTGGACATATTGTAATGCGCATGTTCTAGGCACAAAAGAAACCTGTTTAATTTTGTCTGGAATTCTATTCAAGTAGCAGGTCTGGACCAAAATTTAGGCGCTTTTGAACAAAATTAGTCAACTTAATGATGGCAAGATCATATGCTCTGATGAGCAATTTTTCAGAACTTCCATACGAATGTTCGAACATAATTTTGCTGGTGCATGGCCAGCTTAATTTGGGTAACACAAATCCATGATGTAGCAAAGAAAGACATTACTTTTGTCATCATACATGACTTGACATCTCCAGTCCAAAATCAATGTGAGATCTGCCTATCAGATTTCTCCAGCAACGTCAGGCTCAGGAATCAAAGGTGTTAATACAATAACCAGTTAATTGTGTCACTAATTATGCTGTCAGTGGAATCAGGCTGCTGGACGACAGCTTGCTTAACACCGAAACTTTATTAATCACTAGCGGTGTCAATAAATTTTCTGTATAGATTAGCATGCAGTCAGAATGAGCACGCCATGATACAATTCATGTCTTTCCACACTCCACTTAGTCATTAGCAAATTAACAGATGCCAATAATAGAAGCAGGAGCATGTCTCTGTCCATACCCATTCATCACAGCCAAGAACTCCCTGACCCGTAAGTAAGGGCAGAAATCCAAACGCTTCTCTCTTACAGGTGTACTAGCTGGAAGCATATAGCATGTGGGCGAGCAGTGCCCTCTGGCTGTGACTCAGCGGCTTGGTAGAATATTATCCACTTGGGAAGGGCTATTTATGAATGCCTAACACTGTGAAGGCTGCAATAATATGCACCAATGCACACATTTTAAGAAGTCACCCAAGGTTCCAAATGAGAGTATAAGGACAACACAGGGAACATAGACACAGAAATATACTGGGACTGAAAACAAAGCCAAGCTGCGGTTTCCAAAGCGAGCAAAGTCCTTTCCTGTATTAAGAGAGGTATGGACTCCAGAGAGAGATATATCATTTTTGCCCCTGTTCAAATCATTAGTAAGACCTCTTCTGGAATATGCAGTTCAGTTTTGGGCACCAGTTCTCAAAAAGGATATTGTTCCATGTCTTCGCCATTTGTGGATAATGGCTCTCACTGTGGTTCGCTGGATTCCCAAAGCTTTGGAAATGGCTTTATAACCCTTTCCAGACTGATAGATCTCAATTACTTTCTTTCTCAATTGTCCCTGAATTTCTTTGGGTCTCGGCATGATGTGTAGCTTTTAAGGATCTTCTGGTGGACCTTACTGTGTCAAGCAGCTCCTATTTAAGTGATGCCTTGATTGTGAACAGGTGTGGCAATAATCAGGCCTGGGTGTGGCTAGAGAAATTGAACTCAGGTGTGGACAACCACAGTTATAGTATGTTTTAACAAGGGGGGCAATCACTTTTTCACACAGGGCCATGATGGTTTGGATTTTTTTTCACCTTTAATAATAAACACCTTCATTTACAAATTGCATTTTGTGTTTACTTGTGTTGTCCTTGACTATTGTTTAAATTGGTTTGATGTTCCGAAACACTTAAGTGTGACAAACATGCAAAGGAACAGGAAATGAGGAAGGGGGCAAACACTTTTTCACACCACTGTAAGGGGTCCATATAGTGAACTTGGTGTCGAGTTATTCACTTTACAGTCAACAAAGAGGACAAGGGGGCACTCTTTAAGTCTAGAGGAAAAGAGATTTCATCTCCAAATACGGAAAGATTTCTTCACAGTAAGAGCTGTGAAAATGTGGAATAGACTCCCTGCAGAGGTGCTTCTGGCCAGCTCAGTGGATTGCTTTAAGAAAGGCCTGGACTATTTCCTAAGTGTACATAATATAACTGAGTACTAACATTTATAGGGAAAGTTGATCCGGGGAAAATCCGATTGCCTCTCGGGGGATCAGGAAGGAATTTTTTCCCTGCTTTAGCAAATTGGATCATGCTCTGCTGTGTTTTTTTGCCTTCCTCTGGATCAAGTGTGGTTATAGAATTGGGTATATGGGCTGGTATGATATCATTATATATATATATATATATATATATATATATATATATATATATATATATATATATATTTTTTTTTTTTATGGTTGAACTGGATGGACTTGTGTCTTTTTTCAACCTGACTAACTATGTAACTACAGTATGTAAATGTAAAAGTACAGTTGTTGACCATTGTCCAAGTTCTGTGACAAATAAAAATAATTTACTTTTTGTTGAACTGCAGTATCTGCACCACCGCCTGCCATCCATTCAATTCTATTACCTTCAACTTCAACATGTGGTTCACTCTCAGGGAGTTGCGAGCGGCTGGAGTCTTTCTTCCCAATGCCCATTGTCAGAGGTGGACTGACAACTCATGGGGCCCCCGGGCAATAGGAGATTATGGGGCCCCCAGGCAATCCGAGATTATGGGGCCACACAGTATACACACACACAGTATACAATTACACAGTATACACATACATGTACACACAGTATACACAGACATGTTTCTATTGGCTGAGAAGGTACTGGAGAGCTGGGGCAGCTATAATCTTGGGATTTTTAGACCAAAAGGATGTCGGTAAGGGACATTTCAGAGACAGATGTAAAAAAAATTCAGATTTTTACATACTTTCCCTGGTTTTACTGAGGCTGGCAACCCCACCTAGTGGCTCGGGGGCCCTTGGGCATTGCCCGAGTGGCCCAATGGTCAGTCCGCCCCTGCCCATTGTCCAATTGATCAATCAAACCAAAAGGTTTATTTCCCCTTGATATGACATGTTGCTTCTAACTTATTTAAAGGGGTACCCCTCCAAAAATAAGGAGAAATAGAAACAAGATGTAGGCAATCTGGATGACAATAATTAGGATAATGCTTTAAGATGCCATATTACCTGCTCTTTAAATTCCGCCCAGAGGTTGTCACAGCTCTATATTATTCTCTATGCCGATTTTACACCTCTCAAGCTACACCATATGGGAACTCTACAGTCCCCTATTTGCGCAGGTTTATGTCATACATTTATTATGGCGTTGCCCTAAGCTTCACTAGTATTGGGTAAATATAATAGAAACCCTTGGTAGGGTCTACCATCCCTTCAAAGCCCAACTACTGTATTCTGGGTATACTAGATCAGTGGTCATCAACCCTGTCCTCAGGGCCCACTAACAGGCCAGATTTTATGTATTACCTTGGGGAGATGAAGACTAGAATACTGCAATCCCTGAGTAGCCAATGATATCACCTGTGATGTATTTCAGTTATCTTGCAAACCTGGCCTGTTAGGCCGCGTACACACGGGCGGACTGTTCGCCCAACCTTGTCCGCTGAACAGTGTTTGGGCGGACAGTCCGCTCGTGTGTGGGGCTTCAGCGGACAGTTTCAGCGGACAGTTGGCCGAACAAGGTCTTACGGAAATTCCGAAAAACTGTCCGCTGAAACAAGGTTTCAGCGGACTGTTCGCTCGTGTGTAGGCTTGTTCGGCCAACTAAGTCTCGCGCATGCTCAGAAAGGATTTCCACGTCGGAAGGTTGCATTGCAGTGTATTGGACGTCGAAATTTTCGATCCGTCGTGCGTGCCGAAACGTCATCGCGCACGGTTTCAGCAAACTGTTCGTCCGTCGTGTGTGGCCATGTCCGTCCATGCTAAGTTTGAGCGGACTGTTTGCCGAAACTGTTGGACGGACAAAGTTGGGCGAACAGTCCGCGCGTGTGTACGCGGCCTTAGTGGGCCCTGAGGACAGGACTGATGACCACTGTACTAGATGACCTTGATCTCACTGAATTTCAAAAAGTTGCTATTAACAGAGCCTTTTTCCAGGCTCGGACCTGATCAACCCCCAACATATAGGGAATGGATTACTCAAATGGGTGGCACTTTCCGAATAGAAAAAAATATTTTTCAACATAGAAGATGTCTGGGGAAAGTTTGAGAAGTTGTGGGGATATTGGTTAGCAGCCCCTGGCCTATCTCCTCTTGACTTGGTTATAGATAGAATTCTGGGATAACTGACACCAACACCCCCTTTCTCATGATGCCCTGAACTGCTGAGCTGGGGCTGGGGTGCTACCGCACTTATCTTGTATTTCTACTTTATTTTTTAAACCCTGCTCTGTCCTTTATTATTTGTTTCATTATGTGTATAAACTGTTTTTGGTGAAATGTCGATTCTTTCAGAGCGTTTTGTTGTCTGTACCTGTTTGATAAACTTTTTCTGATAAAAAAAAAAAAAAAAAAACTAATAATAATTTCCTTAGTGAGTAACACAGCTCCACTTTTGTTTCAATTTTTATAAAGTTGTCCCCAGCCTTTTTCATATTGTGTATCCCTACCCCCAAGGGAGCCGCTTGGTAATTTGGGTTCTCTGTTCTGTGCCTCAACTCCAAGATCAACCCCTGTACTATGAATTGGTAACAGGAAACAGACACAAGGCCGTTTAGTGGTGGGAGAAATCAATGTATTGGTATAGGTTAGAAAAAATTGTGGTTTTGGCAAAAATGAACACACAGAAGGTAGGTTCAGACACAGTGCACTGACAGTGTATTCGCTATGCCAAGGTAACTTAGAATAGAGTTCTGTACCGCTAGACTGGGATTAACTCATGAATCACCAAAGCCAGGAATAAGCAGTACATATAAGCATTAACTGCACTGTGAATAATAATACTATACCTAGTCTAGAGTGCACTCTAGGAGAATGACTAGGATATGGTGCAATGCCCTCTGAGAGGTATTGCTTAGCATAAGCAATCAGTAATGGCCTGTGAGTAGCAGCTGTAAAGGGGTAGTCTTTAGTCATAACTCTTCAGCTGGCTAGTGTTGGGGCCTACATGTACTGTTGGTGCACATGAGAATAGTCCCAGTCAAGCCTGTAGGCAACAATAAGACTACTAGATGTCTGTCCTTCCAATAAGAGAAGCTCACCAGTCCTAGCGGTATTGCAGCTCACCATCCAGGCACACATAGTGATTAGTCCAATCTCTGTTCTGCACCCAGGTGACTCTGGGTGTCAGAACACTTGGCACTCCGGATCCTGCTCAGGCCACTGTTATGCAGCAGTGGTGGTGCACACCAGTGGAGTAGTATAGGGGGTTCAGTGGGGACAGTGGCCCTGGGTGCAACATTTACAGGGGGCAAAATTCCATGCCAGTGTGTGTGTCACTAGCGGCTCCATCCTCCAAATTTCCATTTCCTGTGTCCCTGCTCTCTGGATGCCATGTTTAGTCTCCGGTGCCCTGTGATTGGGAAAATGGGATCATGTGCGGCAGTGGGGCTGGTCTGTCCACGATTGCTCCTGGAGTCCCGCCTCCGCCTGCTGTGAGTGTGAGCCGCAGCTGTGGACTTCTCCTCCTCCTCTCCTCCAGGCCGATAGAAGAAAGAAAAGAGAAAGTGAGACTCCCTCATGAGAATAGAGTCATGTTGCTGGCCCCAGGGGGAGTTGACACGGTCTGGGGAGAGGGAGCAGCCAGCCATAGAGAGAGAGAGAGTAGAAGAGCAGCGCCGTGTAGTGTCAGTATGGGAATACTGTAGGTAGGTAGCCAGTGTAGTGTAGTGGACAGTGTAATGTAGTGTAGTAGACAGTGTAGTTTAGTGGTCAGCATAGTGTAGTGTAGTGGACAGCGTAGTGGTCAGTACAGTGTAGTGCTCAGCACAGTGTAGTGTAGTGGACAGCGTAGTGGTCAGCACAGTGTAGTGTAATGTAGTGGACAGTGTAGTGTAGTGGTCAGCACAGTGTAGTGTAGTGGACAGTGTAGTGGTCAGCGCAGTGTAGTGGACAGTGTATTGGTCAGCCCAGTGTAGTGTAGTGGACAGTGTATTGGTCAGCACAGTGTAGTGTAGTGGACAGCATAGTGTAGTGGAAAGTGTAGTGTAGTGGTCAGAACAGTGTAATGGATAGTGTGGTGTAGTGAACAGCATTGTGTAGTGTAGTGGTTAGTGTATTGGCCAGCTTAGGAGTCAGGTAAGTTAGTGTAGCAGTCAGCGTAGTGGACAGTGTAGTGTAGTGGACAGCGTAGTATAGTGGTCAGTGTAGTGGACAGCGTAGTGTAGTGAAAAGTGTAGCGGACAGTATAGGAGTCAGGTAGGTTATTGTAGTGGTCAGCATAGTGAAGTGATCAGTGTATTGTAGTGGTCAGCACAGTGTAGTGGTCAGCACAGTGTAGTGTAGTGGACAGTGTGGTGCAGTGGTCAGTGTAGCGTCACTGGTGCACACTACAAAGTCATGTGCACTCTCCGGGCTCCTTCATGGCAAGAGGAAGCACACCGCATGAGAAAATGCAGCCTTTTCTCCTCCTCCTAGCAGTATTTCTCTGGGAAATGTAGTTCAAATGCTTTTAATTTTCATTACAGTAGAGTTTCCCTCTTCTAGACTACAGTTCCCACAGTGTAGTGCTGCCTGACTCAGTCTGGGACCTGCAACATAGGTGTTTTTTTTCCCGTTAAAATAAAAAAGATGGTATTGCACAAAGCTGTCCCTTACCCCCTCTTCTGGATCTTGAACAGTGTGTCGTGGTTTCTTAAAGAGGAAGTAAACCCTGATGAGTTTACTTCCTCTTTCATTCCCTGCAAAGGCAAAGCATAATGGACTACTATGCATCGCATAGTAGCCCATTATGTGTCACTTACCTGACACAGGAGCCAGCGATGTCACCGCTGCCCCCTGTAGTCTGGCGCATCCATCTTTTCGGTGGGGTCTCGCAGCTCCGCCACTGTCATTCGGCGAAGCCGCGATGACGTCACTCCCACGCATGCGCACAGGAGCCGACACGCGCGGCAGCTCCGTTGTTGGAATTGCCGTGCTCAGTGCGCATGCGCCGTAGACAGCGGTGCCTGTCTTCGGGCAAATATCTCCTAAACCGTGTAGGTTTAGGAGATATTTCTTGGACTTACAGGTAAGCCTTAATCTAGGCTTACCTGTAGGTCAAAGTGGTTTGTAAGGGTTTACAACCACTTTAAAACCTCATGTGCTGCTGTGGTTCTTGGAACGCTACTGTAGAGAGATGGCTTTGTTTTGACATCCTGCTCTACTTGATTTTATAGTACTAACGCGTTCTGAAAGCAAGACATTTTCTAAAATATGACATGTAACGAACTGCAGATATTGATTGAACAGCCGTGTGTTTTGTAGCGGTGTAGTGGTATGGCTTTGTGATGTTGAGTGCCACACGAGACTATATGCAAAGTCAAATAAAGAGAAGACTAAATAACCATGGGTGTTTGGTTAAACCTGTATTCCAACAGTAATCCTCATTGACTTAGTTTCCATTTTACCATTCTTTAAAGCCATTAAACATGTTTGACAGAGTTGCAGGTGCCATTCCATAGGTCCACTGTATACATTCCCTGTGGCCTCATTAACTACAAAGGAATCTTCCCAAGTCCTAATTATTTCCTCGACTGCGACTACCTCTAGCATTTCCAAAGCTTATGAAATAGAGCCCATTGTTCTCAGCCTGAGAAGCACCATTCCTCCAGTGTCTGCTAGAGGTCACGGTGAGGCGAATCGCGTGTACACGTTTGCCAAGGCGAGATGAGAACAACGAGCATAGAATTAGGTTTGTTTAATGTTCTGTAGACTAATATTCCAAAGGTGGAGCTGCTTTGAGCAATTGTGTCAAAATAACAGAAATAACATAAAGAAGAAAGATGCAGGTGAATAATCACTGGTATTTGTGTTAATTAAAGCGGTAGTAAACCCGCACATTTTTTTTTTTTAAACCTGCAAAGCAAAAGGCATAATGAGCTAGTATGCACCGCATACTAGCTCATTATGAAATACTTACCTTAGAACGAGGCCCCGACATCTGGCCCGATCCACACCGAGGGAGCCGACATGCTCCCTCTGCGTTTCTTCCGGCGCTGTGAGTGGCCGGAGCTGCGATATCGTCACTCCCGCGCATGCACGTGGGAGATTTCATTCCGGCCGGCCACTGGCAGATTTTCAGGCCGAGAATCCCCTTGTGCGCATGCGCCGCTGCAGTCAGCGGCGCATACCGAGGGGAATATCTCCTAAACCGTACAGGTTTAGGAGATATTTTTTTACCTACAGGTAAGCCTTATTATAGGCTTTCCTGTAGGTAAAAGTTACAAAAATGAGTATACAACCACTTTAAGGGGTAAATGATCATCTGGTCTTATTTTTCAATCATTGTTTGTAGAGGGACAAAAGGTAATCTTTCGATATGATGGTTTCACCTATGAAGCCTTTATATCGTTGTATTACCCAATTGATGCCCTGGGCACATGCAACTGAATCAGCTGCACCAGGTCCACCTAGAGCAGGGGTAGGGAACCTTTTTGGCTGAGAGAGCTATGAACACCACATTTGTTAAAATGTAATTCCGCGAGAGCCATGCAATATGTTTAAAACTATTTATTTTTTTTTTTTAATCGATTAATCGACTAATTTCAGTTATAACTGTAATATCCACATCTCCCCCACGATTGTCTGCTTGCTTACCACTACACAGGCAGGCAGATCCACAAGCAGTTGAGATGGGTGATGATGACGTCAGCGCGCCGCTCACCTAGGCCGCCGGGTGTACCAAGATGGCCGCAGCTCCGGAGCTAGGCTGAAGCTGCGGCCTTTCCTATGGGCTCAATCCACGGATCAGCACACCACGCAATCCGCCGGATTGAGAGATGAGAGCCAGATGCAGCCATCAAAAGAGCCACATCTGGCTCAAGAGCCATAGGTTCCCTACCCTTAACCTAGAGCCTACAACAAGATCCACCAGCTTCTAGGATAACTAACATGGAAGTTAAGCTAGCTTATGGATCAAAATTTAACCAGTATTGCAGGGACCATCCGAATTTCAATTTAAGTGTGTCCATGGCTGTTCGGCAGAAGTCAATCATTAGATTGACTTTTGTCTAATAGGCTTGTTGGAAACATCTTCTCAATCAGCCAGCTATAGCCAATCGGCTGCAGCTGCTGATCAGTGTATTCTGATGGTCCTGCTATCAGAATACAATGTGCCAGCGGGAGGATTCCTCATTTCACCTCACTTGTGTGGATAGTGGAATCCATTTGTTTTTTGTTTTGTTTTTTCATTCAGCCCGCTGGCTTATTGAAAAAAAATAAAGTAATCTATGGCCAGTTTAAGATTAAAGCCCAGCTCAAACTTTAGTTTACATCAGCTAAATACATTCCAAGCAAGTTAAAGGGGTTGTAAAGCTTAATTTTTTATTTTCTAAATAGGTTTCTTTAAAGAGGGATTCCACCTACAAAAAAAATATTAAAAGCCAGCAGCTATAAATACTACAGCTGCTGACTTTTAATAAATGGACACTCACCTGTCCCGGGTTCCAGCGATGCCGGCAGCCGAGGCCGATCGACCGCTCGGGCCTCGGCTGCTGCCGCCACCATTCTAGGTGAGGGAATCAGGAAGTGAAGCGAATTTCCGCTTATAGGAATAGGAATTGTCCGCGCTGTCACTGGGACCTGTGTGTGTCCCAGCAGACAGCGTGGCAGAACAGGAAATTACATAGACTCCCATGGGAGTCTATGCCCGGAAGTGGGTGTAAATACCTGTCTTTGACAGGTACAGTGGTGTGAAAAAGTGTTTGCCCCCTTCCTCATTTCCTGTTCCTTTGCATGTTTGTCACACTTAAGTGTTTCGGAACATCAAACCAATTTAAACAATAGTCAAGGACAACACAAGTAAACACAAAATGCAATTTGTAAATGAAGGTGTTTATTATTAAAGGTGAAAAAAAATCCAAACCATCATGGCCCTGTGTGAAAAAGTGATTGCCCCCCTTGTTAAAACATACTATAACTGTGGTTGTCCACACCTGAGTTCAATTTCTCTAGCCACACCCAGGCCTGATTATTGCCACACCTGTTCACAATCAAGGCATCACTTAAATAGGAGCTGCTTGACACAGTAAGGTCCACCAGAAGATCCTTAAAAGCTACACATCATGCCGAGACCCAAAGAAATTCAGGGACAATTGAGAAAGAAAGTAATTGAGATCTATCAGTCTGGAAAGGGTTATAAAGCCATTTCCAAAGCTTTGGGAATCCAGCGAACCACAGTGAGAGCCATTATCCACAAATGGCGAAGACATGGAACAGTGGTGAACCTTCCCAGGAGTGGCCGGCCGCCCAAAATTACCCCAAGAGCGCAGCGACGACTCATCCAAGAGGTCACAAAAGACCCCACAACAACGTCCAAGGAACTGCAGGCCTCACTTGCCTCAGTTAAGGTCAGCGTTCATGCCTCCACCATCAGGAAAAGATTGGGCAAAAATGGCCTGCATGGCAGAGTTCCAGGGAGAAAACCACTGCTGAGCAAAAAGAACATCAAAGCTCGTCTCAATTTCTCCACAACACACCTTGATGATCCCCAAGACTTTTGGGACAACATTCTGTGGACCGATGAGACAAAAGTGGAACTCTTTGGAAGGTGTGTGTCCAAGTATATCTGGCGTAGAAAAAACACTGCATTTCATAAAAAGAACATTATACCAACAGTAAAATATGGTGGTGGTAGTGTGATGGTCTGGGGCTGTTTTGCTGCTTCAGGACCTGGAAGACTTGCCGTGATAAAAGAAACTATGAATTCTGCTGTCTACCAAGAGATCCTGAAGGAGAATGTCCGACCATCTGTTCGTGTACTCAAGCTGAAACGAACTTGGGTTCTACAGCAGGACAATGATCCTAAACACACCAGCAAGTCCACCACCGAATGGCTGAAGAAAAACAAAATGAAGACTTTGGAGTGGCCTAGCCAAAGTCCTGACCTGAATCCTATTGAGATGTTGTGGTATGACCTTAAAAAGGGCGTTCATGCTCGAAAACCCTCTAATGTAACTGAATTAGGACAATTCTGCAAAGATGAGTGGGCCAAAATTCCTCCAGGACGCTGTAAAAGCCTCATTGCACGTTATCGCAAATGCTTGGTTGCAGTTGTTGCTGCTAAGGGTGGCCCAACCAGTTATTAGGTTTAGGGGGCAATCACTTTTTCACACAGGGCCATGATGGTTTGGATTTTTTTTCACCTTTAATAATAAACACCTTCATTTACAAATTGCATTTTGTGTTTACTTGTGTTGTCCTTGACTATTGTTTAAATTGGTTTGATGTTCCGAAACACTTAAGTGTGACAAACATGCAAAGGAACAGGAAATGAGGAAGGGGGCAAACACTTTTTCACACCACTGTATATAGACATAGGATCAGGGGTGGATCTGACAACTCATGGGGCCCCCAGGCAATAGGAGATTATGGGGCCCCCAGGCAATCCGAGATTATGGGGCCACACAGTATACACACATACACAGTATACAATCAGACAGTATACACATACATGTACACACAGTATACACAGACATGTTTCTATTGGCTGAGAAGGTACTGGAGAGGTGGGGCAGCTAGGTGGGGGTGGGGGGATTTTTAGACCAAAAGGATGTCAGTAAGGCCACTTTCACACTGAGGAGCTTCTAAACTGCCAGTAAAAACACTGAGCGCTTTTGAAGAGCTTTTCAGGCGCTTTTGAAGAGCTTTCCATTCGTTTCAATGGAGAGGGGAGTTTTTCACAGCCCTGCCAGTGCACTGCCCCAGTGTGAAAGCATTCATTGATTTTAATGGAAATACATTTTTGTGAGCTTTTTAGGCGTTGTTTTTAGCGAGAAAGCGCCTGAAAAGCGCCTCAGTGTGAAAGTGGTCTTATGCCCCATACACACTATCAGATTTTCTGCTGAGTTTTTCCTTCAGATTTACCAAAACCATGTAGTAGAAGGGCCTGGCCGATTGCATACACATTGAAACCCCTAAGGTTTGACCTCATATTATATGGTTTTGGTAAATCTGAAGGAAAAAATCAGCAGAAAATCTGATAGTGTTCGGGCTTTAGGGACATTTCAGAGACAGTTGTAAAAAAACACAGATTTTTACATACTGTCCCTGGTTTTACTGAGGCTGGCAACCCTGATGGGGCCCCCTAGTGGCAGTGCCCGAGTGGCCCAATGGTCAGTCCGCCCCTGCATAGGATACCCATCACCCAGTCTGGACAGTTTCAATAATCATGTCTGTAGCATGAGAGTCAAATGGCCATGTTTGACATTGACGATCAATGGATATTGTCTGCCAGCACTCCATTTGCACCTCCATGGTCTATTGTCTGTGGTCATGGTCCATGTTTTATGGCCATCTTAAAGGTGAACTCCAGGTAGGTTTAAAAACAATAATAAATCTAGTTATACATTCATTAACTAGGCGGAGACAATAAAGAAGACCTCATCAGTGTATTGTGGCTCCTCTTTGTCCAACCATAAGTCTGGGTCAGGCCAGTGACCAAGCTGTATTGTTTGAATAGACTGCAAAAAATGAAGTCACCCCGCTGTCTGCTAATGGTGGCCACATTGCAAGAGTGGCTGATCAAATTTACAGTCATTTCAAGAAATAATGCAATTCATATCTTTACTGTATTTTTCAACTCCGCGTGTAACTGTTTGCCTGTTAAGCTTTAAGACCGATGTTAACGACGGTCAACATTTAATCTTTTCTATGTGCAAAAAACATTTCTGCACATAGTAAATGTTTTACTATTTATTTCAGTGACAAGGGGTTAAGTTTGTGTTTTACGATCATATACTCTTTAGCAGTATAGCTATTGCCTATGACGTTATCATTCGTTATGGATTAACCTTTGTATCCCTAGGTTCACATATCTATCATAGTTATGCAAGAAGACTTTTATGGAGAGATGCAGGGGAAAGATTTGGAAGTAGTACAACCTGGAGGTTTTCTGTACTGGAAGAAAGAGAGGCGCAGAGTGGCAGGTGGTTTTCTAAGTGCTTTTCATTAACCTGCTCGCAATAAATAAAACACTCCAGATGTTGGAGCCAAGCAGAAGATTCCAATCATTTTCCAGCCATGTCTGCTGAAAATCAGAACATTTGATTTCTGTTGAGGAAAACCATAAATGCAGGCAGCACATTCTGTACAAACCACTGGGAATGAGCTTATTCTTCAGTCTTCATAAGAAGACCATACACCCACCTAAAACTCTGTATGGGGCAAGAAAAACCCCTGAGCCAAACATTATTCAGCTAAAGCTAAACTCCAGACACATAAAAACGATAACAAATTTATTCAGCTCTGTATTTAGTATTAAATGAGGTCTTTTTAAAATGCAAACAATATAAATACCTAAATTTGACTTGTTATCAGCCTTTTGAAATCCCCTGCAAGGTGGAGAGGCAACCAGTCAATTGTGCTGCAGTTCCCATATGCCGATAAGGAGCATGCTGATTGGAGGAGTAAGCAAAATAACATGGAGATGTGAAAATCAAGTCTGATTCCGACGGAATGTGTCCTATCGGACCGTTTTGTCGGATAATCCGACTGTGTGTGGTCTCCATCGGACTGTTTCCGTCGGAGTATCCGACGGACCAAGTTTTCCAACTTGTCCGTAAAATTTCCTGACAAAATGCTCCGATCGGACATACTCCGATCATGTGTAGCCTACTCCGACGGACAAAGTGCCACCCATGCTCAGATCAAATTCCTAGACCAAAGCTATTGGCTACTAGCCTGAACGTAGTCCAGTCGTAATGAAATAACGTCATCATGTTATGTACAATCGGATTTTCTTTACTTTGTCCGACCGTGTGTATGCAACAGTTTCGGACAAAATCCGTTGGACAAAATCCAACGGATTTGGTTGTCAGAATGTCCGACCGTGTGTACAAGGGCTTAATGTTACTTAACCACTTGCTTACTGGGCACTTAAACCCCCCTCAGTCCCAGACCAATTTTCAGCTTTCAGCGCTGATGCACTTTGAGTGACAATTGCGCGGGCATACAACACTGTACCCAAATGAAATTTTTATCATTTTTTTCCTACAAATAGAGCTTTCTTTTGGTGGTATTTAGTTACAGCTCGGAGTTTTATTTTTTGCTAAACAAACAAAAAAAGATGCAAAAAAAAAAAAAAAAAAAATCATGTTTTAATAGTTTGTTATAAAATTTTGCAAACGGGTCATTTTTCTCCTTCATTGAAGTGCGCTGATTAGGCGGCACTGATAGGCTGCATTGGTGGGCACTGATGGGCTGCATTGGTGGGCACTGATGGGCTGCATTGGTGGGCACTGATAGGCTGCACTGGTGGGCACTGATAGGCATAGTTAAGGCGGCACTAATAGGCACAGATAAGGCGGCACCGATGGGCACAGATAAGGCGGCACTGATGGGCAAAGATGGGCACAGATAAGATGGCACGGATGGGTGGCACGGATAAGTGGCACGGATGGGTGGCACGGATGGGCACTGATAGGTACCACAGATAGATGGGACTGATGGGCACTGATAGGTGGCACTGATAGGTGGCTCTGATAGGTGGCACTGCTGGGCACTAATGGGCGGCACTGCTGGGCACTGATGGGCGGCACTGCTGGGCACTGATGGGCGGCACTGGGGTGCAGCACCTGAGGCAGATTTTGGGTGGCACTGTGGGTGGCACTGCTGGGTGGCACTGTGGGTGGCACTGTGGGCACTGCTGGGTGGCACTGTGGGCACTGCTGGGTGGCACTGTGGGCACTATGGGCACTGCTGGGTGGCACTGACAGGGGGGCACTTACTTTATTCAGGATGGCACTGCGGGTGGCAGGTGGGCACTGGCAGGGGGCAGGTGTCCTTTTAAATTGCTGGCCGTGATCGGGACTGATGTCCCGAACACGGCCGCCGGCGATCGGCTTTTTTTTTTTCTCCTCGCGCTGTCAGCGCGAGGAGGAATACTAGCCGATTACCGGCTCCGTTTTATCACATGATCAGCTGTCATTGGCTGACAGCTGATCACGTGATAAGGGGTCGGGATCGACCCCTTACACGGATCGGTGATCAGGCGAGTCTCACGGACTCGCCGATCACAGAGCGCGCCGCGCGCGCCCCTCAGGGGGCGCGCAGGCCGCTCGTAACCGGGACTACGTCAATAGACGTAGTCCCGAAAATGTGGGTCCGCGCTATTGCCGTCATTTTGCAATAGCGCGGGTCCCAAGTGGTTAAAGTGGAAGTAAACCCTTCTATCGTTTTCAGTCAAGGAAGCTGAAATCTTGGCCTCTAATGATTCTTCAACTGCCATAATGTGATCAGTTATGAAACCAGCCATTGGATGGTTTGAAAGTTTGGTTGAGAGCACAACCAATGTGAAAGTTAGCATTTCCGGCATGCCGGGAATGTAAGTGTTTTTTGAAACTGGATTTACTCCCGCTTTAACTGCAGTGAAGAACAGTCAGATCTCCAGGCTGCAATAATTACAGCAATTCAAAGAAAACTGCATTATACTTCAAAAAATAGCGGCAAACACAATAATGAGATATTTTTCACCAAACAATACTATAAATGAAACATGTTGTGCTTTCAACCATAATCAGAAACATGATCATAATATTAATAAAAATAAAGTGCAAATAAAGTTAAATTCATGGTGCAAATGTCCAAAGTAAAAAAAAAAAATAGTCCCTTGTACTGAGGTAGGAATAAAGGTGATTCATAAAGCCAAACAGAGATAAGTGAAATCCTTACCTCTACCGTGAAGGACAAATATCAACACTTAGATGAGATGTACTCTTACCAGAGCACCTGGACCGCCTGGGATCAGGAAGATCAAACAGGCGTTTTGGGGACTTATCCCCCTGTGAACACTCCAGCTGGTAGTCGCCAGTCCTGCAAACAGTGGCAGACGGCATACGTCTAGGGAAAGGTATTGCCAACTTCAAAGATGCCATACTAATGAAAAACTTGATAGTGTAAAATCTTAAAACGAAGCTCCACCCAAAAGGGGAAGCTCTACTTGTTTGCTTCCCCCCCCTCCGTTGCCACATGTAGTACCTTTCAGGGGGGAGGGGGGATTGGGTACCTGCTTTTGACAGGTACTCATCTCCACTTCCGGGAGACCTCACCGCTGTGAGGTCTCCAGGAAGTCCGGCCTCCCTCCTCCTTCCACCGCCGCCAGGTCATTCAGAAAGAGCAGCACAGTAGGGAAACGGCTGTGAAGCCGCAAAGGCTTTACTGACAGTTTCCCTTACAAGAAATGGCGCAGAGAGCTGACTGAAAAATTGGCTGGGGTGCCAACATCACGGGATCCCGGGGACAGGCAAGTGTCCTAATATTAAAAGTTAGCAGCTACAGTATTTGCAGCTGCTGACTTTGAATTTTTGGAGGGGGAGCCTGGAGCTCCGCTTTAAGACGGATCCTTTATTAAAACGTATGTCTACTCACATTCAGTTAAAATTCATGTGTATGTCTTAGAAAGAAAACACAATCCCGGGCAAGGAAAATGGTGTCCGCTTCCACTTCTTCTGGGTGACGTGATGATGTGTCAAGCCGCTCTGCCCTACGCATTTCTTCCCTACAGGACTTCTTCTGGGGCCGAGGTCTCCAGGCTGGTTGTGCTGTGTGGCAGAGCTTTGTATACCAAAGGACTGAATGGACAGAAATATAAATCGTTTGTCATGCAAAAGAGCACCAATATGTGCATGTCATTTGTATATTTATTTTTGCCTCCCTGGACTTGAGCTTTGAGGTGGATGCAAACCCGAATTATGAAATTTGACCTATGCACATTTATCTGTAGTGTTTACTTATATTTCTCCAAAGCCCAAGTCCCATGTCTATCTGCTGCTTCGTTATTCTGTTATCAGCATGATAACTCCTGACAAGTTCTCGAGGTGGGTGCTATAAATAGATTAGCAGAGAGCTTTTCTATTCACAGTACAGCTCTGAAAGTATCTTCATGCTTCTGCCTATGTGGAGGGGGGGGGGTGCCTTTCCTCCAATCAGCTGTCACACAGTGTATGCCAAAACTCCCCTCCCCCTGCTTAATGAGGAATGAAAAAATCAACCACAATGTTAAAATTCTAAAGAATATAGCAAACTGAAGACATCAGATATACATGTAAAACTTATGTAGGGAGATTTGTTTAATCTCTGTGTATCATCTGAGGCTGTTCACTTCACTGGGTTTAGGAGAGGGTTTACATCCACTTTAACATCAATCAGTAACAAAAAAAGTGATAGACCACGAAGATCTCTTTTTCAAATACTAAAATTAGAAAATAGTTATTTCATTTTGCGCATTGAGGTTTGCTACTGCCCCCTCTAAATCTGCTGCCATAGGCACTGGACCACTGGCCAAAAAATGGCATTATGATCGATACAGCCTTGCCCAATGACGTTTTCTATGTTCAGCTGTGAACAGCATTGGATCAACCAAAATGTTCCAAAACACTGGATATTATTTTATTCTCATTACAAGCTCTTGAGGTCTTCTGTTGCAATAACTTGATATTTTCCAAGAGCTGCACCCAAGTTGCTTTTGTTGGGCAACAATGTCTTTAACTTAAAGCTGGTAGACAGTGTTATGGAATGCAGCTACAATCCAACCACCAAGTGATTTTCCTTTAGACAGATTGCAGCATAGAGGTTTTCCTTAGTACCACATAAGCCTAAAAGTTTGTTCATTGAGCAGACAAGTTCAGCATTGCAGACTTAATTGGGAAAATAGTGATTAGCTGAGAACCCATTCAGCTGATTTTCTCCTGAGGATCTATCTACTGGTGGTGTTTATTGTTCCCAAGGGCATTTCCATTGGGGCATAATACATCCAAATATTAAATCTTTATGATTAGCTGATGTTTATTTGACAGACTTTTCCACAGGTGCATTGGGTGGGAAGTCTTTCAGCAGTCTTTAGGCGCCTCCAGCTATTGTCTCCATTGGCAGATACTAACTCCTTATTGATAAGCAATACACAAATCAACCAAATCACTCCCAAAGATTGGACAACAAATGGCTGACCCAATGCTGACCACGGACATGCCAGGCTTATTACGTTGTAGAATGGTTTGACATGCAGATACAATCCTCCTCCCAATCTGATAATGTCAGGAATCCCGGTTTGACCACAAGCATTCCTGTGTAGGCAATGAAGGAGTGATCAGTCCTGAGAGAGTCAGGCAATATGTTTATTGGAAATTTGAGTAAACAAGAAAATATAATATGCTTGTTAAACGCCCTCGCAGGGGCTACAAAACATAAATAGAAATCCAAGAGGCAAAACATCACAATTAACATATAGCATAATGCAAGCAGGGGATGGTATCAAAGCTGGCTACAGTGTAAGGTATCCTATCCCTTTTGTCGTCTCTGAAGGGGAAGACCTTCTCCTGCTACCCCCTTCCATAGGGGGCAGCAGTAATTGCTAGGTAAGTGTAAAGCGCTAAGAGGCCAGAGAAAGAAGGTCAGATGTAGGAGTGGGGGGGAAAGGGACGGGGAAATTCGGACGCGGTCGCCCCACCGAGGGGAGTCAGACCAGGCCTAGGTATGCTGCTTGGAGTGCAGGGAACTCATAAGAGATCCACGGCTCCCAGATTTTGAGAAATTTGGCATGTGAATCATGCACAATGCTGGACATGCGTTCCTGAAGTAGTATAGCAGTCATACGTGTCTTCACCCCTTGTAAATCTACCCGCTGGGTCTTCCAGGCTTAAGCAATGGTCTGCTTGGCAGCTATAAAGAGGTAAGTGGCCAGCTTATGCTGAGGACCTCGCAAACCAGGTATCAGACAATGTAGTAGAGCTAGCCTGGCGTCCCTTTGGACTGTTAGATGAAAGAGTGTCTGCAGCAAACCAAAAACCCTAGACCAGAACCCCACCAGCCCTGGGCAGGACCACCATGTGTGTAAAACATCACCTCGCTGTCCACAGTTGCGAAAGCATCTGTCAGTACTTCCTGGGAAGGCCTGAGCTGTGCGGGCCAGTACCAGCGGAATAGTACCTTGTATGCTGCTTCTAGGGTATTTGTATTGAACGAGCATTTGGCTACCATTCTCCAGGCCTTACTCCAGTCTTCCAAGTCTATTGGGGCCTGAAGGTCCCTTTCCCATTGGGCCATCTAAGAGAGGAGTGCTGATGGCGGGCGTCCACTCAGGGATGCATAGATAGCCGAGATGAGGCCTGGGGACCCAGGGGCGTGTTGGCATGCATGCTCAAAAAAAGTTTTTTTGAAATGGGTAGGTGGACATGCAGGCAAGGTTTTTTAACTTGACCAATGGTTTTATAACCCAAAAATTGTCATATAGGACTGTTCAAGAGTGCCATATAAAGAGTTTATGGCTATGGCTGGATTGGCTGTTTGTCATCCATGGTATCTATATGTTAATCCGTAGTGATTCTCATTCCTACACAACATGACCTATTGTGAGATCAGCATACCAATAATAAGGAAAAAACCAAACAATTGTGGCATCTTTATCATGTGCACCAGACACCACACGGGTAATTTTCAGTCAGTGTTGATTTTTTCTTTATCTTGCCTTTACATGGTACACAATGGTGTTAGCTGAGTAAATAAAACAATATGCAATCAAGGAATTAAACATAATCTTGTAAGGAGTTCCTTCTCTTTGCTGAAAGGGCTGACTGTCTGAAAGGATGACTCTTTACTGAGGCAGCTTGGTTGGAAACCCTTAGGTGTGGCCCAGCATTACACTAGTTTCAGGCAGACTGTCTACACCAGGTGAAAGTTTTATATAGGTAATGGCTGAAAGGCTATAACGCTAAACTCCAGACAAGCAGTTAAAAGTCATGTCCAGTAGTTAAAAAAAAAAATGTGGATAGAGTAAAGCTGGCTGTACACTCAGAGAATTTCATAATTAACCATTCAAAATTCAATCAGTGAGTAACCCTGTTGGCACTCCGCCTGGCTCTCTCTATTTGTTAATTGTTATGAGGCAGAGTGATGCCGACAGGGCAAATTGAAAGACCTTTAGATGCAGGTACTGTTCGGATATTCTGACAGCTGGCAGTGCCGGGGTTCTGTCAAAAAAGTGTCCAGTCATCGAATAGTGTCCGCCCTGTACTGCGCAGGCGCAGCTCTTGCACAGTACGGAGGAGAAGGAGACACCAAAAGTCTCAGAAGAAGAAAGGTGCCTGTGCACCGAGTCCAGGTTGAAGCCCCACCATCCAAGTGGACATACGGTTGCAAATAGTAAAAGGGCCCCTCGCGGGCTTGCTTCGCTCGCCATGCTTCGGGAACAGCCTCGCTTCGCTCAGCCAGGGCCATCTTTAATATTGATTGGGCCCTGGGCAAAAATTTCTTAGGCTCTTTTATATTCTAACTCTATGTCCACTTGGATGGTGGGGCTTGAACCTGGACTCACTGCGCAGGCGCCGTTTATCTTCGGAGATGTTCGGCTTCACTTAGTACAGTACAGGGTGGACACTATCTGATGGTGGACACTATTTGATATATCACCGGCTTTCAATATACAATAGCCACAGCAGTATATTCGTACATCCACATGGTTTTGTTCCTGAAGGCTACAGAAAATAAATATATGGGTGAATGGCCAGTTCCAGGAAGTACTGCAATACTTGCCAGGGTTTTGATATCCCGGCTGTACAACAGATTTCATTTGAATTATGATTACAGTACTTAAAGTATTACTAAACCCACAACAGTAAAATCAGTCTGTATATGCAGTAAAGCATGCTTGTTATACTCACTGTGGAACCTAAGGGGTTAATTCTCTGCATGTGTAAAAAGGCTGTTTGATCATGTCTTCTCTGATCCTCCCCTTCTTCCACTGTCCCCAATCCATTTCCGGTTAGTAGAGTGGCAAGGGGACAAACTGTACATGCTCAGTTTGCTGTATATGTGTGTTGCTAGACAGTTTTTTTTTTTTGGTTTCTTGGGAGAGTGCATGTGATCAGCACAGAGCCAATCAGCTCTGTCCAGACAGAGGGTCAAGGATCCTGCATCCTCATGGGACAATCATGGGAGACTGAAAACTCCTCATACAAGCTTTAACCAGACACTGATAGAAGTCACAAGACTGCTCTAAAGCCGTGTACACACGATCAAACAATCCGGTGGAAAAGTCCAGCGGACTCAAGCCCGTGTGTGGGCTCCGGCGGACTTTTTTTACCCAAAAGTCCAGCGGACTAAGATTGTAGTTTTGCACATCAATCTGTCCGCCGGACTCGCATTTCGGCGGACAATACGGCCTTGTGTGTGCTAGTCCGCCATACTTTTGAAATGAACGGACTTTTCCCACCCGGCCGGCCAGGAAAGGGGATGAGGACGAGCGAGCACCCCCCCCTCCTGAGCCGCACCAGGCCGCGTGCCCTCGACATGGGGGGTGCCTTGGGGAAGGGGGGGCCGCGCGGGGTCTTCCCTGGCCGGCCGGGTAGCGTGCTCGGATAAGGGTCTGATATGGACTTAGGGGGGGACCCCCACGCTGTTTTTTCGGCGTAGGGATTCCCCTTTAAGTCCATACGAGGTGACGGGGCCAGCGACGCTTCCTTCGCTGGTCCCGGCTACCTGGAGCCGTGCTTAAAATGAGCGGACTTTCCTCCGTGTGTGTGGGCAAGTCCGTTCATTTCAAAAGTACGGCGGATAGTCCGCCGGACCTACTCTGCTGAAAAAGTCCCGTGTGTGGGCAGGTCCGCTCGTTCGGACAGTCCGGCGGATTTGTCTGCCAGACTAAGTCCGCCAGATAGTCTGATCGTGTGTACGCGGCATAACTGCTGAGGAGAAAAAGTAGTTAGCAGTTTATATTTACTAAAACTATTGCATTTCCATGTTCTTTGTACTGTGGGAGACCAGATATAATGAATGCAGGCTCTTGGGTTTAGGAACACTTTAATAGAAAAGTCTTTAATTGCAACACAAACATTTTAAAGAGTCTATGTCCCTGTTGCACATTGTCCATTCAGATTAAAATTAATTATGTAGCTGAAATACACATACTGTATATAGGAACTATTTTACCTGTCAAAGAATTCAGTGCTGCTGGTGTTGTATTTTGGGAGAGTAAAGTCTATTGGAGAATAAAGGAACAGTAGCACATGGATGAGGTCTTCCCTCTGCTGAAACCGTGTGCACTCACCTGTCAACACATGTGCACCAAAACAGAGCCTAATTGGCCTATGAGAAATGGCGTGTACTCCTGTCTACAGTACACACCATGATATCTGAGAGAGAGGTGACAACAAGACTGGTTAGAGATCGACATGAAGAGCAATATTTATATACCAGAACCAAGAATAAAGAAGATAGAACCATGGAGTAATATTATATTGCTCTGTGTAAGCAAATCCCCTTGTGCAAACAAGCATTCGATTCTTAAAGCGGTTGTAAACCCGCTGAGTTTTTTATTTTTTTTTGCTCACCTGCAAAGCGAAAGGCATAATGAGTAGACATGTGCAAAAGGAAAAAATTTGTTTCGTTTCGTTTTAATTCGTTAATTCATTAATTTCGTTTAGTTATATTCGTTAACTTCCTTAAATTTGTTTTTGGATTTCGTTTAGTTTTCTACCGAATTCGAAAAATCGGCCACATTCGAAAATATTTCAACGAAATTCGAAAATATTTCTACCGGATTCTAAATGATTTCAACATGATTCGACATTATTTCAACCACATTCGAAAATATTTTGTGACCCGACTTTAGGGCCATGTATCTTGGGGTCACTTGGTGCTAGAAACACCAAATTTGGATATGTTGTAGTGCTAGTACTATTGAGTTTGCATACCAAATTTGGGGTTTCTAGCTATAAGTGACCCCGAGATATGTGGCCCCAAAATCGGGTCGCAAAATGTTATTAGTTATTAGAGCAGTTATTAGAGCATATTTTAACCCCAAATTTGGTATGCAAACACAATAGTACTAGCACTACAACATATCCAAATTTGGAGTGTCTAGCACCAAGTGAACCCGAGATACATGGCCCTAAAGTCGGGTCACAAAATATTTTCGAATGCGGTTGAAATAATGTTGAATCATGTTGAAATCATTTCGAATGCAGTTGAAATAATGTCGAATCATGTTGAAATAATTTCGAATGCATTCTATCTATAAGTGACCCCGAGATATGTGGCCCCAAAACCGGGTCGCAAAATGTCATTTTCTGCTCTAACTAATAACATTTTGCGACCCGATTTTGGGGCCACATATCTCGGGGTCACTTCTAGCTAGAAACCCCAAATTTGGTATACAAACACAATAATACTAGCAATACAACATATTCAAATTTGAAGTGTCTAGCACCAAGTGACCCCGAGATACATGGCCCTAAAGTCGGGTCACAAAATATTTTTGAATGCGGTTGAAATAATGTCGAATCATGTTGAAATAATTTCAAATGCGGTTGAAATAATTTCGAATCATGTCGAATTCATTCGTTATATTTCTTTCGTATTCGTTGTAATTTGTTATTTTTTTATTCGGACATTCGGATGCATCGAATGTCCGAAAGATGCAAAATTCGGCTGAATTTCGATTCGTTACGTAACGAATTGCACAAGCCTAATAATGAGCTAGTATGCACCGCATACTAGCTCATTATGAAATACTTACCTTAGAACGAAGCCTCGATATTCAATATAGGAGCAATCAAGGTGCCCTGCTCGTCAGAGCTTACAATCTAAAAACTGTCGGGGGGGGGGGGGGGCGTTGTTACTTTTTAACCACTTCAGGTTACCCACTTCCTGACCAGGCCATTTTTTGCTTTTTACAGCACTGCGTTGCTTTAACTGACAATTGCGCAGTCGTGCGACACTATACCCAAACAAAATGTATGTCCTTTTTTTTTCCCACAAATATAGCTTTTTTTGGTGGTATTTGATCACCTCTGCGGTTTATATCTTTTGCGCTATAAACAAAAAAAGAGCATCAATAAAATAAAAAAAATTTTTTTTTAACTTTCTGCTATAAAACATTTGCAAAAAAAAAAAAAATTTATTCATCAGTTTAGGCCAATATGTATTCTGCTACATATTTTTGGTAAAAAAATCACAGTAAGTGTATATTTTTTTTGTAAATTACATTTTATTGAGTTTTTTTGACATACAAACAGTAACCCGCAAAGGGCGGAAACAAACACTGGTTACAGCATAAAACAAAAAGACAAAAAACAAAAACGGGGACCATTTCCCAACCCCCACCCCCCCAAAAAAAAAGGGAGGGGGGAGGGGAAAACCCCCACAAAAAACAAAAACAAAAAAGTGTTAGCCCAGCCCTGGCACGGTCTTATCTAGACAGATACGCCCACTACATTACCCTCCAGCCGGAGGCACAACAGATAGAGATTCTGTGCAGTGACTCCCTGCTCCATCGTACAGGAGAATGTCTACTCATGTGATCCCTCCCCCCCCACTCCCCGCCTAAAGAAAAGGTACCCCTCAGGTACGTGAAAGGGCCATCTATTGGGGAGATCTTGCATTTGGTTCAAGCCCACCCGCACTCCACTTCTTCAGGACTCCACAGGGAACCCCAGGGGCATTGAGCTTAGCTGATCACACAGCAGTTAGTCCGAAGCCGAGTCCACAGAAGCCACCCATCCTCCCCAAACCTTATCAAACTTGGCAAGAGCTCCTCTGCTCAAGTAGGTAGCTTTATAAAATGGGACCGCTTTGCTGACGAGAGATTTCCAGCTCTCCAAGGTCGGGGCAGACGAACTCCTCCACGATAAGACAATTCTTTTTTTAGCATAAAACAATAATAGGGTGAGAAGAGTTCGTATAGCCCTAGTAGTGGCCAAAGGTTCAATCAAGTGCAACAAACACACTTCAATGGACTGGGGGATTGAAATAGAGGTGACCGATCTGATACAGTGAGCTATAGCTTGCCAGTAGGCTTTAATATGAGGACAGTCCCAGAATATATGCATGAAGTTCGCCATAGGCATGGAGCATCTCCAGCAAAGCGATTGCTGGTTCCCAAACATTTTCGCTAACCTAGCCGGGGTTAAATATATTCTATGTAGGAATTTGTAGTGGATTAAGCGGTCTCTGGCAGAGACCAAGTATTGAAACGTGGTCCCCCACATGTCATCCCAGTCATCTCTGTCTATAACCGGGGCCACAGCCTCCCAGGCCAGTCTACAAGGTTCCATTAACGTGCCCGTTTCTTGGAAAAGGTTTTTATATATGCTAGAGACTGGTTTAACCAAGGAGTCGTTGCGTATCAATGTTTCTAAGCCACTAGAGCCTAGGTTCAGCCGTTCCCTTCCAAATTGCGAGTAAAATGCATGTCTCAGTTGGATGTATCTAAAGAAGTGTGAAGTGGGAAGGGTGAGACGCTCCCTGAGATCATTAAACGACATTAGGCTTCCATTTAGTACAATATGTTGTAAGGTTTTGACCCCATATTTGGTCCAGACAACAGGGTCTGGGTAATTATAAAAATTTACCAGATTGGGGTTTCTCCACAATGGTAAATTAGGGGAGAACACGCTCACAACAGATGACCGCATTCCCTGAGTCACATTCCATGCCCTAATTACTGAGCGCATGGAGGGAGTCAGGGAGTATGGAGACTTTAAACCTCTGTAGACCAAATGTGAAAGTGCCTCATAAGAGCCCACACAGGCCGCCCCCAGGGACACCGAGGTGTCGTCTGGGGGAGAAGTCAACCAGCGGTGGGCTACCGTCAGTTGGCCAGCTAGGAAATATTTATAAAAGTTAGGCACTGCAAGGCCCCCCTCCCCCCATGGCTGCTGGAGGATGGCCAGTTTCAAGCGAGGAGTTCCCCCCTGCCACAGAAAGGAAGAGAGCATACTGTCTATCGATTTGAAGAGGGACTTTGGGATCCACACTGGCGAATTTCTGAGAATATATAGAAGCAAGGGCAGTATTTTCATCTTAACCAGGTTTATTTTCCCAATGAGGGAGAGCGGGAGGTTCCCCCAGGCATGTAATTTTCTAGAGAGAACATCAAGCAGGGGGGAGACATTTAAGCCAATGAAATCTGTCACAGAATTTGTGATTAAAAGTCCAAGGTATTTAATCTGCCTCACCCATTGCAAAGGACTATTGGGATCGGCTTGCCCGGGTACAAGATGGGATCTTAAGGGGAGTATTTTGGACTTGGTCCAGTTTACTTTAAGGCCAGAGACCACAGAAAATTTGTCTAGCAGTGACAGCGCTGCCCGCAGAGATGGTCCAGAATCTTTAAGGAACACCACTAGGTCATCTGCATACATGGCTGTAACTTCAGTCAGAGTGCCCACGGTGATACCCTGAATCTGTGGGGAAGTGCGCATTGCCATGGCAAGAGGCTCCATGACCAGTGCAAAAAGCCCTGGTGAGAGCGGGCACCCCTGTCTGGTGCCCCTGGACACTGGAAAGGCATCCGACACCCCGCCATTAAGACGGAGAGCTGCTACTGGATGATCGTACAGCAGCGATATCCACCGAAGGAAGGTGGGGCCGAACCCCATGCGGTGTAACACCTGCTTCATGTGCCCCCAATCAATGGAGTCAAATGCCTTTTCCAGATCGAAAAACACCAGCACCCCCCCCCCCGATGAACCTCCAGCCTCCAACTGTGTATGGGTATACACCCTCCGGATGTTGATATCTGTGGCCTTTTTAGGCATGAACCCAGTCTGATCAGGCGATATTAATTGATCTATTATTGTCATTAACCGATTGGCCAGCATTTTTGTAAGAATTTTGAGGTCCATAATTAGCAGTGCTATGGGTCTATATGATGAGCAGGATAAAGGGTCTTTGTCAGGCTTAGGCAGCAAGACCACATGAGCCTCGTAAAAGGAGGTAGGTAACGAACCAGTTTCTATACATTCGCTATAGAGGTGCAAAAGTCTAGGGGACAAGAGTTCCATATATTGTTTATACCATTCTGCGGGAATCCCATCCGGGCCCGGCGACTTGCCATTGGGAAAGGAGGCAACAGCCGCTGCCAATTCCTTTTCGGTAAAAGGTGCATCTAAACTGGTCGCAACCTCGAGCGGCAGCACCGGAATCCGGAGGGGGTCCAGCAGATCTATCAATAGCTGATTGTCATAAGGCGGGAGCGGGGCGTACAGTGCAGAGTAGTAAGAAACAGATGCATGTTTGATGCCCTCCCCATCTCTGACCAAGGTGCCCCCAGACGTGTGGACACAGGGGATCGCAGTGTGGGTCCGGGCGTCAGCAGTCAGATAGGCTAAGAGCTTTCCATTTTTATCCCCTTTTTCAAACAGCGTTTCGGCTCTAGTTTTAAAGTGACATTGAGTGAGACTTTGGAAGTGTACCAATAGTGCCCTTCTGGCCATTTGCAACTCCGCCAGGGAGGAAGTGGAAGGTGTTTCAGCATGAGCCTTTGCACAGAGTGTTTCATGTATCTGGAGCCTGTCAGTGGTGAAGTTTTTCTCAGCCCTTGCAGCTTTGATAGCCGATACATACATCCCCCTGGCGGATGCTTTAAATGCATCCCAAACCACAGGCCCAGCCGCTGTTCCCTCATTGTGATCCCAGTATTCTGTTAGCTGTGGCGAGACCGAAGCCGCTACTGAGGGTTCCGCCACCCAACCAGGATGTAGCCTCCACACCCTACTGCGTTCGCCCGGGGCCAGAGTTAGTGTGACCTGTAGGGGAGTATGATCTGAAAGTCCCCCAGCCAGATATGAGACCTCAGTGACCTGGGGCAACAGAGCAGGGCCAGCAAATGCTAGATCTATGCGAGAGGAGGAGGTGCTAACGTGAGAAAGGTAGGAGTAACCCCTCTCTCCAGGGTGCTTCCACCGCCACACCTCCTCCAGTGTCGCTGAATCCGCCCAATGTCCGAGCTCCAGGTTCTGCAACCGGTTCGGGTTAGAGGTGTCTAAAGTATAGTCTAAAATGTTGTTAAAGTCCCCAACCACAAATAATTTTACAGGGCCAAAGGTGGCAACTTTCTCAAGGACAGTGTACAAGACCTCACACTTAAAAGGGGGTGGGACATAGACATTAATGAACGCCATCAGTTGGGATTCAACCTCCAGAACCACCACCACATAGCGCCCCTGGGGGTCAGTAACCACATGTTCCACTGAGCAGGTCAGCTGCTTATGGATAAGGATAGCCACCCCTCTAGCATATGAAGAATGAGTGGAGTGTATGGCCCTCTGGATCCAACTTCTGTTTAGGGAGAGTATCCTGTTCCCAGTTAAATGAGTCTCCTGCAAGAAGACTATGTGCGGATTCTGATTTTTGAGGTATTGGAGTACCAACGATCTCTTAAATTTAGAGTTCAGGCCTCGTACATTCCAAGAGAGAATTTTGAGATTACTCATGAAGCCAATAGGTATAATACATATGGACAGGATGGATGCTGTAGTGAGGGGGGGTCAGGAAGGTAGGTCCCGGACCCAGAGAGCCACAACACACCACAGGACAAAAACATAGCAGCATAGACCGTACCAGGCGAAGAGCCAGCCCATTCATAGAGTTCCTCAGGGCAGAGCTGAACCAAAAGAAAAAAATCATAAACAAAGGTTGAAAAAATAAAAACAAAGAAAAAAAACAACAAAAATTCCAAAAAGAGTTCAACAGCGTGAGTTCCCAACTCCCTGTTTGCTCCAGGTGAACAGAATAAAAACCACCGGAGAAACTTCATTCCCAAAAACATAGCAAAAAAACTGTGGACCATTCTAAGAGTCTATCCACTCCGTGGGGGATCTTGAAGACTGATAGGTTCCGATCATAGTCCAGCTATAGGGTCGTAGGCTCCTGCGATTGACGGGTAAGCAGTCCCGGACTTAATAATGCTGTGCACTCTGTAATGAAAATACTCGAATTGGAGGAGCAAGTTATAACCCAATTATTATATTTGACACAACAGTTCCCAGCCAACTTCTTCAAGCAATGGAATCCAACCAGTCCACCGCCTCTGCAGGGGAATCGAAGAATTTTGCGGATCCATGATGGATGACTTTGAGGCGGCTAGGATACAACATGTTGTAGACTAGGCCCTTGTCCCTCAGGCGCCTGCGGACATCTGTGAAGGAGCGCCGTTTTTTCTGGAGATCTGGGGAAAAATCTGGGTAAAGGTGTATCGTGGCGTTGTCATATCTCAGTTCAGGATGCTTGCGCGCCTCCGCTAAGATGAGATCCCTGTCCCTAAAGTTCAATAGGCGAACCAGGAACGCCCTCGGCCATGCACCAGCAGGCCTCCGGCCGGAGGGCACCCTGTGCGCGCGTTCCACCACGTAAACCGGGGACAGGTGCTGGAGGCCCAGGAGTTGTTTAAAAAATGCTTCAGCGAAGACCACGGGATTAGACCCCTCTGTCCCTTCTGGGAGGCCGACTACCCGGACATTATTGCGTCTGAGCCTGTTCTCGGCGTCTTCCGAACGCGCCATTAGGAGTTTTACTTGTTGCTGTAGTTCGGCCACAGACTGCCTAGTGTCGGCAGCACTATCCTCTACCTCAGATATGCGCTGTTCAGCCTCATGAAGGCGGCCCCTAAACTTGTCCATGTCCTGTCTTATCAAACCACATTCTATGGACAGGGTATCAATCTTGCTTTCACAGTAAGTGTATATTGATTGGTTTGCGCAAAAGTTATTGTGTCTACAAAATAGAGGATAGATTTATGGCATTTTTATTTATTTATTTATATTTTTACTAGTAATGGAGGTAATCAGTGATTTTTTTAGTGGGACTGCGACATTGCGGTGGATACCTAACTGACATTTGTTTGGGAACCAGTGACATAATCACATTAATCAGTGATAAAAATATACACTGTTATTGTACTAATGACACTGGCAGGGAAGGGGTTAACAAGGGGTTAACTGTGTTCCCTCACTGTGTGTTCTAACTGTATGGGGGAAGGGCTCACTGGGACAACACATAGATCCGTCTTCCTGCATAGCAGAAAGACAGGATCTGTGTGATCTCCCCTGTCAAAACAGAGATTTGCCTTGTTTACACAGGCAGATCCCCGTTCTGTCACTGCAGGGAATGATCGCAGGTGGCTGGCGGACATCGAGTCCACCGGACCTGCTGATTGTCTCCCCCGCTGGCCAATGGGAGCGCAGGCACGCTTACAAAATCGAGTTCCCGAGCCGACGTACAACTAAGCCTGTACGTCGGCTCGTGCCACCTTCTGGCAGGATCGTGCCACCTTGCCACAGTATAATGATGGAGAAAGGTCGGCAAGCGGTTAAAGCGGGAGTCCGCCGTTTTTTTTTTTTTTTTTTAAAGCCAGCAGCTACAAATACTGCAGCTGCTGACTTTTAAAATAATAACACTTACCCGCCCAGCGCGCCTGCGATCTCTCGATCATCTCTCGGGTGCTGCCGCTGCCATCTTGGGTATGGGAATCAGGAAGTGGAGCCTTGCGGCTTCATTTCCCGGTTCCCTACTGCGCATGCGCGAGTTGCTCTGCACAATAAGGATGGTCCCTGCTGTCTCTGGGATCCGTGTGTTTCCCAGCAGACAGCGGGGGACCTTTGGAAAGGGGCGTAGATTCTGCGGAAAGGGGCGTACCTTCTGAAGAATCTACACCGGAAGTGGGTGCAGATACCTGTACTGTGCAGGTACCTGCACCCCCCTCCCCCCTGAAAGGTGCCAATTGTGGCGCCGGAGGGGGGGAGGGTTCCAATGAGCGGAAGCTCCACTTTAGGGTGGACCTCCGCTTTAATGTGATTGAAGTTGGGCTAATGTGGCCTCCTTAGTATTAGCACACATCATTTTCCATGCCATAAGCTCTGCTTAGCGCATCTCAACAGTTGTTACAATTTGATAACTTTGTCTCTTTTAAAAATATTCCCTGTACGTCCTGTGCCAGTGACATAGAACAGGAAATGGAGGAAATGTCTCAGATGGGTTCACAGATGGCAGCAAAAACCCAACAGATGTTCTAACCCTTCCCCATTCTATCTACTGTAAAAATAAATATTTGGCTGGAGTTGGACTTTCCTGCATGTGGACCACCTCTGTGAACAATTAAAATCATCTGTAGGAAATGGGCGTTTGCAGTTGTTTTTTTTACACTCCGCAATCGCTTGAAGCGACACACTTTTTTCATATCCTTTCTGTAGGCTCTATAATAAACTGCGAAATTGTCATTACTGCTCCCATCCTGCCACCTGCGCTCCCAGGGCTGCAGTAAAGGCACAACCTGCCCTGAGATTTCTTATCCCTGGCCTGTCATCCTGACAGTGATAATCTAGCTGGGTCATCCGGAACACAATCACCTACCTGCAAGTCAGCAGAAAGCTTGGGAAGTGGAAGGGGCCATTTTTTTTCCTTTTATTAATCAAAACCGTCTCAGCCCATGAAGTGGGGCTTGCTTTCCCTTGGCTTTTTATGAGTTCTATTGTTACATGCTGGGAGATTACAGGATGAGGTGTGACTTTATCTGCAGATACAATTACAGTCTTGTCTGTGTGTGTTTGGTGGTTTTTTCTCCTTCTCCTGCACTCTAGGTTAACATATCCCAGATGTGCTCGCTGTGTAAAGGAAAGGATGTAGCCAATGAGTCAGTGGGAGCAGTGCAACAGCTTCTCCAAGCTTAGACAGAAAGCTCTGTGCTTATTTATTTTCTGTGCAGGCAGCACTCCCTGTGGAACTGGGAAGGAAAGCAGCTGGCTGGGGCAGGAGGCAAATTCTGAGTGTGTCAGACATTAACCCCTTCAGAGAGGTAGTGGTGTGATTAGATAACTCTCCGATTGAAGGGATAAAGTTTTACAAAACATATTCAGTACATTTTCCTATGTTTTATCTCTTTAACCACTTAAGCCATTTTGCTGGCCAAAGACCAGACCGCTTTTTGCGATTTCGGCATCGCTTTAATTGACAATTGCGTGGTCGTGAGACGTGGCTCCCAAACAAAATTGACATCCTTTTTTTTGCCACAAGTAGAGCTTTCTTTTGCTGGTATTTGATCGCCTCTGCGGTTTTTATTTTTTGCGCTATAAAGAAAAATAGAGTGACAATTTTGAAAAAAAAACATATTATTTTTTACTTTTTGCTATAAAAAATATCCCCCAAAAATATATAAAAAAAAATATTTTTTTCCTCAGTTTAGTTTAGTAAAAAAAAATCACAATAAGCGTTTATTGATTGGTTAGTTTTATGGCATTTTTTATTAATACTTTTTTTTTTTTATTAGTAATGGCAGCGATCTGCGATTTTTATCATGACTGCGACATTATAGCGGACATAACGGACAATTTTGACACATTTTTGGAACCATTGGCATTAATATAGCGATCAATTCTAAAAAAAACTGCATTGATTACTGTAAAAATGTCACTGGCAGTGAAGAGGTTAACCACTAGGGGGCTAGGGAGGGGTTAAGTGTGTCCTGGGGAGTGATTCTAACTGTTATTCCTATGAATGACACTTCACTAATCATAGCTCCCGATCACAGGGAGCTATGATCAGTGACAGTGTCACTAGGCAGAACGGGGAGATGCTTGTTTACATTACTATCTCCTCTTTCTTCAGCTCCGTGAGACGAACGCGGGTATCCCTGCGGCGATCGAGTCCGTGGGTTCCGCGATCCTACTCATGGAGCTCCCGGCAGGGTCGCGCACGTGACCACACAGTGGCAAATTCAAAGGGAGGCACCTGTACACCCATTTGCCCAGCCGTGCCATTCTGCCGACGTATATATACATGCGGCAGTCGTCAAGTGAAATCTCAACCAGCATTTTCAGCCCTGCCTGCTAGACAACAGAACTGCACCAAACCCCCTGCCCCTATCCGCCCCCTCTCCACATGAAGCAAAAATTTTGATTGTTAGATTGTAAGCCCTTACGAGCAGGGCTCTCTGATTCCTCTTGTGCCAAATTGTATTGTAACTGTAATGTCTGCTTTCATTTTGTAAAGCGCTGGGCAAACTGTTGGCACTATATAAATCCTGTAAAAAAATAAAAAATAAATTTGAATTGAAGCACAACACCACTGCTAAAAGTTCCAGATACAACTATATTTCTATAAAAGTCAGGGGACAATTTAAAAAGTAGCTAATGTTGCCAAACCAGGCCCGTGTTTGCAATTACACTGGTAAAAAATAACATTAAAGGATAATTTCACCTTTTGTAACATGTTAAACCCATATTCAGGGTATAGCATGTTACAGATCTACTGACCCCCGAGCCTCCCCGGCCGATAGGCGGCAGGGGATCTGCTCCCCCTGCTCTCTGTAATACTCTGTAAAGAACATGGCTGTGCAGGGCTCCGCCCACCAGGCTGCGTCGCTCATTCACAGAGTTCTGTGTGTAGCGCCGGTACTCCTGAAGAGCACGCGCTATGTTTTGTAAATTTAGTTTTTCCTCAGACCATAGTTGGGTCTTAGGGTTAAATTATGTAAATTGTGATTTTGGCATCAGTTTAGCTGGACTGTATTGTGTTCTGCCTGGTCATAGGTGCATGTATCACCTTTGACAGGCATTGGAACGCAGTCTGGTTGGACGCATTGGGTACCAAACTCTCTCTCTGAGGCAATCAGTGGGTGCGTTGTCTCGCTGTGTATTCTGGGAGAGGGTACTTAAGGTGCTGAGATCACTTGGTTCTGGGTTCCGGTCCAGAAGTACGTTCTGACTCCATGGTCCTGGTCCTCCTGACCAGCCCCCAGAGGCCTGCATGGCCTGGGGTGTGGATCCATCCATTTCCGAGTCTCTGGACTGGCTAGCCCGAGGCACAGTAACTGGAAAGAGGATTTCAAGGTGGTCTGGTGCCGTCTCGGTTTTGGAGACTCAACTCAAACCACAACCAGGGGAGGACTCTTCAGAAGAGGGCCACGGTCGAGGCTGGCTGCTCGGTAAGAGCCTGGAAGCTGAACTGTAAGGACACCAAGTAAATCCGCATTCTTACGGTATCGCCTGGCTGCAAGATACTGGTACTTTAAGAAAGTTCCTAAGTACATCCTTCAGTTACGCCTAAGTTTCTGTGCTCATTTGATGTTTTACAACCAAGTCTGTGGCAGAGACTTTGCTAAGCTTAAATCACCTGTCGGCTGCTAAATTCCACAAACAGGTATTTATCCGGTAGTTGAAATATCCAGTTGCGAATGGCTATTCCCTGGATCATCTAGAGAGAGACATTCCAAGTGTCAGCAGTTTCCAAAAGTACTTGAGCTTTACTATCCATACCCTCTATTCCCAACTGTAGAGACTTTGTTCTGTTCAACGTTTTATGCAAATAAAAATTCCTAAAAAGGGATTCAAGTGTCGGTCTCTGCAGTTTATTGGGCCATCAACCTCGGGAACCCCTAGACAAGAACGAGGTGCAGAAGGTAAACGGTAAGCCCACCAAAACCAGATGCTCCTTCGGGGGTCAGTGCTACATGTGTATAGAAAAAGACAAAGTCTGCAGCCTTTGCGGCTGTCGGCTTGTAGTTCTCAATGAAATACCAGGCCGCTGTTGAGCGCCATGGAGGTTCACTGATGCTTCCTGTTAGTGGTTGTACGATATACAGCTTACACTTTCCTCAACACCTCCACACTTGTACACTGATATATTTCCCAGCAAAACAAAACTCTTTCCTTGACTCTCAAAATTCTGCACATTGTGTGTGTAGGAAATGAGCACATGGGAGACATAGTTTTTGGGGTATGCCTATATGAGGAGCATGGAAATTCAAGAAGTTGCCCCTGCAGGAATTATGCAAGCTTGTGGGGATATTAGGGCTCATTTACATGTGCAGCAGCCCTTGCTGCCCCTCTGAAAAATGATCTGCAGTGGATCACTTCTCAGAGCCATTTGACAGGAAGTGAGGCGGTAATATGTCACTACCTCACTACCTAATTTAACCCCGAAAATGCCACACCACCATGCCACAGTAGATGTGTTGCCAATAGACTTGCATAGGTTGCAGTCAGTGGTGGTAATGATTGTCCAATGTGACAGCTTCACGGCCACAGAATGTGTACAGCCCTGGGCTTATCTCCCCCTGGCCATGCTGAACGAGCCCTTACAAGTGTAATAAACACTGTTAAATAGGTAAATTGAAAAATAATGCTGCAACATGATTGGACTTGACATACTCTTTAACTGGGGACTCAACGACAAACGTACATTCAGTGATAAAGAAAGATATAAATAATTTTTTGACTAAATTTGCACTTTGTTTTTGGATGTAATGGTTAGAGGAAACAATGTCCCTGAGGTTTTGAGCCTGTAGTAAAAAAAAAATAGCAAAATTCTGCCTCTTTGTAGTATTGATAACAAACTACTAATTTCACACAATGCAGTTTTGTCCCATAGTGGGCCTTGTTTCCATCCGGCAACAGGGTCTAAGGGCAAACGGAGTACCTGCTGGGAATCGCTGAACCATTGCAATAGATGCTCGTAGTTAAGAGAGAAGTGGCAAAAGCAGGTGACACTATTATGTAGCCTGACCAGGATGATCAACAGATATTGTGACACAGTCAACCTTTCCTAGAAGTGGTGACATCCCAGTCCAGAAGACACTGTCCCACTCTAATTAAAAAGTATGCTTTTAAGAGGGGGAAAGCCAGGGGTCAAGCCCTGGGGAAAAAAAGTGTGGGAACTCCCACCCAAGAACCACTCCCCCACCAAAAAATAAATAAAAATGATACGCTCATATGCACGAACGCTTCAAAAGTGGTATTTTTCTTACAATTTTCGTATTGTGTGTATGAAGCGTAACTGTTGGTAGATAAAAAAAAATCCTCAATAAACATACAGTAAATACGGTAATTCTCTGAATAATCAGCATTCATTCATTGTGCTTCCATGTAAATGTGAACATCATGTTCTGATCTTTATTGGGGAATGTTATTTTGTATATAGAGTGTTTATGTGGTGAGTTTACACTTTTCATTGAACAGAGTTTGGATAACACAGGGTTAAATGGAAAGGTCATAAATTAACTGCACATTATCTGGACAGAATGCTTAGGGAGATAGTGATGTGTTCCTGCTTAGGAGATGTATGTTAGCTTGGGAGGCTGCAAACTCTGCAGGGCTCCAACACACACTCACTGCTATTCCAACCCTTCACATATTTCTACATAAACTTCCCTCCTGGCATTAAACTTTGCCAGGTATTGTGCTCAGCTTACCCCAAACTGATATTCCTCCCTCAGCTCACCTCTCTCCCTGTATGTCCTCTGAGCAGAATAGCTGATCTACCCATCAGCTGGCTGTGATTGACAGGTAGATCAAAGCAGAAGCTGTCATGGGGCCCCCTACTGGCAATGCCCGATTGGTCAGGTGTGCGGCACTTACTATTGCGAGCTGTGTCAGCAGCTGCTGGTCTAGCACCTGCCACACAGCTCTCATACTTCAAAGTCTTGCAGGATATGGCTGCTAATGGGAACTGAGTTCCTGTTGTGGAAAAAGTACAGGAACTCCGTTCCCATGTGTTCCCGCAGGACTTGAGCCCTGGGGAAAGCAGTTGAAAATGTAACCAGTTAATCTTTTTCCCTTGCCTATCTTCAATAGGAAAGCCTGAACTATTCAAGTGTGACAACACATTGAGTTTCACATGAGCAGTAAGCTGGGCACCAAAGAGAAGGAGTGCACCAAAAGAGGCAAAATGTGCGTTCATGAAGCAGCAGATTCAAGTCTGTTTTTCTGGGTTTTAGAGGACTTTCTAAGATTAAAAAAAAAAAAAAAAAAAAAAAACGATTTGGTTGGTTTGGTTAAGGTGGAACCAACATAAATCCAAAAAAACGAATTATACAACAGTTAAAATTGTATGAACTTAAAAAACAACTACAATAAAACTTACCCAAACCATTAGTTTTCATGCACACTTGAGCTCAAAAATGCTGCTTTTACAGGCCTTTCTGAGCTTTTTCTTCTCTCTGCCTCTAAATGCCCCTCCATGTTAGCCTATGTGTCTATGCACACTATAGGACAGTGATGGCGAACCTTGGCACCCCAGATGTTTTGGAACTACATTTCCCATGATGCTCTGGGACTCTGCAGTGCATCATGGGAAATGTAGCTCCAAAACATCTGGGGTGCCAAGGTTCGCCATCACTGCTATAGGAGTTTAGAGGCAGAAAAAAATCCCAACAAAGTTAGGTTCAGGAGAGGGCATAAAAAACACCTGACACATCTAAACGCAAGTAAACGTGCCTAAATGCAAGGGGCATTTAGTGCTCAAGAATATTTTTTGCCCAGAATAAATGAATATGCTTGGCCAAATAAATAAACAAATGCCCAAATTCTTGAAATGCCTAGACGCGTTTGCAAAGCTGCTTTTAAAGCTGCTTTTCTCCTGCCAAAGGGAAAGATTTATAAAAGCCCCAGTGTGTATGAAGCCTTATTATCTGCCTTTCTGCTGATACAGTGGGTATCTATAATGCTCAGCTACTGCATGAGTAGTGCTAACACTCAGCATGATGTAAGCTGTGAGCACAGATCGGTAAAAAGTAAACTAGGTAAAAGATATAATTGTTTTAATTATTGACTTCTACTACTAATTTTTGGACAATTTTATTCTTTTTAGTAGAACAAGTTACTATTCTGGTAATAAAGCAGCCTTTGATGTCGTTATGTAGTACCTTTTAATCAGTGTCTCTCTGGAACGAATAGAATGTTGTGTTTATTTCTCTGCACGCGTGTGTTCTCATGTATAGGTTGTGCACATAAGAATGTTAGCAAATATTCCCTACTATATAAATTATTTCCCCTGCTGCTTGGAATCTGGGCCTTCACGCCCATCGAGCATTTTATCAAGTTCAGTGATTCGTGACACGCTCCCAGAGATGAAAGCACTAGAGAAGACAATGAGCCTGTATTTACTGAGCTTTATGATGGCTTCAATTAGAGCTGTGCGCTTCCCTTATTAGCACAAGAATTATCCATGTGTAATAGAGAATGAAATTGCCATCTCAAGGTGATGGGTGTGAACTGTACACATTTCTGACAATAGCAAACTGGAGACTTTTGTTTTGGACACATTTATAACACCTGTCCTTCAATAAACTCTCTTTGGGATAGAGCCCATAGTTACATTGTAACTTCTCAAGCTTGTGTTGTGTACAAAGGAGACATTGTCATCCAAAGTGTCCAATCAGGTTGGGTCATTTTTCCGGTAGCATTTAAAACAGGCTTTACCCAACCCTTTTAACACAAGGGAACCCTTGAAATAACCTTACGGTCTCAGAGAACCCCTGGTGATAAATATTATATCTCCAGCTCAAGGTACATTGGTGTGATGGTCCATGCTAAGATTTCTTCTTACATTCGTGACTAGTGGGAGGGCTGCCTCCCTTAGCCCTTGTACACACGGTCGGAGATTCCGACGGAATGTGTCCTATCGGACCGTTGTGTCGGATAATCCGACTGTGTGTGTGTGGTCTCCATCGGACTGTTTCCATCGGAGTATCCGACGGACCAAGTTTCCCAACTTGTCCGTAAAATTTTCCAACAAAATGCTCCTATCGGACATACTCCGATCATGTGTAGCCTACTCCGATGGACAAAGTGCCACGCATGCTCAGATCAAATTCCTAGACCAAAGCTATTGGCTACTAGCCTGAACGTAGTCCCATCGTAACGAAATAACGTCATCACGTTATGTACAATCGGATTTTCCGACAACTTTGTCCGACTGTGTGTATGCAACGGTTTCGGACAAAATCTGTCGGACAAAATCCAACGGATTTGGTTGTCAGAATGTCCGACCATGTGTACAAGGGCTTACAGATAACTTGGTGCAAATGGTTCCTTCTTTGAAAGGCAACAATTGTATATTGCTCAAGGAGCCCCTAGCAACTTCTCTACAGCAACCATTTTCAAGCAGGGTTTAAAAAAGGGGTGTAGCGCTCATTAAAAATATATAAAAAATATAAAGTTCATAATAAAGTTCATAATAAAAGTTCATTCATGAAAAAAAGGTAAAAACCACTCAGGATGACAACCACCAAAAACTTCTAATGTGCAGAGTCCACCATGAAGAATGAATAAGATAAAAGACCCATTACCTTCACCCAAACACACCGACCCTTACTATCAGTGTATAGGCCATACACATTGAATTCAGGACGATGGAGATGACAATCTCTCTCTAAAGGCAATCGTTGTAATAGAGTAAGAAAAAGAAAACAAATCTTTCACATCTGAAAAGGTGATGGGAACTGTTCCTCTCAAACCAAGTGCACCACGTATTTTCCAATAAGCACCCGGTAACACAATGTTAATGTAAATGTAAAAGGCAAAAGAAGAATGCTCATTGCCATTCGCTACACCCCTTTTTCAATGTCTTTTTATTGTATCCAACAATAGTGTTAGCTGCTATTAGTATTGATTTTGATATTAAGCACAACAAATTCATTATTCTTATTTTCAAGCAGGGTGCCTAGTTACCCTGGGGTTCCTTCTGGGTTCTCAAAGGGTGCTTTGGCAAAATGCCTATACATTGTCCCACATTGCCAAAATTGTGTACAATCCAGGTGGTGGATCAAACCTGCTTTTTTGTTACACAGAGCCAAAGGTTTTTATTGTGCAACATTACAACCTTGGGCACTGCGCAGGCCAGCTGTTAGCATCCTAATAACCACCGACCTCATTGGTTGATAAGGAGGACATTGGGCACCTGCACAGCATCCTTGTTTGACACGCCCACCCCTCACTATCAGCACTGAGGTCATGTTAGCTGCATGGGGAATAGAAAATGAGAAAGTAGAAATACTGGAATACTAGTTAGTAGCAGTGTGCATAAGTATATTTGCTTTGAAAGAATAAATCACCTCTAATGTTGGGTGTCCTGCATGTGTGGATGCTGCTGCGATATGTAAAACTTTTATAACGAGGGCATGACCTCTATGACTAGGCCCCGGTGGGCAGGATGAAGCATGTCAGGGAGTTTGGCTGCTGGAGCAGTGCCAGCTGAGGCCATTCACTTCAACAAGCACTGAGTCAGTTGAGCGACGTTCTGCCCTCATTATGTTGACACACCTGAATTGGTGATGTTGACCGCTCGCTCATATGTTCTGCGGGTAGTCACTCACATCTCTATCTCTAGAGGTCGCAATCAGGGCTGATCCTAGGGTCAGAGACGCCTGGGTGCAGAAACATTGCTGGTGCCCCCACATGGGCATGGTCATCTTACTAACTCCTCCCCTTTACAAATGTTTCTATGGTAACGAGTCAATGGCACAACACCTGAGGATAATGCTCAACAGAATATTACCCCCAGTAATTCTAAACTTTTGAGTTTACAGTTGTTTCAGTAAGCCTAAACTGCAAGTATGCCAACCATATCCTGAATTTTACCAACGAATCACAGCTCTGCTAATTAGCAATGTAGGGATTTGGAAACAAGGTATGAAGAACATGAATGCAGTAAAAGTCTGCAGCTCCCATTGGCTCCTTCAACATTTCTAACATTGATCAAGGAAAATGAAATAATCCTTTCAAAGGACATCTTAGCACGTAAATCATCCTGACACAATGCTTGATATGGTGTCAGGATGATTGAATCACATTATTTCTATTACTACATTGTATTATATAATGAAATAGTTCAACTGACCATAATGCAGAATTGGTGGGAACCCAAATGCAGCCTGCACTTGCCACCATTGCCTGCCACCAGATGCAGTGTGTCACTTGCCACCATTGCCTGCCACTTATCACCATTGCCTGTTATCAGATGCAGCGTCACTTGCCACCATTGCCTGCCACTTACCACCATTGCCTGTCACCAGATGCAGCCTGTCACTTGCCACCACTGCCTGTCACTTGCCACCATTGTCTGTCACCAGATGCAGCCTGTCACTTGCCACAATTGTCTGCCACTTGACACCATTCCCTGTTATCAGATGCAGCCTATCACTTGCCACCATTGCCTGCCACTTGCCACCATTGCCTGTCATCAGATGCAGTGTGTCACTTGCCACCATTTCCTGTCACCAGATGCAGCCTGTCACTTGCCACCATTGTCCGCCACTTGCCATCATCGCCTGTCATCAGATGCAGTGTGTTACTTGCCACCATTGCCTGCCACTTACCACCATTGCCTGCCACTTGCCACTATTCCCTGCCACTTGCCACCATTGCCTGTCACCAGATGCAGCCTGTCACTTGCCACCATTGCCTGGTACTTGCAACCATTGCCTGTCACCGGATGCAGTATGTCACTTGTCACCATTGCCTGTCATCAGATGCAGCCTGTCACTTGCCACCATTGCCTGCCACAAGATTCAGCATGTCACTTGCCACCATTTCCTGGCACTTGCCCCCATTGCCTGTCATCAGATGCAATGTCAGCGTGTCACTTGCCACTTGCCACCATTGTCTGTCACCAGATGCAGTGTGTTACTCATAGCCTGGCTCTCTCTCTCCCCTTCAGCTGGGCATGTTGGGGGCTGCAGTTTCCCCCTAGGATTACAATAGGCCGACCAGCCTGCGTCCCATGAGCTTCTTTTTCCTCCTCGTTGTTTGTTTTTTTCCCCTGGCCAATGGGAGGAAACATAGCGGCCGGCTGTCCTTGCAAGCACCTCTTCCGAGAACAGCAGCATGAGGATGAGTGAGAGGGGGGAAAGAAAAGCCTGCAGCTGCTCTCTCTCCAAACCCAGGCTGCCCACTGATAGAAGTAGGAAGGGGAAATGGGCAGGAAACAAAGCCCTCTTCTGACAGCCGTGCCTTGAGCGGGGGGGGGGGGGGGGGGTAGGGAGGCAGCACAGTTTCTCCTTCTTGGACCCGCTCACCACTCATATCATTTGCCGGTGGGGAGTGCAAGTGAGAGGAGCGTCCGTGGCACCTGAGCTTTGGTGCCCCCCCCCCTCTGCTTCAGCTCATGGTGCCTGGGTGCTGTGCACCCTGAGCAACCGCCCAGGATCGGCCCTGCCCGCAATGTAAAACCATTATTTCGTTTTTACATTTTAGAAGGGGATGCCTCGAGAAACGCTATTTTAGAGGAAACTTTTGGTTCAGTGGAACCCTGGTTGAGAAAGGTTGATTTAAAAGATAAACATAGAGTACAAGAATGTGAGAAGTATTATAGAAATGCAAGGAAGGAAAGGATTAGCGTTCTATATAAAGCATATCTAAAGCACCTTTAATATTTATAAAATACCACTGAGTCACTTTAATATGAACATTTTAACCAAAAGCTTGACCACTGAGGCTTGTTACAGCGATTATGACATAATGAGGAGTGGATAGGTAGGTTATGACCATTGAAAATGGATGAAATTTTCATATCACAGAAATTCTAAAATTAAATGCAGATATCTGGACCTACCAGTAACACCTATGAAGTTTAATTGTGATTTTATACCCCAGTGGTGCCTGTAATAGTCCCATGCAGTCTCCAGCTTGCTGTTCCTCTAGTAGTTGCAAGATGGCCTATCAATTTAAGTTGTCTTTAATGTGAAATTTGTCACAACCAGTCGGCAGTAATCATTTATGGTCGTGACTGTAGGATACTGTATGTCACCGTTCTTTACAAAAGACATATTATAAATCAAATACTCTTTTCTATTTTTGGATAGAGAGGGGAAGAATTAAAGCAGTTTTCTTTTTAGGGTTTTTATTGAACAGGAACTTGGATAAGGAGCATATGATACCCCGTACTGTAGAATTTGAGGACTACTAGGTTTGTGGCTGCTCTGTACAGATTGCAAGCTGTATTGCACAACTTTAGGATACAATGTACTTTCCCTTGGTTGTCTAGTACAACTTCTGGATGTCTTGCATGGTTCCTGGCTACATTAAGCACTTTAATGGTATGACATGCTCATGGTTGTCTTGAACAGCTTCTGGCTGCACCAAGCACTGGCTTGTAAGACGAATCACTACACACTGTGTAGCAGGATCAGTCCAAGAATAGTGGAGCTTCCTCATTCTTGTCCTCTTGGCTCTTATCCAGGGTCTGACTCAGGCTCTCTCTCTCTGGTAGTTCCCCCATCTAGGGACTGGGACCATGACATCTTCCAAAAATAAGGATTTCTGAGGCTCTGTCTGTCTGCCCCCTCGGTCAGGCTGAACCTTGGAATTCAGCACCCTGGCTGCCAAGCCCCAGCATATTTATACACGCTCAAGCCACCTACTGGACACACCTCTCCAGGGATTGATTGGAGACCCATACATATTTGGGCTGCATTTTCTGCTCTCCCTCTCACTATACTTCCAGAATTCTCCAGAAGGCAGGGGGATGCAGGAGAACATCAGCCTGTGATACACTGAACAGCCCAAAGCAATTAACTCCTGCTCCTCTGCTTATAGATGAGACAACTAAATTTGCCTAGCAGCCTACTCTAACTATGAGTGTGCTACACATGCATGTTTTTAATGTATGTTTTCATGAGCTTCCATTGAAGTCAAGGAGATCCATTAAAGCACCTAAACAGTACTTGCCGTATTTCCCTTAACTAATGGCAGCTCAGTGCACAGGTGGGACCAGGCCCCATAGAAAAGAATGGGAATCCTCTTGCTGTGCATTGTCTTGCATCAGGCAATGTGCAATAAAGGCCCCTTTCACACTGACGATCCGTTCCGGCCCGCCTGTCAGTTTTTCAGGCGGACCTGAACGGATGCTCCATAGAGCTCTATGGAGAGTCGGATGTCAGCGGTGTCATGTCCGCTGACATCGGACCCGCTCTGATCCGAAAAAGTGTGACGGAGGAAAAAGCTATTTTTCCATCCGTCTGCGTATCGGATCGGGTGACGACAGGCTCTGCAGTCCATCGTCATCCGTTCTCCCATAGGGGAGAGCGGCGCTGTGACAGGTCTGTCCCTGCGCAGTGTGCAGAGACGGACCTGTCATCTCCATGCTCAGCGGGGATCGACGGAGTGATCCCCGCTGAGCAAACGGATATACACGGGGCGGATCAGCACTGATCCGCCCCGTGTGAAAGGAACCAAAAACCCAACAGGGGTTGTTATCATTTCCTACTCTATTCAAAACTAAGAAAAAACATTTTGGCAAAATTTCGGGATATACACTTTAAACTTTAATACTATATGCACATGCAAAACTGCCTCCAGTTTCTTCTGAAAACCCCCTCTTTCAGCCTATTATCAAAAATACTTCCAGATAGGTGGGAAAATGGTCTTTTTGGGGATGACGCTGCAATTTAAAGTGAATTAATTTCTGAAAATACATTGAAGTCTGTTTTGTTTTAAGGCAGCTCATAACCAAACGGATACTTCTCCGGCATGTAGCCTATATGGAGTATTTTGGCTCAACAGATCTTTTCTTACTTGACCTCTTGTACATGGTTCGTTATTAGGTTTTACATCTGAGCCTTTAAATTATTAATAATGTTTCATATAAACCAACTTGTGGTTTTGGTTTATAGGCCCCTTTATATAGGTGTCATGTTTTTACATATATCTACTCAGTCCATTTTGCGGAATAATCATTATCCACCTAAAATAAATAAATAAATACATTCGTCAGAAAGCGTTAAAAGAGGAGAGTGTCTTTTTTCATGCGTAGGTGACAAACACATTAGCTCCTTCCAGTCAGCCTGGCAGCAAGTCATCACTCAGTTTTGGCCTTGTTTATGATATCGTATAAATCTTTGGCGCCATCCCCAGTGCGAAGTAATAAACCATGACTCCTATTATTACAGTTAGTGAGAAGTAGGCTTTCCATTGTAGAGTAAAAACAAACCTTGTGTATATTAAGTGTGTTCAATAGCCCATAGGCACAGTCAGCGTCTGAAGGAGCTCACAAATGAGGTATACTGTGTCCTTCTTATTCATAAACACACAGATCAAATAACCACAAATGTGCCTGCTGTTTTTATTTACCCATGGGGCACAGGGCAAGGCCAATGTAACCAGTTCAATGACAAGTTGGACACAAGAACTCCAACAGGAATTTGTAGCAACCAGGCTGCATTCAGTTATGTACCACTAGGCAATAAATGTTTATCGTCAAATAATCAGAGTTCTATGTCCAACTGTGCATGGAGCAATGTCTGAACAAAATGCAGCCAATTTCAGCAATGCTGGCTCAGACTTGCTCGTTAAAGTGCATCTAAAGCCAAAAAATGTTTCATTTGATTTTGGATAACGTGTGTGTAGTGCACCCCCTTAAGGACCTGCAGATGAACAGGGATCCCCCACCCCACAAATGTCCATCCCAGCCACAGTTTGGGGCAACTAGGTGTGGTGTGCAGTACTGGCTTGGTAGCAGCAACTCCTGCCAGTTGCTATGGCTAACCACACTGGATTTATTTTTAATTCCGTCTCCCCGGTTTTAACCCTCACAGTAGCCTTGAAGGCAAAGCACAGTCCTCTGGCTCAATAAACTCTGGATGCTATGGGCAATGGCTGTGCAGGATGCCATAGGCAATATCCCGGAAGAGCCCCCAAATGTAGTGCACCCCCTTAAGGGTCGCAGAAGGGCTGGATCCCCCACCCTGCACAGCCAGGCACACCAAATTTTCACAGACACTGCAGAGTCAGAGAACAGTTTGTTTTTTGTTGTTTATTGAGGGTAATAACTTGGATAGGGATTGGAGGTTATGGGATGCTCATTGACTTCAACAACAAAACTTCAGGGACATCTCTTTCTATATACAGTCTCTATATACAGCTCCACTTCTTCCTCCACCACTCACTTGCTTACAGAACCAATCTGGATCACTGTGAAGATCTGACAGGCTCTCAGTCAGATTTTTAAGCTTTGGCTCATTACAGGCAGGAACTCGAGGCCCATTGTATGTGTAGCAGAGAAAAAGTGTCCGGCTTGTATCACTCCTATTGCTACTGATCCCGGCACCACCTCTTCAGGCACTACCAGCCAAACCTGGCTGCAGCTGCCCCTTTCACTAACACTCAAGTCTAATTTCGCCCCACAGTTCTCCAAACTGACACTCACCAGCCTACCCAGTGGACCCCTACCCGGAGATCTCCCAGACATGCTGACCTGATTCTGCTGTCTTCTCTCCTTGCTTCTGTGCCTCCAGGAAAGCCTCCATGTGTTTTGGCAGGATCCTTCCAGCAACCAAGCCCCCGGCTCGAGGTTCCCCCCGCCCCCCAAACTAGGGGGCACCATCAAGGGCCACCAACATCTTCCTCAGCACTTCATCTCCATTTTCCACCCAACTGTCCCTGCTGACATGACTATTTATGAGGTGGCCTGCCCCCTGCCAGCCCTTTTAGTGGGGATTGGCTGAGGTCCTCTTAAATATTCCAAACAGTTCCTCCTAACCTCCACCCATTATGTCCAAAACATTCTCCAATATCCTGGAAAACAGGGGGAGGCACCAGAGAGGCTGCTAGCATGAGTCTTCCAGCCCTGAGTCACTGAACCCTGTCCCAGATTTATAGCTCAGGCTACCTACACTAACCTACCTACACTAACAGCTCTACACTAACAACCTACACCAATAACTCTGGCACACTAGAGGGTGTGGAATTGTTAAAACCCCTGATATCTTTTTCATATAGTTTCCACTGGGGATATTCACCCTTTCTATGGCCACTTTCACACAAGAGGTCCGATTAGGTCTGCCCGATCGGATCCTCCATTCATTGTGTCCGTTTATACCCGCCTACCTTTGATTCGATCCTGCAAAAACAAAGGGATCAGTCGGCTGTAAAAGAACAGCCAGTTCATTTACATCTGACTGTCCATAGAGCAGTCTTATGCAGAGCGGACATGGACCTGTCATCCGCCTGCTCTGCTCTGATTAGCTGGGGATCTGTGCACAGATCCCCTGCTGAGAAAACAGGAGTTAAGTCTGGCCCATGTGAAAGGGGCCTATTTGTCCTGGTGACTATTGCTAAATGACAGGAGATGCAAAACACCTGACTTACTAAGTAGGAAGAACGATCTCTCTCCTCCTCTAGTCAGCCACATTCCCCCCACAGTTAGGGAACACATTTAACCCCTTGATCACCCCCTAGTGTTAGTCCCTTCCCTGCCAGTGACATTTATACAGTAATCAGTGACTATTTTTAGCTCTGATCGCTGTATAAATGTCACTGGTCCTGAAAAAGTGTCAAAAGTGTCTGATGTGTCCGTTGCATGCTGCAGTCCCAATAAAAATTAAAGATCACCGCCATTACTAGTAAAAAAAAATAATAATAATAAAAATGCTATAAATCTATCCCCTATTTTGTAGACGCAATAACTTTTGCGCAAACCAATCAATATACGTTTATTGCAATTTTTTTTACCAAACATATGTAGAAGAATACATATCGGCCTAAACTGATGAAGAAATATGTTTTAAAAAAAAAAAATTGGGGGGATATTTATTATAGCAAAAAGTACAAAATATTGTGTTTTTTTCAAAATTGTTGTGTATTGTTTTTTGTTTATAGCGCAAAAAATAAAAACCGCAGAGGCGATCAAATACCACCAAAAGAAAGCTCTATCTGTGGGGAAAAAGAAACATAAATTTTATTTAAGTACAATGTCGCATGACCGAGCAATTATCCGTTAAAATGACGCAGTGCAGTATCGCAAAAAAAATGGCCTGGTCAGGAAGGGGGTAAATTCTTCCGGGGCTGAAGTGGTTAAAATCCAGTAATACACTGTCTCATCCTGCTCTGCACATGCTCAGTTCCTCTCCATATTTCATCACAGTGCCGAAATTTGTAGAGGCCATTCTGCTGACAGCCTAAAGATTTGCTGCTGCTCAGGGGATCTGGGCTTCGGGCAAAATGGCAGAAGAAACAGGAGCAATGCTGGAGGCAAATTGCAGCACACACTTTTTTTTTTTTTGGTAGCCCAATTATTAATGTAGAATGTGTATTTTCCTTGCTAAAAAACATTATTTTTTATCAAGTTGTTTTAGGTAAAATTCTGCTTTAACATTGTGAATTGACAGGCTAGCATTATAATTGAGTTTATGACAACCTTGGATGGATACCTGCGTAAATCTCTTGTTGTTAACCTAAAGTCTGAAAGTAAACATGTACAACCGCAGGAGTGGTCATACAAATACCAAAATAAATGTTGATTGTGCAGAAAAAACATTAAGAAATCAGACCCCACGCACTAATTTTTCAGAAGCTGGTCCAAATTTGTCTAAGTATTTCAGATCTTGGGAGATTAATGTTATCCAGCTTTTCCTCCCTTATTTGACCAGCCAATTCAGAGGGCTATACCAATTAGGGGAAAATAGCCTGATGACACCAAGCTCCCTACATACATGTAGAGGGTCTTTGCAAACCCCTCACTCAGAAATGCCAGAGAACCACTTATTTTATGTCTATATTTATTATATAAATTTATATAAAATATATTATTTAAAATTTATTATATAATTTTTTTTTGTAAAATTTGTCTTTTTTTTTTTTTTTTTTGGGGCACTCATGGGACTATGAATGTTTACTTTTAGACTTTAGGTCTGCTTTTATACAAATCAGTCAGTATTTACCTCTGGCACATGCACAGTGAAAGGATTGTTCCCTGCTCTGTTGAAAAAGGGAGGCAATCATTCATTAAACACAAAGATTTTCCAACAAAATGTAAAAACACTCCCAAGGGAAACAAACACTTTCAATGCTTATGAAAGTTTTTAAAGGGTAACTCCAACTTCGTGGGGGAAAAAAAATAACAAATTAAAAAAATGATGTAACTTATATAATTGCAACACAAGTCACATTGTAATTGAATGTTAATTAAAAAAAAGACCTTTCCTTTTTGATCTGTAGCACTGTAATTTTCTGTAAAATGCAATGCAATATGGCTACCTAGAGGTGTTCTATATACAGATGGTGTAAAAGAACATCCCCCAGAAATGTAATTTCCTGCTTGTGTGATTGGCTCACTGATTTTCCCTAGAAGTCTGTGCTAAGATACAAATCAGATTTTGGGCATCTCCTGCAACAAAAATGTTATTTTTTTGGTGAGATACTCCCAAAGGCATTTTAGGTCTAACGGGATACAGACCCTGCCACTTTCTACATTAGAACTCTGCAAGTGCAGCAGCTTATTGATAATTGAAATATAACTCCCATTCACATTTTGACCATGGACACAGATAAACAGCTAGTTCAAAAGGTAGTAATCTGCAACAAAGTTTTTTTTTATATATATAAATCCCTGCAATGTACAGTGATCACCCAGTGATCAACCAGAGGGGGATGTTTTCTTTTTTTCTGTAAGCTTTCAATTATTTTTTTCTTTTCCAAAATTCACAATGTCATAAAATGTCAGTTTCCAAGGAGATGGAATGGAAATTGCCCTGATCGAACTTGGCAGAAAAATACTATTACTTTCAAAGGAATCATGTTTTTTTTTTCAGAATCAACCAATCAATGAACTGTATGTAAACTGTCAATTTATTGCCCAGTGTCAACTTTACAATCAATTGAATTATGGTGGTCATTGAACTTGGGGATAGTAAATTGTTCATTTCTGGGCTGGCAATTGCTTGGGATTGTATGTCAGATTCCGGGTGAATGGAAAGGGGATGAATTTGACTGTTGTTGAAAATTGTGTAGCGCTACCCCTGAAAGAGACGTTCGTTTTTTGGTTTCTCTGCACACCTAAGGACACACCTCGCCCACCCAGTACTTACAGACACACCCTAAGGTATTTCAAAGAATATTTTTAGGTCAAGCATAGCCTAAAAGAAGAGAGGATTGGCAAGTGTACATGTACAAACAATCAATAAGACAGAAAACGTTACTCTAATGCCGTGTACACTCGACCGGACTTTTTGACAGCAAAGGTCTGACGGACTCGTTCCAATTCAATCGTGTGTGGGCTCCATCGGACCTTTGCTTTGCTAAAAATCCGGTGGACTTTAGAAATGGAACATTTTTAAAGTTTCCCGCCAGAACTTTGCCGGACTGAGAAATACGTTCGTGTGCATGCTGGTCCGACGGACAAAAACCGACGCTAGGGCAGCTATTGGCTACTGGCTATGAACTTCCTTATTCTAGTTCGGTCGTACCTCATCACATTTGAATACGTCGGACTCTGGTGTGATTGTGTGTGTCCAAGTCCGTTCATTCAGAAAGTCCGCCGAAACTCAGTCGGAAGTCCGTTGAAGTCCAGTCGTGTGTACACGGCATAAGAGATATGGTTAAACACCTGCAGAATTTTGACTAACAGTAAGTAACAGAACTGAACTGCATTTACCTAGCATCGGTATATAAAGACAGTCCTAACTTGCTATAAGTAGGCTTTCCATTGTAGAGTAAAAACAAACCTTGTGTATATTACGTGTGTTCAATAGCCCATAGGCACAGTCAGCGTCTGAAGGAGCTCACAAATGAGGTATACTGTGTCCTTCTTATTCATAAACACACAGATCAAATAACCACAAATGTGCCTGCTGTTTTTATTTACCCATGGGGCACAGGGCAAGGCCAATGTAACCAGTTCAATGACAAGTTGGACACAAGAACTCCAATAGGAATTTGTAGCAACCAGGCTGCATTCAGTTATGTACCACTAGGCAATACATTTTTACCGTCAAATAATCAGAGTTCTATGTCCAACTGTGCATGGAGCAATGTCTGAACAAAATGCAGCCAATTTCAGCAGTGATGGCCCAAACTTGCCTGTTAAAGTGCATCTAAAGCCAAAGCTTTTTAATTTGATTTTGGATAACGTGTGTGTAGTGCACCCCGTTAAGGGCCTGCAGATGAACAGGGATCCCCCACCCCACAAATCTCCATCCCAGCCACAGTTTCGGGCAACTAGGTGCCAGTTGCTATGGATAACCGCACTGGATTTAAGCACACAGTCACAAGTAAGCAAAGCACATAATTCAGTCTCCCCAGTTTTAACCCTCACAGTGGCCTTGAAGGCAAAGCACAGTCCTCTGTCTCGATAAACTCCAGATTCTATGTGCAATGGCTGTGCAGGATGCCATGGGCAATATCCCGGATGAGCCCCCAAATGTAGTGCACCCCCTTAAGGGCCACAGATGGATTGGGATCCCCCACCATGCACAGTCAGGTACACCAAATTTTCACAGACACTGCAGAGTCAGAGAACAGTCTGTGACTTTGTTTTTTGTGGTTTATTGAGGGTAATAACTTGGATAGGGATTGGACTTTATGGGATGCTCATTGACTTCAACAACAAAACTTCAGGGACAACTCTTTCTATATACAGTCTCTATATACAGCTCCATTTCTTCCTCCAGCACTCACTTGCTTGCAGAACCCAGCTGGATCACTGTGAAGATCTGACAGGCTCTCAGTCAGATTTTTAAACTTTGGCTCATTACAGGCAGGAACCCGAGGCCCCTTGTATGTGTAGCAAAGAAACAGTGTCCAGCTCGTATCACTTCTGTGGCTACTGATCCCGGCACCACCTCTTCAGGTACTGCCAACCAAATCTGCCTGCAGCTGCCCCTTTCACTAGCCCTCAAGGCTAACTTCTCCCCACAGTCCTCCAAACTGTCACTCACCAGCTCACCCGGCTGACTCTCAGGAGATCTCCCAGACGTGCTGACCTGCTCCTGCTGTCCTCTCTCCATGCTCCCATGCCTCCAGGAAAGACTTTCTCCATGTGTTTTGGCAGGATCCTTCCAGCAACCAAGCCCCCCGACTTGAGGTTCCCCCGTCAGACTAGGTGGCATCCTCAAGGGCCACCGACAGCTTCCACGGCACTCCATCTCCATCTTACACCCAGCTGCTCCTGTTGACATGACTATTTATTAGGTGGCCTGTCCCCTGCCAGCCCCTTTGGTGGGGATTGGCTGAGGTCCTCATAAATATTCCAAACAGTTCCTCCTAATCTTCACCTACTATGTCCAGAACATTCTCCAATGTCCAAGAAAACAGGGGGAGGCACCAGAGAGGCTGCTAGGATGAGTCATCCAGCCCTGAGTCACTAAACCCTGTCCCAGATTCATAGCTCAGGCTTAGCCCTCAGCTAAAATACAATTACCTACACTATAAAGCCCTACACTAAAAACCCACACCAACAACTCTGGCTTTCGGCGGCTTTCGAAGCCGCCGAGAACGGGCGAGAGCTACCAAGATACAAAGGACATCTGCTCTGTATCTCGGCGGTGCCATTTTTAAACGACAAGCCTGCAACGACACTGACAAGGCTGCAAGTGACTAACAAGGCTGCAATGTAAGGCTGCAAATAACACCGACAAGGCTGCATTGATGGTCATTTAAATGTAAGTTTTTTTCCTTAAACTTCCCTCCTAAAAAAAATTTTTCCTTAAAATTCCCTCCTAAACTTGGGGTGCGTGTTATACGCCGATAAATACGGTAATTTTGCACTTAATTTTGTATGCACTTGTACAGCAGCAGCAGCAGCAGGCCTAATCACTAATTAGTATCTTTAGCGCAGGGGATTGTTTTTTCACAGTTATCAGCTACAGTCCAGGTTACAATTGCCACATATGCATATGCACACATGCATACTTATGCATCACATAACCACAATATGATAACCTGTTCCAGGGTCAGCAATTTACTAGGCAGTGAAAGCAGGATCAGGTTAGCAGCCCCGTGTTTTGCACATTGTGCAGTGGTTGTAAAAACTTGAAATTTTAATAATAATAATCAACATGCTATATGTGTTATAGCTGTTTGCTACGGTGGCACACGTGTGGGCTTGTTCCCGAGTTGGGCTGTGTGAGTCCATAGAGAAACACAGCACAGCTCAGCCCCACTCCCACCTCACATTATTTGATTGACAACAGTGGGGGCCAATGGCTCCCGCTGCTGCTTCTGTGTCCTGTGAAGAGAGAGAGAGAGACCTACACCACTTCAGAAGGGCACAGTTCTGGACAGAGATAGGATTAGGGAGGTGATACAAATACTGGACATTTTTGTACCTTAATGCAAGGAATGCAGGATGCAGGGTAAAAAATATCTAACCTTTAGAACTCCTTTAAACACAAGTCCGCCATGACACCTCCTAAGTTTCTAACCCTGATACCGGGTACACACGACCGGACTTTGATGGACTAAGTCCGACGTTCTTCCCAACGGACTTTCGGCGGAGTTCCAAAGGACTTTCCGAACGGACTTGGCCACACACAATCAAACCAAAGCCTGACAGATTCGAACGTGATGACGTAGAATAAGCAAGTTCATAACCAGTAGCCAATAGCTGCCCTAGCATACAGACAAACTGATTTTTCGACCGGACTCGAGTCCGTCGGAAAGATTTGACACATATTTTAAATTTAAAGTCCATCTGATTTTTAGACAGCAAAGGTCTGATGAAGCCCACACACAATCGAATTGTCTGGCAGATTCGTTCCGTCGGACCTAGTCCGTCGAAAAGTCCAGTCGTGTATACGCGGCATAAGAGTTCTCTTTAAAAAAGCCTATACTAAAAGAACCAAAGCCCCTGTTATCGTTGACCTTTGCTACTTCGAAAAATGCTATTTGCCTGGTTGTCTTTCTGATTCTTTGGCTTCAGTTTTTTTCACTAAAGAATAGCTATACAGTAAGTAAAGACAAAATCTATGGAGCTTCATTCTGAGGTTAGTGACTCAAAAACTTTCAAAATCAAGGGCAGCCAGAAAAATTGCATTTTTAGAAATATTATATATCATATTTCAGCACAGATTTCCTTTAAAGAAGATAAAAGAGATTTGTATTTTCTGTGATATTTAGGATATTACAGTAAAATATGTCTTCCTTTAGAACCAGTTTAAACACAAGTCCACCATACCTCCTATGTTTCTGTCCCTAAACGTTCTCTTTAACCACTTAAGGACCGCCTCAAGCAGATGTACGTCGGCAGAATGGCACGGCTGGGCACAAGCACGTACCTGTACGTTGCTCCTTAAGTGCCGGCGGCGTGCTCCCAACCCAGTCCTGAGCTCTGTGACCGTGGGTGCGGGACCTGCGTGCTTCCTACTGAGCCTGTCACCGATCCTCTGTTCCCTGATATAGGTAAAGACGATCGGTGACGTCACATGCCAGGCCACGCCCCCTACAATAAAAAAAACACACAACGTCATACATAACCCCTCCTCGCCCCCTAGTGGTTATCTCCTTCACTGCCAGTGTCATTTACACAGTAATCAGTGCATTTAAATAGCACTGATTGCTGTATAAATGACAATGGTCCCAATAATGTGTAAAAAATGTCCGATGTGTCCGCCATAATGTCGCAGTCACAATAAAAATCACTGATCGCCGCCATTACTAGTAAAAAAAAAATATTAATAAAAATGCTATAAAACTATCCCCTATTTTGTAAACGTTATAACTTTTGCGCAAACCAATCAATAATTGCGATTTTTTTTATTACCAAAAATATGTAGAAGAATATGTGTCGGCCTAAACTGAGGAAAAAACATTTTTTTATATATATTTTTTGGGGATATTTATTATAGCAAAAAGTATTGCATTTTTTTCAAAATTTGCGCTCTATTTTTGTTTATAGCGCAAAAAATAAAAACCACAGAGGTGATCAAATACCACCAAAAAAAAAGCTCTATTTGTGGGAAAAAAAGGACGCCGATTTTGTTTGGGAGCCACATCGCACGACCGCGCAATTGTCAGTTAAAGTGTCGCAGTGCCGAATTGCAAAAAGGGGCTTGGTCCTTTGGCTGCAAATTGGTCCTGGACTTAAGTGGTTAAAGGAGCCTAAACTAAAAGAAATAAAGCTCCTGCTCCCGCTGCCCTTTGAAAATGCTAATTGCCTGGTTGTCTTTCTGATTCCTTGGCTTCAATTCTTCCAGAGTCACTTAAGACTAGGCATGCAGTAATTAAAGACTAAAATCTACAGAGCTTCATTGTGAGGTCAGTGACTCAAAAAGCTTCAAAACCAAAGGCAGCCAGAAAAAATAGCATTTTTTCGAAGGAGGCCAACCTTCACATTTCAGCACAGATTTTCTTTAAAGAAGATAAATGGGATTTTTATTTTCTGCGATCTTCAGAAGCCAAGCTAAATATGATCATACACGGCTCTTGTTCTGTCTGCTTCTCATGCGTGCACTTGCTAGTCTGTGCTCTGTCCCCTGATAAATATTACATATCCAGAGAATGGCATGTCTACCTAGCAGCAGTAATGTGTACTGAAAGCTCACGTAGGAGACAGGATTCTTTTCTCATTAATAATGTGCTTAGACTGTTCTTTGCTCTATCCAGGAGCAAGCCCCACACAAAAGGATGTCTCACCCCCAGCATGGGCACTTGGGGCCTCTTGACACATTGCCCTAAGACCTGTGAGAAGCAATGATGTCATCCATTATGTATTCCTGACCAATTTCCTGCTGAAAGTAAAAAAAAAAAAAAAATCAAAAAAATCGATGTACTGGCGACCTTAAATAACCAGGGCTAATTGAGCAGGTTATCTTTCCTCCTTCGTTCTAACATATAAAAAGAGGTATAGAAGGATACAAGAAAGCTGAAAAATTCTACACGACAGAGCTTCCAACAGTTCTTCTGTTACCACTGTGAAGAAAAATGCATAATAAATGAAATATAGTATATTGGTGCAGAATATATCCTGATAACGCCAAGATAGGAGAATGAAATCCGCTACACCCAAATAATCCAACCAGCAACTCACAATGTACACTCCTTCAATACCCCACTTTTCAAAATGAACCATCATTGATATGTTTAAAGTGTTGCTCTGTCACCTTGAAAAAGCTTTAACGTAAATTTTCCACATTTTGTCATGTTACAACCAAAAACTTAAATGTATTTTATTGGAATTTTATGTGATAGACCAACACAAAGTGGCAGTCAAAGGAAAATAATGAATGGTTTTCAAAATTTGAAAGTGAAAAGGAAAATAATGAATGGTTTTAAATTTTTTTACAAATATCTGAAAAGCGTGGTGTGCATTTGTATTCAGCTCCCTTTACTCTGATACCCCTAACTAAAATCAAGTAGAACCAATTGCCTTCAGAAGTCAACTAATTAGTAAATTGAGTCCAGAATTCAAAGTAACAGTTCTCTCCGCTGTACTACAACTTCTTCTTGTAGTTCTTCAACCCCTTGAGCTCCTGGTCTCTCACTGGACCCTCTGATTCACTAACTCTGAATCCCGCGAGCTCCTCAAGGCTTTTGCAGTGGTACCTCCCTCAAACATCACCCACGCTTACCTGTTGGGCCCCTAGCTTGGCACTTTGGATACCTTCAAGCTTCACCCCTGCTGACTGGCTCGGTCCCTAGCTTGACATATAAGGCTGCTCTGCAAGCGTCACCTCCACTGGTTGGGTCCCTGACTTGATTACCGCCTGAGGTTTCTCAATTCTCCACCATGCCCGTTCGGTGAGAATACTGCTCCAGTACTTCAGTTACTCACTGTAGTCCCTGGTAAAGGTGATTGGTCCCTTCGTGGAAACAGCCTACCTTCTACCTCCGACCACTGACAGGTTCTCTGGCCAGCAGAACTGTCACTTTTGGTTGGACTGCAAGCAGCAGTCTCAACCCTGAGCTGCCCTCTTACTTCTGGATAGTCCCTCACACAGCCTGGCAGCCTGATGCCCCTGGGATAGACACAATCTCCGGCCTAGCAGCCCAGGGCGTATGAGACACATCCACCCAGCGGTCTGGGTGGCACACAAGAACACAGATCACCTGACCTCACCCAAATATATAGGCTCTCCCAGCAGGACAAGGGATCCAACAGAATCCATGCCCATTGGCCGAGACACCCCATATACCCATAACCTGACCTCAAACTAATCCCTACAAGTGCCCGGCCACCTTGTGGTAGAAGAGGAAAGTACAACCAGGCCAAACTTAGGGAGAAGTCAATGGATCCTTAATTAACTACAGTAGCTACTCCTGACAAGGAATTTGATGAGGAGCTCCCTGACTAAACCCCACAGCACTACACAAAAATATCCCAAGCTCACGGAGCACTGTTCAATCCATAATCTGATCATTGAAATAGTATGGCACAACTGCAAACCTACCTAGACATGGCCATTCACCTAAACTGACAGGCCGGGCAAGGAGAGCATTAATCAGAGAAGCAGCCAAGAGACCCATGGTAGCTCTGGAGGAGCTGCAGAGATCCACAGCTCAGGTGGGAGAACCTGTCCACAGGACAAATATTAGTCATGTACTGGTCCAAATCTGGCCTTTATGGAAAAGTGGCAAGAAGAAAGCGATTGTTGAAAGAAAGCCATAAGCAGTCCTATTTGTAGTTTGTGAGAAGCCATGTGGGGGGACACAACAAACATGTGGAAGATGCTCTGGTCAGATGAGACCAAAATTTAACTTTTTGGCCTAAAAGCAAAACGCTATGTGTGGCTGAAAACTAACACTGCACATCACCCTGAACACACCATCCCCACTGTGAAACATGGTGGTGGCAGCATCATGTTGTTGGAATTCTTTTCTTTAGCAGGGACAGGGAAGCTGGTCAGAGTTGATGGGAAGATGGATGGAGCCAAAAACAGGGCAATCTTATGCCGCGTACACACAACCAGACTTTCCATCTGAGTTCCGCTGAAACGGACTTTCCTACACACGATCACACCAAAGTCCGATCGTTTAGCATGATGACACACGACGGGACTAGAAAAAGGAAGTTCAATAGCCAGTAGCCAAATGCTGCCCTTGCATCGTTGTTGGTCCTCTGGACCTGCATACAGACGAGCGGTTTTCTCGATAGGAACTGGTTCTGGCGGAAAGGTTTGAAATGTTCTATTTCTAAAGTCTGTCAGATTTTTCGACAGAAAAGGTCAGATGAAGCCCACACATGATCGAATTGTCCGGATTCGTTCCGTCTGAAAGTCCGGTTGTGTGTACACGGCAGTAGAAGAAAACCTATTCTGCAAAAGACTTGAGCCTGGGGCGGAGGTTCACCTTCCAGCAGGACAACGACCCTAAACATATAGCTGGAGCTACAATGGAATGGTTTAGATCAAAGCATATTCATTTGTTAGAATGACCCAGGCAAAGTCCAGACCTAAATCCAATTAGGAATCTGTGACAAGACTTGAACATTACTGTTCATAGATGCTCTCTATCCAGTCTGACAGAGCTTGAGCTATTTTGCAAAGAAGAATGGGCAAAAATGTCACTTTAGATGTGCAAAGCTGGTAGAGACATACACAAAAAAGACTTGCAGCTGTAATTACAGCAAAAGTTGGTTCTACAAAGTATTGATTCAGGAGGGCTGAATACAAAATGCATGCTACACTTTCTACATCTTATTTTGTAAAAAGTTTTGAAAACCATTCATCATTTTTCTTCAACTTCACAATTATGTGGCACTTTGTGTCGGTCTATCACATAAAATCCCAATAAAATACATTTACATTTGTGGTTGTAACATGAGAACATGTGGAAAATTTCAAGGGGTAGGAATACTTTTTTGATGCACTGTACCCTGTGGCAGGATGCCTCTCGTTCAGCTGCAGCTCAGGGACCACTGATGTTGCGACAGTGGCCATGAGAGCACGACGAGGGATGAGTGCATGTACGATCTTCTGCCGGTCCCAGAGGTGCATAGCAGGTACATCACCAGAGTTGGGCCAGATAGCTGGAACAGCAGATGGCAGCAGGAACAGCAGACCCTGGGCTGGGTAGGCAGCAGGTGGTAGTTGCTTGGCAGACAGCAGCTGATTGCAGGTGCAGGAAGACTGGCAGAACATGGCAGGTGACTGCTGGAACCGAAGGGGTTAAAGTATTACTAAACGCAGGACCCTGCATTCACTCTATCTAGTCTCCCACAGCACACAGGACAGCAATAGTTTTAGTAACTATAAACTTCGAAATAGCTTTTTTTTTTGATCAGCAACTAGAGCAGTGTTGTGATTTCTTTCAGTGTCTGGTTAAAGCTTGTAGGAGGAGTTTCATTCTGCTTTGACTGTCCTATCAGGCTGCAGGACCCCTGATCCTCTGTCTATAAAGTGCTAATTGGCCCTGTGCTGATCACACGCACTCTCCCAAAAAAAAAAGAAAAACTCTCTAGCAATACACACCAAACTGAATTTGTGCATCTTGTCCCTTAGCCTCTTTTCTATCAGGAGAGGATTTGAGGACAGTGGAAGAAGGGGAGGAACAGAGAAGACAGGATCAAACAGTGTTAAGTAATGCACAGAATTAACCCCTTCGGTTCCACAGTGAGAATAACAAGCATGCTTTAATGCATATACAGACTGATTTTACTGTTGTAGGTTTAGTAAAACCCTCTGCATTGTGTAAAAAGGCTGTTAGATCCTGTCTTCTCTGATCTCCCTGTTCTTCCACAGTCCCCAATCTACTGTATCTGGTGATAGAACAGAGCCTTAAGGGCAAGCTGAACATGCTCATTTTGGTGTGTATTGCTGGAGAGTTTTTTTTTTTCCTAGGGAGAGTGCATGTTACCAGCACAGGGCCAATCAGCACTGTCCAGACAGAGGGTCGGGGGTCCTGCAGCCTCATAGGACAATCAGGGGAGAATGAAAACTCCTCCTACAAGCCAAAGACACTGATAGAAGTCACAAGACTGCTCTAACTGCTGATGAGAAAAGGTATTCAGCAGTTTATGTGTAAAAATAACAATATGGGATGTCGCTAAATCTGATGACATAAATAATGTATACCGATAATCAATAGTGAAAATAAACCAGATATTATACAAATTCAACATATGATGCAAAAAAGTAAAAAAAAATAGGAAAAATATTAAAGAAAAAACATGATAAATCCAAGTCCAGTGTAAAGACGGTGGTGAATGAAAGTAAAAGTCTTTATCAATCTCAGCTCTATGGATCCGAATTAACAGGATCCAAACTCTGCTAGTATATGAATTAAAAACGGACAGGGACCGGTTTGGGACCCAATAAAGGGCAGTACAATTACACCAATAGTTTTACTGCCCTATGCACACTCAGTACCAAGAAGTTGCTTTTTAGCACCTATCACATAAAATGAAGAGACGTCTCAGTTTAGCAAAATGTTATGCTGCCCTTTGGATGTAAGAAAATGTTCTCATATATAATGTATACATGCAATGTGTTGTAAGATAACAAACTGTGATTGCCCGGATGTCTGTCTTTGACCGTGTTCCTTGAATAAATAAAATAATTATAAAAAAAAAAAAAAAAAGTCTCTATCAATATATTGTGATCCAAAAAACCTCAAATGGTGATTCAAACAGTGTTCAATCCCGACAATCCACCACTGTGTGCACCTTAAGCCCCATACACACTATCAGTTTTTCTGCTGAGTTTTTCCTTCAGATTTACCAAAACCATATAATATGAGGTTAAACCTTAGGAGTTTCAATTTGTATGCAATCAGGCAGGCCCTTCTACTACATGGTTTTGGTAAATCTGAAGGAAAAACTCAGAAGAAAAACTGATAGTGTGTATGGGGCAGGGGTGGACTGACCATTGAGCCACTCGGGCACTGCCCGAGGGCCCCATGCCACTAGGGGGCCCCATCAGGGTTGCCAGCCTCAGTAAAACCAGGGACAGGGACATCCTTTTGGTCTAAAAATCCTGAGATTATAGCTGCCCCACCTCTCCAGTACCTTCTCAGCCAATAGAAACATGTCTGTGTATACTGTGTGATTGTATACTGTGTGGCCCCATACACTCTGATTGCCTGGGGGCCCCATAATCTCCTATTGCCCGGGGGCCCCATGAGTTGTCAGTCCGCCCCTGGTATGGGGCTTTATAATCAAGAGTAATGGGCTTTCAATAGGCCAGTCATCAACTAGTGCAGGTCATCTCATGGCAGAAGGAGTTCAACTCGCACATGGAATACAAAAAAGGTCCTCCTTAGTATAGTAAATTAAAACTAATTTTATTAAAACAATAATCAAATAATAGTCACTTACATGTAAAACTGGAAATGTGTGTAGAATACCCTGACTGAAGGGTCAGGCAGTAAACCAGTGTAGAGAATTCCGAACTTCCGGTCACAGCTATAGAGCGGAAGTGACGTCACCCGGCACCTGGTGACACTGCAGGGAGTGGCAGCTTTATTCACTGAATTATGTTCATTTATATAAATGTTTTATTTATTTTTTGGTCACATCTGGTAGCGCATTGGTTTTTTCATCTTTCATTCAGCAGTTTACAGTCACTGTGGGAGACCAGATGTAGTGAATGCAGGGTCCTTGCTGGGTTTAGTAACAAGAAAAGGAGAAGCTCCACATGTTCGAACCCCCCCCCCCCCGCCCATTCCACTGCCACATTTGGCACTTTTTGGGGGGAGCGGGTACCAGGTTTTGACAGGGAGCCGCTCCCACTTCTGGGTGAGGGACAAATGAGGAGGAAAGAGGGACAGCAGGACATTGCTCCAAATCAGGGACAGTCCCTCGGAATCAGGGACAGTTGGGAGCTATGCAGGTGCCAGCGTCTGCACCTGAAACTGTTAGGCCCCTTTCACACGGGGCTGTCCGTATTTAGCATCCGCTTGCTCAGCAGAGATCGTTCCGTTGATCCCTGCTCAGGGGGGGACTGACCAGATGGTCACTCGGGCGCCGCCCGAGGACATTAGGGGCTCGGACTCGGCCACATGAGAGGCCACTTGCAGCGGCTGAATTACATGCCGCGATGCCGATAATAACACTGCTAACTGTGCGCTGCTCCCCGCCGGCCCCTCCTTCCCTTCCGTCTGTCCCAGGTGCTTGTACGGTATGCGTCGTGACATCACCTGGGACGGACGAGAAGAGTGGAGGGGCTGGCGGGGAGCAGCGCGCTGTTATAAGTACTATTATCGGCACACGGTGACTCGGTGAGTGAAGCCGAGTCACCAGGGCCGCTACACGTGATGGGGGGGAGTGTACAGATGTAAGGGCCCCGGGTCCCCCCACCCCACAGTGTCCTCCTGGCTGTGTGTGTGTGTCCCCCTATTTGCATGTCCTCCTGTGCTGTGTGAGTGTCCCCCTGTGTGCATGTCCCCCTGTGTGCGTGTCCCCCCTCCAGGGTCCCCCTGTGTGTGTGTGTGTGTGTGTGTGTGTGCGTTCTCCCTCCAGTGTCTCCCTGTGTGTGTGTGTATGCATTCTCCCTCCAGTGTCCCCCTGTGTGTGCGTTCTCCCCCCAGTGTCCCCCTATGTGTGTGTTCTCCCCCCAGTGTCCCCCTGTGTGTGCGTTCTCCCCCCCAGTGTCCCCCTGTGTGTGCGTTCTCCCTCCAGTGTACCCCTGTGCAGGTGTAGCTTGAGTGTTGGGATCAAGGGGGCCCCACGATCTTCTATTGCCCTGGGGGCCCCATGAGTTGTCAGTCCGCCCCTGTCCCTGCTGTGCAGGGACAGACCTGTCAGAGTCCGCTCTCCCCTATGGAGGGATCGGATGATTAAGGACCGCCTGTCCGTTTTCATTTGATTCGATCCATCAGACGGATGGAAAATAGGGTTTCCATCCGGCTGGATTTTGCGGAGCGGATCAGAAGTCAGCGGTGACATGTGTATGACATAGAGCTGAATGGAGCGACCGATCAGATACGCCTAAAAAACTGACAGGCGGATCTGAACGGTCCACACGTGTGAAAGGGGCATTCGATGAATCAGCTAGGCTATCAACATCATGGGATCCCTGGACAGGTAAGTGTCCTTAAAATAAAAATCAGCAACTACAGTCTGTAGCTGCTGACTTTGAATTTTTTTATTTAATTTTTTGCATACTGGAACTGCACTTTAAGGAACCGTGTTTCACCCAGTACAAATCTAAAGGGTTTCCTTTCTATTGGCACTAGCTGGAAAGCCCCAGGAAATAGCAGTTCAGCTTGCCAAGCTGTGTCCTCAGTGGGAGGTAAGCTCCAGTGTGTTATAAAGAACAGTAACACCAGCAACTCCTGCACAGTAGAACAATGAGACTTTTATTGAGTCATGAATGGTAGGCTTGCCACAAACATTAAGTAGCTCTCCGCCTAGTGATACGGGGAGAACAGTAAGGTTATAAATGTGAGAACATAACCTGCTCTTTAACAGTGCTGCACCTGTGTGCTTAACCCAAGGCTTCTGGGCACCTGTTGTGCTGTGTGTTGGAATGTCAGCCCTGCTTTGTCACTGGATTTGCCAGTCCCCACCTGTGAGAAAAGCAAGCAAACACTGTGGGAACTCTCCACCCACTCCAATTGCTGCTGCACCACATTATCTTTAACCTGGGGCTTGGCCCGATGTCAAAAGTAAGCGAATTAACCCCTGCCATTCAAGAAAGACCAGCCGTGCGCAGCGGAACAGGACCTTCCAGTCGGAAGGAGTTAAGAGAAAGAATTGGCTTGTTAACTGACAGGATTTCTTCTTTACTAAACTGTCTGCCCTCAAGGGTTTGCATTGAAGTTTTTATTTTTTGTTTTTTTTTTACTCCTGCACGGGTCAGACAGACTGACTGGGAGATTTGTAAATGGAACTAGCTCCGGGGTGTTAAAGGCTTGTGTTCTGTTGCTTTGTTCAGGGGAGAATTCACATTTCTACTGTGACCCATTTGCTCTGCAAAAATAAAAATGGTCATGAGACGACTGTCACATGATGTCACCAGAGAAGGTCAGGAAAGGAAACAGCTGTAGGTCCATGGCCACCCTGGGACTTTTCCAGGACCCAGTGACTGAGCTCCCTGGAATAATTGATTGGTGTTGGAGATATGGTTTCAAGGATGGACGGATATCTCTCTCCATCCATTTCCTTTCATTTCTAGTAGATAAAGTGAAGGGCAATTTTTTACACCCCCTCCCATCCTACTTCCTAAGCATCAATATATCGAAGTGTAGCACACCCCCTAAAGAGAAGCAAATAGACTGGGATCCCCCCCACCCTGCACAGCCAGGTACACCACATTTTCACAGGCACTCCCGAGACAAAGAACAGTCCGTGGCTTTGTTCTTGTTATTTATTGAGGGTAATAACTTGGGTAAGGATGGAAAGTTATGGGGTGCCCACTTGACTTCAACAACTTCAGTGACAACTCTTCCTATATACAGTCTCTATATACAGCTCCACTTCTTCCTTCAGCACTCACTTGCTTGCAGAACACAGCTGGAACACTGTGAATATGGGACAGTCAGTCAGATTAAAGCAATAGCCTATTACAGGCAGGAACTCAAGGCCCCTTAGTTGTGTAGCACAATGTCAGTGTCCTCCTTGCATCATTCCCGTCCAGCACTGGATTCCCAGGCCGGAGGTCACCGCCCCCCAGACTAGGAGGCACCCTCAAGGGTCACCGACAGCCCCCTCAGCACTCCATTCAGGGCTGTCTTTAAGGCAGGGCAAAAGGGGCAGCTGGCCCTGTCATTGTTGTGGGGCCCAAAACAGCTGCCTCATACTTGCCAACTATCCCAGTTTAAATTCCCTTGTCCCTTGAAGTTTTATTCCTGTGCTGTGTCCTGATATCTCAGTGTGAAGTGCTGGTACTAATGCTGCCCAGCTCTGCCCTATTGTTGTGTGCAGGTGACTCACCTGCAGACCCCGTGTTTACATGTAAATAACCAGAATTCACATGTAAATAGCGGCGACAATACTAAGTAAATAGCTGCGGCTGGCAGCATTGATATGTAAATAAAGGCGGCATTCCTATGTATATCATGCCCCCTGCTGTGAGAAGGTGATGTGCTGTAACCTCTAGCAACTAATCAGTGAGCCGTAATGTTTGCTGTAACCTCTAACAACCAGTCAGTAAGCAGTAATGATAGCTGTAACTGCTGGCAACCAATTGCAATTGCTGCCTGATCTGATACAGAAAACTGATTTTAAGTCAAGCTGCTATTTATTGTATGTCTCAGAGCAGGTGGAGAGGGAAATGGCATGGGGGAAGGGGCCCCAAGAAAAATTTTGCCCAGGGTCCAATCTATATTAAAGACGGCCCTGACTCCATTTTCCACCCGACTGCCCTTCCTGGCTTGACTCATGCCTATTTATGAGCTGGCCTGCCCCCTTCCAGCCCTTAACTGGGGATTGACTGAGGCCCTCATAAATATGCCAAGCATCCCCTCTTAACCTCCACCCACTATATTTAAAACATTCTCCAATTTCACAGAAAACAGAGGGAGGCACCAAAAAAGCTGCTAGGATGAGTCACCCAGCCCTGAGTCACTAAACCCTGACCCCGAATTAGAGCTCAGGCTTAGCCCTGAGCTAAACTAGTTTTTACCTAACAACAAACCTATCTACATCTAGCACACTAGAGGGTGCTACACAAGCATGCATGTTTCTGAATATGCTTTTATTTATTTTGACAATCTAAGCATGCCTGCACATCCAACTGCCATAGGATATCTGGGGCTGATGACCAGAGGTGACTACTGGCAAGTATCAGCAGATCCTTACCGCTGGTTGTAAACGCTGCCTGCACACACCATGTGCAGCTACATGCAAATAGAGCCTCCAGTTAACCCTAGACGTGGCCAGTGTGCATCCAGGTTTAAGGCTTCTACAGTGTTTTAGCTGCAAACAAACAGGCCGCAGATCATCGGGCTGCTACGTCCATAGGTGGCTCTAATGCCATGTACACACGGTCGGACTCTCTGGCAGAAAAAGACCAGCGGAATAATTTCATCGGATATTCCTATCATGTGTGGGCTTCATATGACTTTTTTTTTTTCAAAAATTCTGACGGACCTAGAAATAGAAAATGTTTTAAATCTTTCCGACGGAATCAATTCCTATCGGGAAAACCGTTCGTCTGTATGCTATTTTGACGGACCAAAAACTACACAAGGGCAGCTATTGGCTACTGAACTTCCTTTTTCTAGTCCCGTCTTATGTCTTCATGTTCTAAACAAATGGACTTTGGTGTGATCTGTAGGCAAGTCCGTTTCAGCGAAACTCCATCGGAACTCTGTCGGAAAGACCGTCAGTTTATTCTGATGGAAAAAACGGTCGTGTGTACGCGGCATAAACCATCTCTGAATGCAGCAAACTATTCACTGCTGTCCGTTCTTCTGAATGTAGCCTAAAGCTAGGTTTATGCTAGCTATACATGGCTAGATTTATCTAATATACCCTGCAGGCTTGCTGTTTCTCATATACAGACAAATAATCAGTACTAAGATGTTCCTTTCAGTTGCCTATCAAAGATGTTTGAATCTAATAGGTGATAAAGCAGGCAGAAGGAGATAAAGTTACCATGTATGTTCAGACAAAATGAAAAGCTTAGGACCTCTGTTTGGTTTTTACTGCTAGATGGGGCTCAGAGAGATTTTCCCTTGTTTACTTTCCCAATGAAACCGAATGCACTGGACAGGAAGTGTGGGAAACTCTGCACCGTCGAGCAATAAAAAAAATATTTCAGTAGAAGAGCGGAAAACTGGAATCCCTGTCAACTTTTTATAGCTGTCTTTGTCCCTGTTACACTTCCCGTCTGTTGAAAAGGTTGTCATTGTGACTATAAGAAGGCAGTAAACACAGGCAGGGATCTAATTCCTCCCTACACTATGCAAGACTAAAGCCGCCCATACATTAGTCATTTTTTTTTTTTTATTCAACCAGCGGGTGAAACAAAAATAGTACTTGATTCCTCCCATCTACACACTCGATGTGGATGGGGGAATCTCACGGCTGAGCTATTGTATTCTTACAGTGGAGAGATTTCCTTGCCATCAATATACACTGATTAGCGCTGTCTACTATAGACGGTGATCGAGTGGAAATTTTCCAACAGGGCGTTTGGATGGAAGTCAATCAGTAGATCGACTTCTGTACAACCACTCGGCCCATACATGGATTAAAATTCATCCAGTCCCTGCTGAACTGGATGAATTTTGATTCATGTATGGCTAGCTTAGGGTCTCATTTAGACAGGCAATGAACCCCGTCCTCTGTGCAGTGCCACAATTCGCTGCATCTGTACTCCCCGTAAAGCTGCTAGCAGGGAGCCTATAGAAGTGGATGCAGATGCAGTGGCTACACAGTGGCTACACAGTGGCTACACAGATACTGTCTCATGTTAAAATTTGACATGCAGAAAGGAGCGAGTGCACGGCTGTGTATATGTACCGTATATGTATATATATATCTCACACTCTCCCTCAGCAGCACTGCAGTTGGAGAGGAAGTCAGGAGGAACAGGGTTCCCCTATGGTTTCCTGGCTCACTGGGGAAACTATCCCATTGGATGCTCCACCCCATGTGACACTGGTGCCATCTTGGGTCAGGCAGAGCCTTCTAAAAGGCCCTGGTTCCCAGGTTTGGTGCATTTTTGTGAGTTGGTAGAGTAGGAACAGGTACTCTGCCTGGTAGGGCAGAACTAGCAGCAGGAAAATGTTCCTGACAAGAAGGGAAGGCTTAGGGCTCACAGGTTCTCTGGCCGCCTTCCTGTTTAGGAACAAGATGGCCAGGGCACATTCTTCCCCTCTTTACAGGTGCTGTCAGTTCAGATGCATCCTGCTGTCTACACGCTGTTGAAACTGTGAGTGTTCCCGATTAAGCTGCCTTCACACTGGGTTATTTGTGAACTGTTTTTGCATTATTTCAATACCATTTCTTTTATTGCACTGGGACTGAGTGTGTTATCCCACCACACCATGCTGTATGCCATCTACATATACTGTATATTATATATAAATGCTATTGTTACTTTTTACCTGGGTCTAACCTCAATTTGGGTAATGAAGATTCAGGAGTATACTTGTTTGCAGTTGGGCCAGGGGAAAGTGACATTGCAGGCTCATTACACTAAGCCCTACAATGTGATCCTTTAATTTGTTAATTGGGACATTTTAAATTTTTTTTGGTGTATGGCATTGCTTGTTATGGTGATCATGGTTGTCAACCATGCTGGCTGGTTCATGATCATAAGTGTACAACAGCAGCTAGTAGTTATTGTGCAGTCTTTTATCTAAGTGTGTGCAAAGGTGCTCACTCCTAAGGCCCCATGTACACGGGACACTGTTAAACGTACGCTCAGAGGTAGTTGAACGCTTTTTTCAACTGCCCCTGAACTCGTTCAATGTTATCCTATGTGACCATGTACACAGTCTCATTTAAATGTGTTTTTTGTTTTTGGCCATTTAAAAAAAAACTAAATTTTTTTTCAACCCGCTTCTAAACGCAAACATGGCAATAACGCCACTAAACGTGGCATGTAAATGCGGGAAAAAAGAAGGACGCTTTAAATGTGGGTTACTATCTGTCAAGTTAAATCATTCAGGAGAGTTTGTAAAAACATCCTGTGTACATGAAGCCTTATGCCGTGTACGACTGGCAGAAAAGGTCCAATGGAATCATTCCATTGTGTGTGGGCTTAATCTGACTTTTTTTCTTCAAAAATTCAGACGGACCTAGCAATAGAACATGTTTCAAATCTGTCCGACGGAATCAATTCTTATCGGGAAAACCGTTCTTCTGTATGCTGGTCCAACGGACCAAATACGATGCAAGGGCAGCTATTGGCTACTGGCTATTGATCTTCCTTTTCTAGTCCCGCCGTACATCATCACGCTCATAACGAACAGACTTTGGTCCGTTCGTGTGTGGGCAAGTCCGTTCGTTGGGAAGTCCGTCGTAACTCAGTCGAAAGTCCGTCAGGAAGACCGTTGGAGCTTTTCTGCTGGAAAGTCCGGTCGTGTGTACGTGGCATTACTCTAAAATTAAGCATAGATCAATGTTCACACTGTTTAGTCATTTTTTTATTTATTTTTTTCGTTTCTTTTTTAATAACATTTTAGTTGAATGATTTATATTACACAGCACAGGAAATGTCTCTAGATTACAGCTAACCTACTGTTGGAAATGAGACAATGATACTACTAGTGTCCCTGGCAGGCAGGCACTGGGATCTCAGCAGCAGAATAATCTCTCTGAACATCGGGTAGTTACAGTTTACACTGTTTCTGGGTTCCAGATGACTTACCAGATGATGGAAATGGCACAGCTTCTAACATCTTGGCTCTTGTTTCTCCAGATTGGAAATTGAATTCATTAGTTTGTGTGAGATTTGCCTCTTCTTAGGGTCTGTAGCATACTGCAGAGACCCCTTTGGCAAGCGACCTAATATTCTTGGCAAGAATACTGATAACTGCAGTAAGAATAATGGTACCACATTCCAAGCTTAGAAATTCTGTATTGTGTAGTTTTACTGCCATTACGGTGGTGAACTATGACCTAGTAAAACAATATAAGAGGGCCTGCTTATAGATGGGCAGATTGCTGGCCAAGAGCAGGCAGTGAGAAATCTGCCCATCAATGCCAAAACTGCCAGACTCGCTGAGACTTTTCTGCTTGGTTCAAGGGATACTAAACACAGCAGCCCACACACTAAGTTATTTCCTTTTCTATAGAGAAAGGGAACAGTTGTTCATCAGATATAAAGACTTTCCATGTGTTGGGAAACGCAGTAACAAACTGTCCCAACAGCACTGTGCAATGCAATTAAGTATGATTGGGTCAGAGTGCTTCCCCTCCCTCTTCCACTCTTAATTCTGCTTTGCAGGGGACCACAGGAGGCTAATATCAGAACAGATTCAGGTTTTTTATTTATTACAGGTACTTAAATAGCGCCATCAATTTACGCAGCGCTTTACATATTTATTATACCTTCACAATCTCTTAGCCCTTGTACACACGGTCGGACATTCCGACAACAAAATCCGTCAGATTTTGTCCGACGGATCTTGTCCGAAACTGGTGTTGCAAACACACGGTCGGACAAAGTTGTCGGAAAATCCGATCGTTCGGAACGTGATGACGGGGCTACGTTCAGGCTAGTAGCCAATAGCTTTGGTCTAGGAATTTGATCCGAGCATGCGTGGCACTTTGTCCGATCGGAATTCTCTACAAACAATCGGACAAAGTCCGATCGGATCATGTTGTCTGAAAATTTTATAGCCCAGCTCTAAAACTTTGTCGGTCGGATATTCCGATGGAAACAGTCTGATGGAGCCCACACACGGTCGGATTATGCGACAACATAGTCCGATAGGACATTTTCCATAGACCGTGTGTGCAAGGGCTTACAAGGTCCCTAACTCACATTTATTCATACATACACAGACTAGGGCCAGTTTAGCCAGGAACCAATTAACCTAACAGTATTTCTTTAGAGTGTGGGAGGAAAACTACACAGACACAGGGAGAACATGCAAACTCCAGTTATGATATGTATATGTATGAATGGATTTAGTATTTTTTTTTGGATTTTTTTAGTTGGATTAATGTAACTGTGTGTTGCCCCTCTCTTCAATAATAAAATGAAACCACAGGCTGAAAATTGTGCAGATTCCAACACTTCTGGTTTTGTCGTATTCCTGGTCCCCTGGAAATTCTGCCATGAAGGTCCTTGTTCAGGTACTGCCTTTAAGAGAGTAGAAACCCTGTGTTCATCTCCAAGTTGTGTCACCACAATCATTCTATCCTGAAGGACACTACGAGCAGCCTTTCCAACACTCATTGAAGTCTGCAACACGGATGCCGCGTACACACGACCGGACTTTTCGATGGACTAGGTCCGACGGTCTTCCCGACTGACTTTCGGCGGAGGTCCGACAGACTTTCTGAACGAAACTGACTTGGCCACACACGACCGGACTAAGTCCGTTCAAAAGTCCATCCATTTTGAACGTGATGACGTAAAACAAGGAATTTCAAAAGCCAGTAGCCAATAGCTGCCCTTGCGTTGTATTTGGTCCGTCGAACTAACACACAGGCACGTTTTCCTGATTTTTAGTCCGTCGGACTTGAGCCGTCGGATAGATTTGAAGGTCCGTCGGACTTTTGGGAAAAAAAAGTCTGCTGGAGCCCACACACGATCAAATTCTCTGACGGATTCTGGTCCGCCGGACCAAGTCTGCCGTAAAGTCCGGTCGTGTGTACGCAGCATAAGATGCAAAAATGGATTGAAAAAAAAAAAGGTAAAAACAAGTATTTTTTTTAAGAACAATAGAAATAAAGTGAGGACAAAAGCTACACCTGGAAATATTGTAAATACCTACCTCTCTCAGTGCTTGTGCCACTGGACACTCTTCCATTGATGAGAAACCCTCTGCTGACATCTGGTACCTTTATGATAGCCCTATGTCATTTCTGAGTACTATAATATCAGAAGGGCCAGCAAAATTAATCACAGCATACAACAGGGGACCAGGAAATCAATATTCCTGGAAATGTTGGATTCTCCTGTATCTTCTGCCAGTAGTTTCACATACTGCAAAGATAAGTGGTAGCACAAGAAACAGGAGAGGTGAGTATCTCCTAGATTGTAAGCTCTAACGAGCAGGGCCCTCTGATTCCCCTTGTCTTAAATTGTATTGCATTGTACTGTCTACCCCAACGTTGTAAAGCGCTGCGTAAACTGTCGGCGCTATATAAATCCTGTATAATAATAATAATAATATTCCATGTCTTTGCAGGTCACACATTAATATAAAGTTTTTTTTTAACAACAAAGTTGCTTTAAAATGTTTGTATAACCAAAAACTTTTTTGTTATTTTAAATTGTCATCAAACCCAGCACCCTGCATTCACTATATATGGTCCCACAGCACAGAAAACATGGAAATGTAATTGTTTAGTAAATATAAACTGCTAAATACCCTTTTTTTTATCAGCAGTGTTTAGTCTTGTGACTTCTGTCTGGTTAAAGCTTGTAGGAGGTGTCTTCATTCTGCTCTGACTGTCCTATTAAGGCTGCAGGACTCCTGACCCTCTGCCTGGACAGTGCTGATTGGCTCTGTGCTGATCACATGCACTCTCCCAAGAAAAAAAAAAACCTCTCTAGCAATATACACCAAACTGAGCATGTGCAACTTGTCCCCTAGCCTCTGTTCTATCAGGAGATGAATTGGGGACAGTGGAAGAGGAGGAGGAACAGAGGAAACAGGATCAAACAGCCTTTTTACACAATGCAGGGGATTAACCGCTTATGTTCCACAGTGAGTATAACAAGCATGTTTTACTGCATATGCAGACTGATTTTACTGTTGTTGGTTTAATAGCACTTAAACATAATTATTACATAACATTTTATTATTATTATACAGGATTTATATGGCAGCAACACTTTACAAAGTAAAGGCAAACAGTACAGTTTTGATACAAGAGAGACCAGAGGGCCCTGATCACGGGAGCTTACAATCTAAAAGGGGCTATCAGGTTATTGTTTGCTGTCTGCGTCTTCCTGTTGAGACTCCCCTTCACTTCCTGTCTTGGAAATGCAGCAGAAAGGAAGAGGAGATCTCCAAAAAATTAGGGGATTCAGCTATTTTCTAGCAGTCGACAAAACATTTGTCCCCATTGAAAAATTTACCTCCCACCTCTACACTAAAATCTAGGATTACCCCTTCATTTCTTGAAGACAACAGTCGCCCAAATAGAGAGTTGAATCTACCCAATGGGAACAGAGAATGCAAGAAAAACTTGACAACGTTTTTTTAACTTTAAAATTGTCTGACTTGGGCCCTGCAATTGGTTTTCCTCTTTCCCAATAAAAGTGAAAAAAATACATTTTCTTAATAGAAATCAGAAGGCAAAGGGAATGAATGTGAGATGTAAAGAAATATAGCATAAATCCAACTCTACTTTTGGTACCCTTCACATTTCTATAATCCCCAAGAGTTGTTTTTTCTTCTTTCACCCGGGAGCCCAGCACACCCGACCCGCCCCATTACCGCGAATAGCTAAAATAAATGAACTTTTTGGCCGTGTCAAGCACACACCAACACGGAAGAAATGGAAGTTACCTTGAAGAGGAACAACGTCTGTGACTAATGTGAATCAAGTTACATATAACAATAATGACTTTAAAACATTACCCACATTCGTCATATGAATTCCAAACAAGTTTGCCAGCCAGCTAGAACCATTTGATTTTAATTGACTTTGTGAGTTCCCTTTTGGCTTTTTTTTTTTTCCTTTTTTTTTTTTCCTTTCAGCTTTTTATAAGTACCCACTTCTGTGCATTGAGAAGTTTGCACTTGCTTGCAGCTGAATAAATAACTATTCGGTTCTCCGGAGACGCATATTGATTTTCCACAATCCTTTATGTGAACCTTCCCAAAGCCACTCAAGGTACTGAGACTACAAACCGCTTTGGAAGTGGGAATTTTTCCTTTAAATTATGGGACTGATTTAACCCTTCCCAAACATCTAGGGTCACAAAGTGCATGGCTACAGTGTTTTCTGTCTGACGTTGTGATTTTTTCTTCTAAGCTCAGTGATTTGCTTTACATATGTACATTATTAAAACAACCACTTTGTTATTTTTTTTTAAAAACATAACTAAACCCAAAAACAAAAATGTATATGCTCCAGCTTACCAGTCTTAAGTTGGGTACGCACTATAAGAAAATTGGGCGAACGTTGATCCGATTTTCCTCGTTTCACAGCAAATCGGAACCGATGAACGAAAATTCGTACGAAATGTCTCGTACGACAAATGTTTTTTGTTTTTTTTTATTGTTTATTGTTTCTAATGTAGCGGATGACATTTTGGACAAAATGTCATACGCATGTAAATTTCGTTTTTGCTTCAGAACAGTAGTGGGGTTCTGAAGGTTAATTACGTAGGTTGGCCTTGACATCAGTCTGGCCGGGCTGTGTTGGAAGTTCTGCCTGGTCATGTGAGCAGTGAGGTGCACATGACAGGCCAGAACCAGGCTTGGTTGGACGTTTTGAGTATCAACCTTCTCGGAACCAATCAGTGGGAGTGCCGGGCCCCGCTGGGGAGTCTGGAAAGGGGTACTTAAGATGTGTGGGTCACGTGTTTGGGGGAGAGGAGTTTGTGAGGCCCTTGTGGTCTGTTCTGGTTCCAGGACCGGGGTAGCCCCGTGAGGGGTCCTGGTCATGGGGTGTTCGACATCCTGCAGCATGTTCCTGTTGGATGCCCCCGGTAGACCCGTCTGGTCTGGGGTAGGGATCCGTCTGTTTCCGAGTCTCAGAACCTGCTGGTCCGAGGCGCGGTAACTGAGGGAGGATTCAAGGTGTCCGGGTGTGCTCTCGGCTTGGAGAGGCGCCACAGCTTGTGGAAGTGACCCGGGGGAGGACTCTTCGGAGGAGGGCCGACAAGTGGCATCCTGAGAAGTGCCTGCTTACTGAGTTGGGAAGGGCATTGACGAATTCACGTTTTTCCAGTACCATTAAGGAGACAGAGAATGTTCCAGGTACTGAGGAAAAAGGTTCCTGTTCACCCTTAGTTACAACTTGTACACGTTCATAGGATTGTTTCAAGTTTTGAGTCAAAGTGCTGACTGCCATGATCTCTGGCTAGAGATCTGTTCAGCCTTGAAGTACCCAGCTGCAAGTGGCAACTCTCTGGGTGGAATTAGAGACTTTGCTAGACCTGCAGTTCAAGGTGCCTGAGTTCTTCACCCGTGCCCTCTGTTCCCATGAGAGACTGTGTTACTGGATGTTATTACTGCAAAATAAAACCTTTTAAAAAAAGGAATTTATCCGTGTCAGCGTTCAAGTCTTTGGGTATCAACCCTGGGAGCCCCTAGACGTGGAAGAAGCAGGCCAAGGGGAGGTAACTGGTAAGCCCAATAAGTCAAGGCAAGGGTTATGGCTGCTACACTAATCATGTGCAGTCTTTCTTTTCTGATTTTCTAATAGTGTGTACGAGCCCTAAAAGGTGCCAAATGTGACACCGGAGGGGGGGAGGGTTCCGAAAAGCGGAGGTTCAATTTTTTTGTGAACCTCCGCTTTTTGGAACACTCCCCCCCCTCCAGTATCACATTTGACACCTTTCAGGTGGGAGGGGGGGTGCAGATACCTGTCTAAGACAGGGGAGTCTATGCCTCTTCCTGTCCCCCCACACTGTCTGCTGGGACACACACGGGTCCCAGAGACAGCAGGGAACATTCAGATTAAGCAGCGCGACTCGTGCATGCATAGTAGGGAACTGGGAAATGAAGCCACAAGGCTTCATTTCCTGATTCCCCTACCGAAGATGGCGGCGGCAGCATCCGAGGACCGAGGGACGGTTCGGCCTCGGGTGCCAACATTGCTGGACCCTGGGACAGGTAAGTGTCCTTATTTTAAAAGCTTTTTAAAAAAAATTGCAGGCCTTCCGCTTTAAGATATAATAGCTGCAATCATTTCTTTTATTCAGCCTTTTATTTTAACTTGGTGATCATTCCTGTCCAAGTATGACAATGCTAAAGCTGGCCATACATGAATCCATTTTTTTCATTCAACCAGCGGGTTGAACGAGGAAAACAAACCCGATTCCCCCATTCACACATTCAACGTGGATGCTGGAATCCTCCCTTCTGTGTCATTGTATTCCGACAGTGAAGAGACACCCCCACTATCAGAGTGCACAGATCAGCGCTGCAGCCTATTGAAGCTTAACAATTCTTGGATGTGGTGGCTACATTCCTTTTATTATTATTTTCTTAGCTTTTTTTCTTTATTTTCACCTGGTGATCCAGCCAGTAAGTTTGTTATTTAACTAAATTTTTTTTTAACTAAATTTACAGACCAAGCTGTCCAGACAAAGTAGCTATTGTCAAACCATTTAAAATTGATAAGGGTGCTTACTGTGACTTCTTAAAAAGTGTTAGCTGGAGTTCAGATTTAATTTGTCAGTCAAGTCCATCTAAATCTTCTAGTCTAAAGGGCCATAAACCGGAAAATATTCAGCCTGTGTGTACGGCAGTCGGTCCGACAGAACCCGGGCTGAAGGGGCTTTGGGGGGGGGGGGGGCATTTGGCCTGGTATGGTTCAGGAGGAGGGGGACGCTCGTTTGTCCCCTCCCTTTCCTGACCTGCCAGGCTGCATGCTCAGATAAGCCATTTTTGAAAAAGAAATTGGTGTGGGATTCCTCTAAAAATCCACCCCAAGCCCTTTGGGTATTGGGAGTGACCCCACTTTGTTTTTTTCCTAATTTTCTTTTTTATTGCTGGCAATTCTTTTTTTTACATTCAGATGTTAACAGGTAACCCTGCTGACAGCTGATGACTCATGACATGGTGGCTGCCCGCTCCTTAACAACCAGCTGTTCAGTTTGTTAACCACTTGCTTACTGGGCACTTAAACCCCCCTCAGTCCCAGACCAATTTTCAGCTTTCAGCGCTGATGCACTTTGAATGACAATTGCGCGGGCATACAACACTGTACCCAAATGAAATTTTTATCATTTTTTTCCCACAAATAGAGCTTTCTTTTGGTGGTATTTAGTTACAGCTCGGAGTTTTATTTTTTGCTAAACAAACAAAAAAAGATGCAAAAAAATTAAAAAAATGAATCATGTTTTAATAGTTTGTTCTAAAATTTTGCAAACGGGTCATTTTTCTCCTTCATTGAAGTGCGCTGATTAGGCTGCACTGATAGGCTGCATTGGTGGGCACTGATGGGCTGCATTGGTGGGCACTGATAGGCTGCATTGGTGGGCACTGATAGGCTGCACTGGTGGGCACTGATAGGCATAGTTAAGGCGGCACTAATAGGCACAGATAAGGCGGCACCGATGGGCACAGATAAGGCGGCACAGATAAGATGGGCACAGATAAGATGGCACGGATGGGTGGCACGGATGGGTGGCACGGATGGGTGGCACGGATGGGTACCACTGATAGATGGGACTGATGGGCACTGATAGGTGGCACTGCTGGGCACTGATGGGTGGCACTGCTGGGCACTGATGGGTGGCACTGCTGGGCACTGATGGGCGGCACTGGGGTGCAGCACCTTTGAGGCAGATTGTGGGCACTGTGGGTGGCACTGTGGGTGGCACTGCTGGGTGGCACTGTGGGCGGCACTGCTGGGTGGCACTGTGGGCACTGCTGGGTGGCACTGACGGGGGGCACTAACTTTTATTAAATTGGCACTGCAGGGGGCAGGTGGGCACTGGCAGGGGGCAGGTGAGCGTTTACATTACTGGCCGTGATCGGGACTGATGTCCCAATCACGGCCGCCGGTGATCGGCTTTTTTTTTTTCTCCTCGCGCTGTCAGCGCGAGGAGGAATAATAGCCGATTACCGGCTCCGTTCTATCACATGATCAGCTGTCATTGGCTGACAGCTGATCACGTGATAAGGGGTCGGGATCGACCCCTTGCACGGATCGGTGATCAGGCGAGTCTCATGCACTCGCCGATCACAGAGCGCGCCACGCGCGCCCCTCAGGGGGGCGCGCAGGCCGCTCGTACACGGGACGACGTCAATAGACGTAGTCCCGGAAATGTAGGTCCGCGCTAATGCCGTCATTTGGCAATAGCGCGGTACCGAAGTGGTTAAAGGGGAGTTCCAGCCAAAAGTGGAACTTATGCTTGTTGCACTCCTTCCCCCCTCAGGTGCCACATTTGTCTTTCAAGGTATTCTGTTTCCACTTCTGGGAGCCTCAGCCGCGGGTATTGACGTCACCACCTGGGCATCTTTCCCCCCCCCGGGCCACCGGGTCAGTAGGAGAGAGGAGCGAAGCCTTGCATTTGCAGTAGGGTTCCCTTACTCACAATGGAGGCGGCATGCACCCGACAGCTGATGGATGCCGACATTGCTGGACTCCAGTAGCAACTGGCAACACTGTAATCCTTGAAGTGTCATTTACTGGTACATCAGAGTGACAGTAAAACAATAAACTGGCACGTTTCGGCAATAGCCTTAGTTGTAGCTGGTTTGAAACAGATATGGCAAAAAATATATATATATACACTCACATACACATATGCAAACTCCATCGGCCCATCAGGTTAGTGTCAGAGAAAATTAGCATATTTAATTGATACCACCAATTATTTAAGTGGATAGTGACTACACCTGTTTTTAGCCAACATGAGAAGGGGGAGAGAAAAAAAAAGGCAATATAAAAAATTAATTTGCTGAGCCAAGAAGTGTGTAGAAAAAATGCTACATAAAATATTAAGACCTTATTGCTTCAAGGAAAAAATGTATTCCTTAGAAGAAGATGAAAATGCAGACTTATGTTCAAGTAAATTTTTTTTTTTAGCGCTTTAAAGAGAAAAAAAAAACACAAAACCACAACCGCATAGATGTGAACCTAGCCTAAGCCCTTGTACACACGGTCGGACATTCCGACGGAAAATGTCCGATCAGACCGTGTTGTTGGATAATCCGACCGTGTGTGGGCTCCATCTGACTTTTTCCGTCGAAATGTCCAACCAACAAAGTTTGAGAGCTGGGCTATAAAATTTTCTGACAACAAGATCCGATCGGACTTTGTCCAATTGTGTGTAGAGAATTCCGATCGGACAAAGTGCCACGCATGCCCAGATCAAATTACGAGACCACGTTCAAGCTACTAGCCTTGAACGTAGTCCCGTCGTAACGAAATAACGTCATCACGTTCCGAACGATCAGATTTTTTTCCGACAACTTTGTCCGACCATGTGTATGCAACACCAGTTTCGGACAAAACCCGTCTGAAAAAATCCAACGGATTTTGTTGTCGGAATGTCTGACCGTGTGTACAAGGGCTAAGACAGGAATTGTGTTACTGCTCGGATCACCAGGTGAAATAAGGCAAAAAGCCTAAAAAAAAGGAAACTATTGCAGCCACTGCATCTAAGGATTTATAAACTGCATCAATTACATTTTTGTTTTTGTGTTTATTTCTGTTTTAGGTTCTTATTTGATAGATAGTACAATCTGGTGAAATTCTATATAAAGCTATGGCAAGGGACAAAAATCGGAATATCCAGTTCAACAAAGATAAAATCTAGATTTTGCTGAGAAGTGAAATATATGGAGAACAGAGTTATAGAGATTGTGAAGCCTGATGATAACATAATTGCCACAATTTGAAATATGCTGCACCCCAAGATAGAGAGGGTCTAGTTAGCTTATTAGGCATGACAAGATACTTAACTATAAGGGTCCTTTCACACGGGGCGGATCAGTTCTGATCCGCCCCGTGGATGTCCGTTTGCTCAGCGGGGATCACTCCGCCGATCCCCGCTGAGCAGGGAGATGACAGGTCTGTCTCCGCACACTGTGCAGGGACGGACCTGTCACAGCGCCGCTCTCCCCTATGGGAGATCGGATGACGACGGACCGCAGTGCCCGTCGTCATCCGATCCGATCCGCAGACGGATGGAAAAATAGCTTTTTCCTCCGTCACACTTTTTCGGATCGGAGCGGGTCGGATGTCAGCGGACATGTCACCGCTGACATCCGACGCTCCATAGAGCTCTATGGAGCACCCGTTCAGGTCCGCCTGAAAAACTGACAGGCGGGCCTGAACGGGACGTTGGTGTGAAAGGGGCCTTACTGTATTGCCCTTGAAACATCTCTGACCTATAAAATACACTCTGTAGCAATGAGAGCGACAGTAGGACAAAGCTCGGAATCTGCAGAAAACCAGCAACTGCGTTCAGGTGTTTTAAGAACTGGAAATAAAAACAGCTATTAGGAATAGAATATGAATGCAAGCACAAACAAAAAAGGTTAGGGTGCCCAGAAATATTTGTTGACAATTTTTCGATCTGGCCTGCAACAATCTAAGCCCTTGTACACACAGTCGGACATTCCAATGGACAATGTCCGATAGGACCGTGTTGTTGGATAATCCGACAGTGTGTGGGCTCCATCGGACTGTTTCCATCGGAGTATCCGTCGGAGCAAGTTTTCCAGCTGGGCTATAAAATTTTCCGACAACATGATCCGATCGGACTTTGTCCGATTGTGTGTAGAGAATTCCGATCGGACAAAGTGCCACGCATGCTCAGATCAAATTCCTAGACCAAAAGCTATTGGCTACTGGCCTGAACGTAGTCCGTCCTAACGAAATAATCATCACGTTACGTACGATCGGATTTTCTGACAACTTTGTCAGACTGTGTGTATGCAACAGTTTCGGACAAAATCCATCAGACAAAATCCGATGGATTTGGTTGTCGAAATGTCCGACCGTGTGTACAAGGGCTAATAATTAGTCTGTAGGACACAAGCATTATAGTCATAATAGGCATTATAGCAGATGTCACTAAATGACAGACCTCGCTCCAGACTCGGACTGAATTAAAGTCCTATCCAGACCACGCTGTACCACCTAGCAGCCTGATGTCCCTCCTGGATGATTTCCTTGTTCCCTCACTGCAGCCATAGGTTTCGTCCTTGCAGCAAGCAGATAGATTGTGCAGACTATATATTTATATGTATGATTCCACGCATTGATATATGTATGGATTTCTATACTGCTCTGTAAAACGATTTTGTGTATCATTTTTGTGAATAAATTTGTAATATATTTTTTACTCATATTTTGGTCTGCCTTAAAAGTCCCTCTGTACCGGGGGGTACTGTGATCTCCTTGTTAGGGGATCTTTCTATTTACACGTTTTGGGATGTTGGCGGCAATGATATTGGAAAGTTTGATGCTTTCCCTTATGGTTCATCTCTTATATAATTGCAGCAAGCAGAGGACAGGAGGCGCGGCATGGCTGGATGTAGGGCATGAGATGCATAACTTTTTAAGTAAACACGCCATTGATTTTCTGCGGTCCTAGCAACAAATCACCTTCTTGTTAACACGAAAAGTTATACAGCTCTCACCCTCCATCCAGCCATGTTGCGCCTCCTGCCCTCTGCTTGCTGTAAGGATTCTAAAGGTTGGGCGAGGGCTATGATCGGAAAAAGAAAATGTTAAGAAGAGGGCATTTATATGAAGTGGGCTGGGATAAAAATAAAGATGTGGGGTGCTGTGATGGAAAGTGAGGACTAATATGTGAAGGGAGGTGGGGGTGTAAAGAGGGGGCTGTGATGCGAAGGAGGGACAAAAGCCACTGTTGTAGGGGGGGGGAGTTTCTGTCATGTAAAGCAGGGCTGTGATGTAAGAGGGGGTGAAGGCACAGAAGGGGGGCTGCAAGGTAAGGGGAGTGACTGTGATGTGAAAGGGGGCTGAATAAATGATGTAAATGGGAGTGTAAAGGGGGGCATTGTGGTGTAAAGGGGGAACTGCAATTGTAAAATGACCACTTTGGTGCAAAGAGGGTGACTGCAATGTAAAAGGGGGGGGGAGTAGTGATGTAAAAGGGGGCACTGTGGTATAAGTTGGGGGGGTGCAATATAAAAGGGTAGATGTGGTGTAAAGAGGGAGGGGGGCTGTGATGGAAAATGAGGCATAGGGGGAACTGCAATGTGACAGAAGGTATAAAAAGGGACGGGGCTGCGATGTAAAAGCGGGCATCGTGGTGTAAAGAGGGGATTTGTGAGGTAAAGGGAAGGTCTGACGCCACTGATATAATTGGGGAATTGTACTGATCTAAGGATCTGATTCATCACACAAATATGAGATTCAGACCTCTGCTGGAAGAAAATTTTACTAACCGGACCTCCCTGACTTTTAATTCAATACCCCTGCATTATAGCGTAAAATCCAAGAGAAGTGCTTAGTCCCTATATCCCAATCAAACAAACAGCAGGTCTCCGGACTCCAAGCTTCTGCCAGCTTGCTTCCAATAGGATATTAGTAATAGCTAACCTGCATCATGGAAAGTTCCAATATAAAAAAAGTCAATAGTGCTGAATTGCAAGAAGGCGAAAGCCCCAACGTTAATACAGTGGAAAAATTTTGTAAACAGTAATCTACCACTATATAGGGTAACATATTGGAGTAGAGGACATGGAGAGAAATATGAGAGAGTATGGGTAAGTTGGATAGAAAATTCCATAACGGCATCAGGATAAAACAGTATGGAGCCACACCAAAAGGGGGGGGGGGGGTTGGGGTAAGAGGGATATGAATGTATAAATGTACAATTTCATAGTACTCGAGGACATGAATATGAATGGATTTTATGGAAGCTCATAAGAGAGTAATGAATGTAAATGGTGAAATGTATAATGGATATGTAAAAAAAAGAATAAAGAGATATTTAAAAAAAAAAAAAAAAAAAAAAAATCATACATCTTATTGATAACATAGGGCTTAAAACACAACCCTGCAGGAAAAACTGACATCTTTCAGCCTAGACAGCCTCAGTCATAGCTACCTTTTTTATATTGGAGCCTTCTGCGATACGGACTATCTATTACTAATATCTTATAGGCATTATAAACTTTCTACGTGTACCTTGTGTTCTTCACCTGCATTATATGTGCATTGATTATGTACTTTCATTGTGTCCTTTGTAGCCCTGTACGCAGAGCCTAAGGTAGAGTAAATCTTCATGTTCCATATCAGGAGTTTCTGTTTGTGTACAAACATAAGGCATGCGGCATGGCACTGCACAGGTTAATGCGTGACCTCTGTCTGTAGTCTAAGAACTGACACTTCCTGGAAAGAAACTACATATCCCACAATCCCTTGGTCTCTCAGTCTATTGCTCTGCAGGTGATAGTTAAATAGTAATTAGATCTGAGACAGACACAAGTAGGCAGAGCAATTAACAGAGTGATCACTGTGTCCCTGTGCTATGTGTGAACACTGTTTGTTCATCACATAGCACTCTCACATTTGCGATGGAACACAGAAGAAATGGTGAAGCATTATTCAGATGCTGTGTGACCACCAGGAAGCAGAAGTTGCCTGTAACTTTTGGCAAATAGGGACAAGCTAGATGAATTATTATATTGCCATGAGGGAATTATTCAGCCATGACACTTCAAACTGAAGCCACAACATGTGAGCCCATCATTACAGGGTAATGCAAACAAACAACACAGGGTATATAACTACATTATAGCAAGATAAAACAAAAAAGAAAGACAATTGTAGAAGGAGGGACACCTCAGGCAGACTGGGATCTGCAGCGCACTACGTGTGCTTCATCAGAAAGTGAGCAGGATTAAATTGGGCATGGCTTAATACAATCTGGGCCTACTTGCAGCGTGCATCACACACAAATGCTGCATTCCTTATATTTACAAAATACTACTTAATTACAGTGGAAGAAATGAGAGCCTTCATAAAACTTAAGCTGAATATTTAAATAAATTGCTCATAGAAGATGGAAAACTCCTCTATTTCTGCCATAATCACCACTTCCATGGAGAACACTCAGACCTCAGATGTCGAGTGGTGCCCAGCATTCAGTGATAGTCCCAGGCGTCTTCTCTACTGTATCATTTGACAGAGACAAGGAGTGGAATTAGGGTCTTCCTCTACTCTGAGTTGTGCTGTATCTGGGTTCTGAATTCTGCAGGTCACAGGACTGCAGGGACACCTACACACTGTCACAGTGCGAGCGTTGCTAGCCTAGGGCTTGTGTGCTCTTTCCTGCACTTAGCTGTGAGACACATCCAACATCTGCAAGATGCTGAGAACTTTTTGTCAATGTCACATTCATTGAGAGATTGCAAAGTTTTCTCTGAATGATGCCTGTGGCAGGCAAACTCCTCCTGTGTTCACAATGCAGCAGGGACCCAGAAATGAGTAAAGATTGCTGTACTAGTGTCTACTATAGTGATTTACAGCTTCCAGAGGGATCTGTCAGAAACCATGAAACAGACTGAGACAGAAGTACGATCAAATCACACTTGTTTATTAATAGAAATAAAAAGGTAAATAGAAAAAGCGTAGTCAAGCACAGCCAGATCGGGTAGTCAGCCAGTCCAAAGTTCATTAACCAGATCGGGAAATCAGCCAGGCCAGAGGTCAGGGATCCAAGGAGAGCAACTGCAAGCAGGATAAGAAGCCAGGAGGGAAGTCAGCAAGCCAGTCTTGAAACAAACAGCAGGGGATGGTTCCTAGTGATGTGACCAACGTGAAGGCAAAGGCAAAAGTGAGCTTTAACGTGAAGGCTTTAAATAGGCAGGTCAGACGAGCATCATTGGGAACAGCTGGTAACTGTGGAAAGAGAAGAGAGCTGGCAATTAGCCGACAGCTGAGCGGCCAGCCCAGAGGAGGAAGGGCCAAGCCAGCCCTGACAGGATCCCACAGGTATGTATATACACCGATCAACCATACCATTATGAGCACTTACCTTGACCCATCAAGAAATTTACTCTACTACACCTCTGAAGGAATGCTGTGGTATCTGGCTCTAAACTGTCAGTAGCAGATAGTCCTGTAATTTGTAAAGTGAGGTCTCCATGAATTGAACTTGTTTTTCCAGCACATCCTACAGTTGCTTGATTGGATTGAGATATGGACAATTTGGAGGACAAGTCAACACATTGAACTCATTGTAGAGTTCCTCAAACCATTCTTGAAATAACCAGACCAGGCCACCTTCTTCCATTGCTCCATGGTCCAGTTCTGATATTCACGTCTCCATTGTAAGTCCCTATGGCTGTGAACACCGGTCAGCATGGGCACCCTGACTGATCTGCAGCTATGCAGCCCCATAGACAATAAACTGTGATGCACTTTATGTTTTAACACATTTCTATCGGAACCAGCATTAACTTTTTCAACAATTTGAGCCACAGTAACTCTTCTATTGGATCAGACTACACAGGCCAGCCTTCACTTCGCATGTGCATCAGTGAACCTTGGCCACCCATGAACCTGTCACTGGTTCACTGGCTTTCCTTCCTTGGACCACGTTTGGAAGTCCTGAGCACTGCAGACCAGGAACATCCCACAAGGGCTGCAGTTTTGGAGTTGCGCTGACCTAGTTGTCTAGCCATTACAATTTGGCCCTTGCCCATTTTTTCTGCTTTCAACACATCAACTTCAACATGTTCATTTGCTGCCTATAATACACTGTATTACTAAAAGTATTGGGACGCCCACCCTTACACACTCATAAACTTTAATGGCATCCCAGTCTTAGTCCGTAGGGTTCAATATTGGGTTGGCTCACCCTTTGCAGCTATAACAGCTTCAACTCTTTTGGGAAGGCTGTCCACAAGGTTTAGGGGTGTGTCTGCGGGAATGTTTGTATAAATGTGAATAATATTTCAGTGCTATCCCTGAGTATATTACTATTACTCAACTCTATCTACTATAGGAAGCAGCTAACACCATTATCCAACCACCTGTACCTGTACAAAATAAAATAAATATAAATAAAATAAATATATATAGTCACAAAAAAAGTGCAGCACTCTCCTTAAATATAGTGCATTCAAATTATAGTGCATAAATAAAAATCTGAGAACATGTGTAAGAATCCTCTATAAAAATGTTTATAATATATTATATATAGATGATTCTTACACTGTTTTCAGATTTTTATTTATGCACTATAATTTGAATGCACTATATTGAAGGAGAGCGCTGCACTTTTTTTGTGACTATGGGACTGTTTGACCATTCTTCCAGAAGTACATTTGTGAGGTTAGACACTTTGTGAGGTTAGACACTGATGTGGAAGAGAAGGCCTGGCTCGCAGTCTCCGCTCGAATTCATACTAAAGTGTTCTATCGGGTCAGGACTGTGCATGCCAAGCAAGTTCCTCCACCCCAAACTCGTTCACCCATGTCTTTATGGACCTTGCTTTGTGCACTAGTGTTAGCGTTGCACACTCATGTTGGAACAGGAAAGGGGGCCACCCCCAAACTGTTCCCACGAAGTTAGGAACATTAAATTGTCCAAAATGTCTTGGTATGATGATGCCTTAAGATTTCCCTTCACTAGAACTAAGGGGCTAAGCCTAACCCCTGGAAAACAACCCCACACCATAATCCCCCCTTCATCAAATAATTTGGACCAGTGCACAAAGCATGATCCATAAAAAGTCCTGGATGGCTTAACGTCAATGTAAAAATGCACATAAAAGCAAAAAGAGAAGGCCTCAAAAATACAAGGTTGAGGGATCATCATCAGCATTCAAACTTTATAAAGAATTCAACAAGAAATGTAAAGCCGCGTACACACGGGCGGACTGTCTGGCCTACTTAGTCCGCCGAAACACATTTCAGCGGACAGTCCGCTCGTGTGTGGGCTTCAGCGGACTTTTTCAGCGTGCAGTCTGGCGGACTAAGTATTTCAGAATTTCCGTAATACTGTCCGTCGGACTCGCATTTCGGCGGACAATCCGCCCGTGTGTGTGCCAGTCCGCCGTACTTTTGAAATGAGCGGACTTTTCCCGCCCGGAGAAAAGTCCGCTCATTTCGAGCGGGTATCCAGGTAGGCGGGGCCCGCGAAGGAGACGCCGCTGGCCCCGCCGCCTGGTATGGACTTAAAGGGGAACCCCAACGCCGAAAAAAATCGGCGTGGGGGTCCCCCCCAAGTCCACAACAGACCCTTGTCCGAGCACGCTACCCGGCCGGCCAGGAAAGGGGGGCGAACGAGTGCCCCCCCTCCTGAGCCGTACCAGGCCGCGTGCCCTCAACATGGGGGGGTGCCTTGGGGAAGGGGGGGTCGCGCGGCCTGTAAAGAAGACCGGGCCACCGCCTGTAAAAGAGCTATAAGAAGGCGCGGTGGCCCGGCAGAAGAACCGAAGAGGGGGACAAGACCCCCGAAATCGGGAGAAGAGGCCGGCAGCGAGGAAGAAAGCCGGACTCCTCCGCTAGCAAAAGAGCTACAAGAAGATAGCGGAGGAGTCCGGCGAGAAGACCCCCGAAGACGGAAGACCCCCGGAGCTGTGCAATAAAGTATTTTATCTCGTGTGTTGTGTTTTTTTTTGTACTTTTATTTTACAGGTGAATGGGTAGGGGTACATTGTACCCCATACTCATTCACATAGGGTGGGGGGCCGGTATCCGGGGGCCCCCTTATTAAAGGGGGCTCCCGGATTCCGATAAGCCCCCCGCCCGCAGACCCCGACAACCAACGGCTAGGGTTGTCGGGAAGAGGCCCTTGTCCTCATCAACATGGGGACAAGGTGCTTTGGGGTGGGGGGGCCGCGCGGCCCCCCCTTCCCCAAGGCACCCCCCCATGTTGAGGGCACGCGGCCTGGTACGGCTCAGGAGGGGGGGCGCTCGCTCGCCCCCCTTTCCTGGCCGGCCGGGTAGCGTGCTCGGACAAGGGTCTGTTGTGGACTTGGGGGGGACCCCCACGCCGATTTTTTTCGGCGTTGGGGTTCCCCTTTAAGTCCATACCAGGCGGCGGGGCCAGCGACGTCTCCTTCGCGGGCCCCGCCTACCTGGAGACGCGCTCGAAATGAGCGGACTTTCCTCCGCGTGTGTGGGCGAGTCCGTTCATTTCAAAAGTAGGGCGGATAGTATGGCGGACTTAGTACGCCGTATTAGTCCGCTCAAAAAGTGGTGTGTGTGGTCAAGTCCATTCATTCGAAAGTATGACGGACTGTCCGTCGGATTGTCTGACGGACTAAGTTGGCCAGACAGTCCGCCCCGTGTGTACGCGGCTTAAGGGTGCAATTAGGGCGGCTAAGATAGAACACGAAAGACACATAGCGGAGGAGAGCAAAAAGAAAAACTAAAGACATTCTTTAAGTATGTAAACAGTAAAAAGGGGAGGAGAGACCATATTGGCCCCATAAAGTATGAGGAAGGACATCTGGTTACAAAGGATGGGAAGATGGCGAATGCATAAAACTTATTCTTCTTCTCAGTCTTCACGAGGGAATTGGGGGGCTTCAGTAACCAAAACTGCAGTGTTTATTCTTGTGACAAATCACAGGAAGCACCCTCATGGCTAACAGAGGACAGAATTAGACTTGGGAAACTTAACATTAATATATCACCGGGACCATGTGGCTTGCACCCAAGGGTACTTAGGGAACTCAGTCAAGTAATTGTCAGACCATTGTTCTTAATTTTTACAGACAGTCTACTGACTGGAATGGTACCAGCAGATTGGAGAAAAGCCAATGTACCACCAATATTTAAGAAGGGCCCAAAATACATCCCCTGGAATTACAGACCAGTTAGTCTGACATCAATAGTATGCAAGCTCTTGGAGGGGATGATAAGGAATTATATACTATACTACTATATAATAAGATTTTAGTAATGAAAACTGTATCATTAGCAGTAATCAGCATGGATTCATGAAGCATCGTTCTTGCCAAACCAATCTATTAACCTATGAGGAGGTGAGTTTCCATCTAGATAAAGGAAGGCCCGTAGACATGGTGGATCTGGATTTTGCAGAAGCATTTGACACAGTTCCCCATAAATGTTTACTGTACAAAATAAGGTCCATTGGCATGGACAATAGGGTGAGCACATACATGGATTGAAAACTGGATACAAGGGTGAGTTCAGAGGGGGGTGATGGGGAATGGGGAATACTCGGAATGGTCAGGGAGGGTAGTGGGGTCCCACAGGGTTCTGTCCTGGGACCAATCCTATTTAATTTGTTCATAAAGGACCTGGAGGATGGGGTGAACAGTTCAATCTCTGTATCTGCGAACGATACTAAGCTAAACAGGGCAATAACTTCTCTGCAGGATGTGGAAACTTTACAAGAAGATCTGAACAAAAATGTATGGGGTGGGCAACTACATGGCAAATGAGGTTTAATGTAGAAAAATGTAATATAATGCATTTGGGTGGGAAAATATTAATGCAATCTATACACTAGGAGGATAACCTCTGGGGAAATCTAGGATGGAAAAGGACCTGGGGTCCTAGTAAAAGATAAGCTCAGCAATGGCATGCAATGGCATGCAATGGCAAGTTGCTGCTAAAAAAAGAAAACAGAATACTGGTATGCATTAAAAAAGGGATTAAATCCAGGGATATAGTGATAATTCTCCCACTCTACAAGACTCTGGTTCCGGCCGCACCTGGAGTATGCTGTCCAGTTCTGGGCACCAGTCCTCAGGAAGGATCTACTGGAAAAGGAGTGAGTACAAATACGGGCAACACAGCTAATAAAAGGTTTGGAGGACATTAGTTATGAAGAAAGGTTGCGAGCACCGAATTTAGTCTGGAAAGATTACCACTCTAGGTACAATCTCACATTCACACCATCCTTGCAGTATGGAGATGAAGGGTGTGTCCGCTCAGCAGAGGCAATTAGTGAAAAAAGGAAAATGGACAGCGGCACTCCAATACAACACCTTTATTGTAAAACGTGATCCATTCACCAACAGAGGCATAGGTACAGTGTGGATAGCTGACACGTTTTGCTTAACCACTTATGAGCCGCCTCACACCGATATACGTCAGCAGAATGGCACGGCTGGGCACAATCTCGTACCTGTACGTGGCTCTTTAAGTGCCCAGCCATGACTCGGGAGCGTGCCGGCGGCGGCACGCTACCGACCCAGTCCTGACCTCCGTGACCGTGGCCGCGGGACCAGCAGACCCGCGATCGGGTCACAGAGCTGAAGAATGAGGAGAGGTCTGTGTAAACCAGTGTTTCTCAAATCCAGTCTTCAGGCCCCCCCAACAGGTCATGTTTTCAGGTTTTCCATTATTTTTCACAGGTGATTTGATCAGTTTCACTGCCTTAGCAATTACCACAGCCGTTTCATCTGAGGGAAATCCTGAAAACATGACCTGTTGGGGGGGCCTGAGGACTGGATTTGAGGAACACTGGTGTAAACAAACCTCTCATGCTTCCTAGTGTGGCTGTCACCGATCGTCTCTCTTCCCTTTTATAGGGAAGGACGATCAGTGATGTCACATGCCAGGCCACGCCCCCCTACAATAAAAAACACATAACGTCACACTGCCCCCTAGTGGTTAACTCCTTCACTGCCAGTGTCATTTACACAGGAATCAGTGCATTTAAATAGCACGGATTGCTGTATAAATGATAGTGGTCCCAAAAATGTGTCAAAAATGTCCAATGTGTCCGCCATAATGTCGCAGTCACAATAAAAATCGCTGATTGCCGCCATTACTAGTAAAAAAAAAAAAATTTATAAAAATGCTATAAAACTATCCCCTATTTAGTAAACGCTATAACTTTTGCGCAAACCAACAATCGCTAATAGGGATTTTTTTTTTTACCAAAAATATGTAGAAGAATACGTATCGGCCTAAACTGAGGAAAAAAATGTTTTTTTATATATTTTTTGGGGATGTTTATTATAGCAAAAAGTTTAAAATATTGCATTTTTTTCAAAATTGTCGCTCTATTTTTGTTTATAGCGCAAAAAATAAAAACTACAGATGTGATCAAATACCACCAAAAGAAAGCTCTATTTGTGGGGGGAAAAAAACACCAATTTTGTTTGGGAGCCACGTCGCACGACCGCACAATTGTCAGTTAAAGCGACGCAGTGCCGAATCGCAAAAAGGGGCCTGGTCCTTCGGCTGCAAATTGGTCCGGGGCTTAAGCGGTTAATCATAGCTGTAGGACCACCGACCCCAATCTGTCTTTTGTAACGTATAATCTACTGGTCACCTGACCAAAGGTATCCTTTACAGATTGTGATCAGGTGTGGTCCTCCAAAGCTTTCACACACACACATTTAAGGAGGTATGGGCGTGGAGCCGATCAGTTGCAATCAGCATGTTAAAGTTAACCCAAAAAGAGGGTGGAAAAGAGGATAATAACTATTAGTAAATTTAAATCCATGCAAATGATCGCTCGCCAAACAATAACTGAACTTATTCTCTCTGGAGAAGAGACGCTTGAGAGGGGATATGATTTCAATTTACAAATACCGTACTGGTGACCCCACAATAGGGATAAAACTTTTTTGCAAAAGAAACTCATTAAAATGAGAAGAAAAGAGGTTTAACCTTAAACTATGTAGAGGGTTCTTTACTGTAAGAGCGGCAAGGATGTGGAATTCCCTTCCACAGGCGGTGGTCTAAGCGGGGAACATCGATAGTTTCAAAAAACTATTAGATAAGCACCTGAACGACCGCAACATACAAGGTAATACTGACATATAATCACACACATCAGTTGGACTTGATGGACTTGTGTCTTTATTCAGCCTCACCTACTTTGTAACTATATGTAATAAAAAGGGGGTTTCTGTTCTAGATGTAGGAGACAGGTGCATCTTAAGCCGCGTACACACGTAGCGGTATGTCCGACGTACTTAGTCTGGCAGACTTCCGCCAGACTGTCCGTCTGACTTTCCGAACGGGCTACTTGCCCACACACGGCACTTTTTCAGCGGACTAATACGGCGTACTAAGTCCGCCGTACTATCCGCCCTACTTTCGAAATGAACGGACTCGCCCACACACGCGAAGGAAAGTCCGCTCATTTAGAGCGCGTCTCCAGGTAGGCGGGGCCCGCGAAGGAGACGTCGCTGGCCCCGCCGCCTGGTATGGACTTAAAGGGGAACCCCAACGCCGAAAAAAATCGGCGTGGGGGTCCCCCCCAAGTCCACAACAGACCCTTGTCCGAGCAGGCTACCCGGCCGGCCAGGAAAAGGGGACGAGCGAGCGCCCCCCCCTCCTGACCCCGCCCCCTTACGATGTCACAGTCCCCATGTGACATCAACCCATGTGACCAACCCATGTGACATAAAGCCATGTGACACCGCCCCTTGTCCCTATATAAGTGGCCGCGCAGCGCGTCCCTGGCATTGCGGCCGGAGAGATCGTCGAGTCAACATCTCCTGGAGAAGAAGGAGAAGAAGAAGATGAAGAACGGAAGGCGGCGGCGACAGAAGACCGGGCCACCGCCTGTAAAAGAGCTAGAAGAAGGCGCGGTGGCCCGGCAGAAGAACCGAAGAGGGGGACAAGACCCCCGAAGTCGGAAGAAGAGGGCGGCGGCGAGGAAGAAAGCCGGACTCCTCCGCTAGCAAAAGAGCTACAAGAAGATAGCGGAGGAGTCCGGCGAGAAGACCCCTGAAGACGGAAGACCCCCGGAGCTGTGCAATAAATTATTTTATCTTGTGTTTTGTGTTTTTTTTTGTACTTTTATTTTACAGGTGAATGGGTAGGGGTACATTGTACACCATACTCATTCACATAGGGTGGGGGGGCGGTATCCGGGGGCCCCCTTATTAAAGGGGGCTCTCGGATTCCGATAAGCCCCCCGCCCGCAGACCCCGATAACCAATGGCCAGGGTTGTCGGGAAGAGGCCCTTGTCCTCATCAACATGGGTACAAGGTGCTTTGGGGTGGGGGGGCCTTCCCCAAGGCACCCCCATGTTGAGGGCACGCGGCCTGGTACGGCTCAGGAGGGGGGGGCGCTCGCTCGCCCCCCCCTTTCCTGGCCGGCCGGGTAGCGTGCTCGGACAAGGGTCTGTTGTGGACTTGGGGGGACCCCCACGCTGATTTTTTTCGGCGTTGGGGTTCCCCTTTAAGTCCATACCAGGCGGCGGGGCCAGCGACGTCTCCTTCGCGGGCCCCGCCTACCTGGAGACCCGCTCGAAATGAGCGGACTTTTCTCCGGGCGGGAAAAGTCCGCTCATTTCAAAAGTACGGCGGACTGGCACACACACGACCGGATTGTTCGCCGAAATGCGAGTCCGGCGGGAAGATTGGTGTGCAACACGGCATTCTAAGTCCGCCGTACTTTCGGGTCAAAAAAGCACGGGGGGATTGTTTGGCGGACTTGAGTTTGCCGGACTTTTCCACCGGATTGTTTGATCGTGTGTACGCGGCATTAGAAACTCTAGCATGGTGTAATTTCTATAGTTTGTTTCTGTATTACTATCACATAGTTTTAGAAAGCTGGCTCTTTTTTTTTTTTTTCTCAATTTATTTTTATTACATTTTCATTGACAGAGAAAAAAGTAAAAAACTGAAAAAAAAGAAATAAAAGATGTAGCAAAGTCCCAGGCCTCTTTAGGCCTAATGGCGACCTCTGTTGGGGACAGCTGACATCCATGTAGAGTGGGTTACAAGGCATGGTGGGTGTAATGCAAGGTGGATTGATGGGCGCCAGACACTTCTTGAATTCAAAGAGATTTATTGTCTCTTAAACAGAACTCTGGGAGAGATTGTTGGGGCCAGGACAACCCTAAGTAGATGCAGTGTTAATTGGCAGACTACGAGACTTCTATAGGCAGACAGCCATGCAGGGAAAGGTATCCAGCTAGACATCATGTCTGCATGTGTAGGAACGCTGTCTCCTATGGCAACAATGGCAACAATCTTGTAACAGTTTCTACCGATATTTGCAATTAACTCTTTCACTTATACTACAGTTTCCTTTTGTAGAACTTCACTCCATTAAGCTCCCAGTATTTCACTAGACTTCCTGATCCACTTGCCACTGGATCCCCTGAGCTCTTCCAATCTGCTCACTCAGTATCTTCCTGCATCCCTGCTGGGTCCCTAGCTTGGTACTCACACATACTCCTCAAGCAGCACCCCACTGGCCTGCTTGGTCCCTGGCTTGACATACAATAATGCTTTGCAAGCGTCACCTCCACTGGCTGGGTCCCTGGCTTAGCACTTGCTGAAGTTCCCCACTTCTTCACCGTCCCCAGCTGGTGAGAATACTGCTCTGGTATTTGCTTCAGCTACTCACAGTGGTCCCCTGGTAACAAGGTGGATGGTCCCTTAGTGGCGATAGCTTCCCCCGCTACCTCTGACCAGGGCAGGTTCCCCGTCCGGCAGAACCGTTACTTCTTGTGGGACTACAAGCCTGCAGTCCCAACCCTACGCTGCTTCTTGCTTCTGGATAGGCCCTCAGACAGCCTAACAGCCAGATGTCCCCGGGATAGGCCTTAAGTTTCTGGCCTAACAGCCCGGGGCAATACAGCACACATCCACCCAGACAGGCGTCCAGGTGGCACAGAACCCCGCTCACCTGACGCCAGCCAAAAAAATAAGCAAGGGACCCAAGAAAACCCCTGCCCGCTGGCTGAGACACCCCATTCATTCCTAATCAGTCCTTGCAATGCCCTTGTCTTATCTAATTTCGCCAGATACCCGGCCATCTAGCAACAGAAGAGAGAAGTCGCAGCAATTCCAGAATTAGGGCAAAATCAATTGATCTCCTGACAATTAGCCAAGGCAATTATCACTTAGCAATAAATTTAAGAGCAACCCTGCCTATACATCAGGGTACTACAGATATAAAAAAGATAAAAAAAAAAAAAAAAAGCTGGTTCTTGAGAAAATGAAAAATGATTATTGCTGAGCCATTGTGTAATAATCCCTGAGCCACAGACTAACGGCTGCTCATGTGTCAGACTATAAACTGCCAACATATAAACTAATGATATGCACCTAGAAGAGCCTAGTGAGGCGTAAGTCGCAGGCTGGGAGTATTGCCCCAGTGCCACTGTTTGCACTTTTCCCCATGTTGTCCTTGGCTCACAGTCCCATTCTCAAACAACGCTGGCTAAACCCAGGCACTCAATTTGATGTTGGTCTTGAATGTGGAAAAAAAAGTTTAAATAAAGAAACATTGCAGCTGGATAAATACCAAAGGGGAACTGGTCCAAGCCAAAATCAACCCTCGCAGCAAGGCTTGCTTCTTACATGGGATATCCTACTATACCAAAGAAAAGAAAACAACGTCATTAGCTTTGTCGGGAGGCTTATTGCTTGCCCTCTGAGTCCTATTTTCCTATGACAGTGCATTAAAGAAGCCTGTTGGAAGATGAAGTAAATTTAAAGCTTATCCAGATGTGATTGATGAATTTGTCAATCTTTGATATTTACAACAAAAGCACGAGAAATATGTCCGTATTTGTTCTTTCACAATAGCACAATATACACACCAACTGATGTAATGTTTTCCTGTCTTGGGTTATAGAATAAAAATTATGAGTAGCTATCTATGTTTCAGCGTGTTTAAATAATATTCTGTATCATACAAGACCACCTATGTAGATGAAAGGTAAATACTGGCTAAAGGCCTAACTCTGGGCGCTCACTTATCTCCTGACCGCTGATAAAAGATCTAATGCTACTAATAAAAACAGGGTATTACTTTCCTAAATCTGGGGTCCTACGTTCTTCCTCCTGGTTGGTTCCATTTGAGGCCCCTTTCACACTGGGGCAGCGCGGGCGTCGGCGGTAAAGCGCCGCTATTTGTAGCAGCACTTTACCATCAAGCTTTTCCGGAGGTATAGCAGTGCTGCCCCATTGATTTCAATGGGTAGGAGCGATGAATACACCGCTCCTTTCACCGCTCCAAAGATGCGGCTAGCAGGACTTTTTTCACCGTCCTGCTAGCGCACCGCTCCAGTGTGAAAGGGGCCGGGCTTTTTCAGGCGCTACACAGGCACTGTTTTTAGTGCTGTATCGCCTGACAACAGCCCCAGTGTGAAAGGGGCCTTAGACTGTTCTGTTTCAGATGTCGTGTTATGCATTAACATACCTCCTTAGTCCCAGTGCGGTTGATTTACTATAGCTGCAGAGTGCAAAATCTAGTGTAGTTCTGCATAGAAACCAATCAGCTTCCATTTTTTTTTTGTCAAAGCTTAAAGCGGAGTTCCACCCAAAAGTGGAACTTGCACTCATTTGTATCCTCTCCCCCTCCAGCGCCACAATTGGCACCTTTCGGGGGGAGGGGGGACAGGATACCTGTCTTTGACGGGTATCCTGTTCCCACTTCCGGGAGTCACAGCCCCTGACATCACTGTGGGTCTCCCTCCTCCTCTCCTCCTCTCCCTGGCATGCGCAGTAGGGTTCCCGGCGTGAAGCCGTAAAGCTACACTGCTGGGTTTCCTTAGTCGCAATGGCGGTGGCAGCACCCGACAGCTGATGGGAACATCAGCTATGGTGCCGACATCTCTAGACTCCATGACAGGTAAGTGCCCTATTGTTAAAAGCATGCAGCTGCAGTATGTGTAGCTGCTGGCTTTTATTTATTTATTTTGGGGGGGGGGGCGGAACACTGCTTTAAATGAGCAAGCTGAAGTGCTCAGGTTAGAAGCTGATTGGCTGTCATGCACAGGCAGGTTAAAGTCAGCCATACATGGATTGAAATTTGTCTGATTCAGCAGGGACTGGCCAAGATTCCATCCATGTATGGACAGGCTAATTGTACACAAGTCAATCTAAGATGAGGAATTACATTATTCTCAATGGTCTTGTTCACATCGGAGTATTGTTTCGTTGTTACCTGTCACCTGAAGCTCAAAAAAGTAGATGAGTCTAATGCACCCCACGTAGGAGCCGCAAGTGAAAAGGAATCCCCCACCCTGCACAAGCATACCAAATTTCTACAGACACACTTGAGTCAGGAAACAGTCCATTGCTTTATTTTTGTGTTTTATTGAGGGGATAAAACTTAGATGGGGAGTAGGGGTATTATGGGAATGCCCACTTGACTTCATAAAACTCTTCAGGGACAACACCAATACATACAGCTATACACCGTCTCTCTGTAGACTTCTCTTTTTCCAGCTTACATCCTTGTGACTACTGATCCCAGCACCACCTTTTCACTCATTGCCAGCCCACCTGGTGGCAGCTGCCCCTTTCACTAGCCCCCCTGGCTAATTCTCCACAGTCCTCCCAGACTGACACCACAGTTCTTCCAGACTGCACACTTACCAACCCACCTAGCTGATTTCTGGAGAACTCCTGGACGTGCTGACTCTCTCCTGCTGTCTTCACACTTGCTCCTGTGCAGCCAGGAAGGATATCCTCCATGTTTTTGGAGGGTCCCTCCAGCATCCAAGCCCCAGGCCTGAGGTAACCCCCCCTCCAGAATAGGGGGCACCCTCAAGGGCCACCGACAACATCCTCAACACTCCATCTCTATTTTCCACCCACAACTCCTCCTAGACTCCACTCTCTACTTCTGGAAGCTTCTCCAAGGTTCTAGAGAGCAGGAGAAATTACCAGAGGTGCTGCATGATGAGTCATCCAGCCTCCCTGAGTCACTCATCCCTAACCCAGATTCAACCCAGGCTTGGCTCTCAGCCAGTTCAATCTACCTACACTAACAAATATGTACATTAGCACCTAGCTAGAGGGTGCTACATAAGCTTCTTTAATGCTGAAATGTGCATTTTTGGCACCTTCGACTGTAACGGGAGCTCCATTTTTTTAGATGCTCTCAATTAAATGTCTATACAGCCAAAAATGCACTGTTATGCTACCTTTACTTCAGGTGGCCCTCCTCTAAATCATTTGGTTACACTCATGCTAAGCATGAAAGGGGCTAAAGTGTTAAAACTACATGTTAAAAACACATAAAACACGATGTGTCAACCGTATAATGAGGGTGAAGGAGATAGCTGCCGGCCTAGAAGAATGCCACTTGAAGTCCATGGCAATTTTTGTGCCTCTGGATTGACTTTTAAACATATGGCCCCTTTCACATTACTCTGCTGCAGTTTACCCACAGCGCAGTGTACCTTTGATTTTGATGTGGGTTACGCATGATTTACCATAGACTTCCATTGAATCAAGTGTTTATTCCTTTATCCCCTTATTTATTAGAGGCGAAGGAGATGGTAAGGTACATGTTATAAGCAATAACCATGGCCACATTACACGATCACAACTGTACAGTTATCCCCGAGTTGTTTTATAACTACTATGAAATGCTATACAGTAGAGGGAGGCAATCCCCGGCACACAAAGCTTTTTTTGCCGGCACTGGACTCCCTCCCCACCAGCAGAGCAGTGAAAGGAAGTGTCAGTGAGACACTAATGCATTCCAATTTCAGAGTTCCCCACACCGCACCTGCACTCAGGCGGAGGTACTGCGCCTCCACACATTGTAAAAGATGGCAAACATTGTTTGGTTCTCTAACTTTGCTGTAGCTGATCATCGGCTTTTGTGATGGAGAAGAGCTTGGGGGCAGTTCTGCTAGGGGGGGGGCGGTCCCTGTTTCCAGGAGGAGGAGGACTGTCATTGGCCACTGCTAAAGCCAATCACAGTCCTGCTAGCTCCGTCCACCATCTGTAGGAAATGAGTCTCTTGGTTGCACTACCAATCTCAGAAAGAAGGGATTTCACTGTGATTGAGAAAACCACAACCAGGTGACTGTTTGTGGTATTACTGTTGAGCTTCTGGGAACTTTGTTGAAATTATTCCTGAACCTTTGCATCACTTACTACTGAACCCCGGCACTCCGTGTCCCTTTAAGCCGCAGCCAGTATTCAGCGCAATGAAAATCACGCCCAACCTTTTCTCAGCTGCAGGGTCCAAAATTATGATCCTGCACACAGGTCCACTGCTTTCAGAAAATGCCCCTGACCTGAGCTCATCATTGCGCATCCATTTCAGATGCTTGTATGTGACATCACATACATCACATACAAGCACGTGGGCTGGATGCGAGAGGTGGATCAGCAGGAGGAGTGTGCCAGCACAGGTAGACGTGTCTCATTTCTGCTTCCTTTCACCACTCTACATATCACAGATGAGAAGCGGATACATCAGTGGAGCAGATGAGCAGGGAGGTACAGTGGTGGAAGAGATGAGCAGGAGAGTACAGCAATGGGGTAGATGAGCAGGGAGTTCAGTGTTGGGGCAGAGGAGAAAGGAGGTGCATTGGTGGGACAGATGAGCATGGGGTTACAGTGGTGGGCAGATGTGCAGGAGGGTACAAAGGTGGGGCAGATGTGCAGGGTGTAAAGAGGTGGGGCAGATGTGCAGGGGGGTTAAGAGGTGGGGAAGATGAGAAAGGGGGTACATTGGCGGGGCAGATGAGCAGGGTGGTACAGTGCTGGGGCAGATGAGCAGGGTGGTACAGTGGTGGGGCAGATGTACAGGGGGTTACAGTGGTGGGGCAGATGAGCAGGGTGTTACAGTGGTGGGGCAGATGTACAGGGGGTTACAGTGTTGGGGCAGATGAGCAAGGGGTTACAGTGATGGGGCAGATGAGCAGGGAAGTACAGTGGTGGGGCAGATGTGCAGGGTGTTACAGTGATGGGGTAGGGTTGTACAGTGGTAGGGCAGATGTACATGGGGTTACAGTGGTGGGGCACAGGAGCAGGGGGTTACCGTGGTGGGGCAGCTGAGCAAGAGGTTACAGTGGTGGGGCAGATGAATAGGGGGTTATAGTGGTGGGGCAACTGACCAGGGGGTTACAGTTGTGGGGCAGATGAGCAGGGGGTTACAGTGGTGGGGCATATGTGCAGGAGGGACAGTGATCTGAGGTGTGGAGTTGCAGGAATTGGGGCCGATCTGAGGCGCGAGAGTGCAGGATGTTAATTTCTCACTACTATAGTCGTTTTCAGCATTTACTTTATAAAAAATCCTTTTCGGCATTTTTTTTTTGTTATAAAATCGGCATGCTCAATTTCTTTGAAAACTTTTTTTGGCACACTGTGCTCAAAAGCTTGCCTACCCCTGCTATACAGTATGTGGTGTATTAGTTTGTTATATATTTATATTTATATTATATTTATAATATATTATATTGAATCTTATACTATTTTGTACTTCTTTTTTCTCTGTGATCTTCTGATAATCTTTGTCTATTGACTTTCTTCTTTTTGTATTTATCTTTATGTCAAGTACCCAATAAATCATATTTGATTGCCAATTGTTTTAAACTCATGCTTGTAAGCGATTACTTCTGAATTCTATTAAAACTTTCTCTAGCCATGCAAACAAACTGAACATCTTCAGGATTCTGAATAAAACTTTCTATTTCAGCCTATTGAATTTGAACTTTCTTGTAAAACTAAAATCCAGAGTAATTATCTGTGGTACTTTCTGAGCTGACACATACTAGATGGCCAAAAGTTAACAGACGTGCATCCATTTATATCTGTTTAGGTCCAAAAGTGGTTCTGGGTGCAAACGTATTGCTTTGGCCCAAAGAACCTGAATAGATGCAATCTGTTTACATCCGGCCACCCATAGGGATACATTGCAGCTCATTACAAAGGGACTGACGAAACGCCTGTGTGAAAGTGGCCTTAATGCTACACCATACATAGACAATTTAGATACTTGTATTGTTCCAATCTTGTGGCAACAGCTTGGAGAAGGCCCTTTTCTGTGTGAGCATGTGTGTGTGGATCACCTCATGGGACAAATAAATTCTTGTTTATGGCCTGTGGATTACACAGCACAGCACCCACATTCAATCTGTTCTTTAGGATTTACTCTAGTATTGTAGTACTTTGTTATTTTTCTTTGTTTTATTGATCCATTCACACTCAACTGGCACGTTCAACAAACATTAAGAATAGAAGATCTTGTGTGCAAACATTAAAATGACCTCAGACACACACGTGGCAAGTTTTAATCTTAAGTGTTTGGAGAAGAGGAACAATGCTCCCAGATAACTGGGTTCAGGTTACAAACGGAACTTAAAATCAAGGCTTTTTTTCATTACAATGTACTTTATGGTGACATCTCATGAACTTACTGAGCAAGACGTCACTCTCTTGTCAGAGAAGCGTGCGTCTACCTCAGCCATTCTCAACCAGGGTTCTGTGGAGCTCTGGGGTTCCTCCAGAGGTTGCTAGGGGTTCCTTGAGCTATGGCTTGTGAACCACCTTTTTGATGGTGCCTACAGAGTTCAAGGTTCAGCATCACTTAGTAAAGCCAGCAGTATGACACCAAATATATTTTTAGCTGTCTTTAACCAGTTGAGACCCGCGCTATAGCCGAATGACGGCTACAGCGCGGACCTCCTTTGCCGGGACTACGTCTATTGACGTCGTCCCGTGCACGAGCGGCCTGCGCGCCCCCTGTCTATGAGACTCGCCTGATCACCAATCCGAGCAAGGGGTCGATCCCGACCCCTTATCACGTGATCAGCTGTCAGCCAATGACAGCTGATCATGTGATATAACGGAGTCGGTAATCGGCTATTATTCCTCCTCGCGCTGACAGCGCGAGGAGAAAAAAAAAGAGCCGATCACCGGCAGCCGTGCCAGTGCCCACCTGCCCCCTGCCAGTGCCCACCTGCCCCCTGCTTTGCCACATGAATAAAAAATGTGTCCCCCCTGTCAGTGCCACCCAGCAGTGCCCATAGTGCCACCCAGCAGTGCCCACAGTGCCACCCAGCAGTGCCCACAATCTGCCTCAACAAAGGTGCTGCACCCCAGTGCCACATATCTGTGCCCAGCAGTGCCGCCCATCAGTGCCCAGCAGTGCCACCTATCAGAGCCACCTATCAGTGCCACCTATCAGTGCCCATCAGTCCCATCTATCAGTGGTACCTATCAGTGCCCCTTAGTGCCACCCATCCGTGCCACTCATCCGTGCCATCTTATCTGTGCCCATCTTTGCCCATCAGTGCCGCCTTATCTGTGCCCATCGGTGCCGCCTTATCTGTGCCTATTAGTGCCGCCTTAACTATGCCTATCAGTGCCCACCAGTGCAGCCTATCAGTGCCCACCAGTGCAGCCTATCAGTGCCGCCTCATCAGTGCACTTCAATGAAGGAGAAAAATTACCTGTTTGCAAAATTATATAACAAACTATTAAACATGATTTTTTTATTTTATTTTTTCCATCTTTTTTTGTTTGTTTAGCAAAAAATAAAACTCCCAGCTGTAATTAATTGCCACCAAAAGAAAGCTCTATTTGTGGGAAAAAAATGATAAAAATTTCATTTGGGTACAGTGTTGTATGCCCGCGCAATTGTCATTCAACGTGCATCAGCGCTAAAAGCTGAAAATTGGTCTGGGACTGAGGGGGGTTTAAGTGCCCAGTAAGCAAGTGGTTAAAGAGGAAGTAAACCCTGATGAGTTTACTTCCGCTTTGATTCCCTGCAAAGGTAAAGCATAATGGACTACTATGCATCGCGTGATCATGTGAAAGGACTGCCTCTGTTTCTGCAAATATGCGCAATTTTAATATCTTGCTGCAAAGAGATTTAATCAGGTAACAACAATGTCTGGGGAATGCCCAGGGAAAAACCAAAGCCTACTTACCACCAGCTCGAGCCACAGAGCCACGTCAAGGCACCCTGGTATCTGTGGTCCTAACACTAAGGCCGCGTACACACGGGCGGACTGTTCGCCCAACTTTGTCCGCTGAACAGTGTTTCAGCGGACAGTCCGCTCGTGTGTGGGCGTTCAGCGGACAGTTTCAGCGGACAGTTTGACGAACAAAGTTTTTCGGAAATTCCGAAAAACTGTCCGCTGAAACTTTGTTTGAGCGAACAGTCCGCCCGTGTGTAGGCTTGTTCGACAAACTAAGTTCCGCGCATGCTCAGAAAGGATTTACACGCCGAAAGTTATAATGCAGTGTATAGGACGTCGTATTTTTCGTCCCGTCGTACGTGCCGTTCACGTCATCGCGCACGGTTTCAGCAAACTGTTCGTTCGTCGTGTGTGGCCATGTCCGTCCATGCTAATTTTGAGCGGACTGTTTGCCGAAACTGTTTGACGGACAAAGTTGGGCGAACAGTCCGCCCGTGTGTACGCGGCCTTACATATAAGTGTCCCCGCAGTGGAGGCACATGCATTCTGATGGTTAGATGAGAGCAGAGATTTAATCACTTGCTGACAGTCACCTCATTATCCTAGATCTCTGCAAGAGATTTTTAGCAACTCAGTCGTGCTACTAAAATCAATAGTGAATGATCACTAGAATCTTACCTGACCATTAAACAGATGGAACAAATTACTTCCTATAGAGTAAGCTACAGCAGTAGAATGTACAAACATATAGCGACTGCCCCACCTATACCTGGCCTTTGCAGCAAGGAGCACATGGAAGGGTGATGTATGTCAAACAAAACCAAAGAAAATTCCCAGCTCAACTTACTGACCAGCCTGAAACCAACCGAATTATCCTGTCTAACAGTATGCATTAAAAACAGGGGTTTAGTTTGCATACATTTGCAAATACATGCCACTTCATGGCACCCCAGTATTTTCTGCAGTCCTTACTCTAAATTTCAAGAGCCTCCACAGAGGAAGTACATGCATTATAATGGATAGGTAGAGGGCAGGTGAGCCTGAAGAGAGCCCACCCCTTCAGTTCCTGCATGGCCTATAGCAAGATGATGCCAGAAGGAACCTTTTGTCCTTCCAGGTGGACATCATATGATGTTCTCCTGGTCACACCACTCACTCAGGACACAGCTGATGACTGATCAGAGTACCGGCTCGCTGCCAGTACCATGTGATAGCTGTGACCAATCACAGCGGGTCACATGAGAGTTGTAAACAATGGATGGCTTCCTTTCATGCCATCCATTGGATAAAACTGTGTTGCTAGCTGTGATTGGTCAATGTGATCACATGGTACGGACAGGGCCAATCGCAGCCCATCTCTTCCACATGATTAGCTTCAGTCTATCATAAAGCTGCTGCCAGACTTATCCACCTTACCAACCGCTCAGTGTCTGCCAACCTTCTCCTCCAATCCCTACACTGGCTCCCAATCACCCAGCGAATTAAATTCAAAATACTAACCACAACATACAAAGCCATTCACAACTCTGCCCCGAGCTACATCACCAATCTTGTCTCCAAATATCACCCAAATCGTCCCCTCCGTTCTTCTCAAGACCTTCTACTCTCAAGTTCTCTCGTCTCCTCCTCCCATGCTCTTCTCCAGGATTTCTCCAGAGCCTCTCCAATCCTATGGAACTCTCTACCTCCACTGGTCCGGCTATCCCCTACTCTTGCTACCTTCAGGCGATCCCTATTCAGGGAAGCCTATCACGTCTCAAACTAATCTCCTACCACTTCCAGCTCATTCCCGACAGTTATAACCTTTTGTATCACCTGCCACACCCTATTAGATTGTAAGCTCTTCTGAGCAGGGCCCTCTTAATCCTCTTGTATTTTATTGTATTGTAACTGTATTGTCTCCTTTTTATATTGTAAAGCTCTGCGTAAATTGCTGGCGCTATATAAATCCTGAATAATAATAATAATTAGCTCTGGCTAATCACATCTAATCAAAACAAAACAGGCTGAATTAATTTTTTTTGTATTGTCGCCAGTCGGTGTCCCTGATTATAGCCACACCCATTATCTGATAACTTTGTACTGCACAGGTGATAGTATGTAAAAAAAAAAAATATATATATATTCTTTTTAATTTCTTAATTTTCCAAAAAATTCTAACAAAGAAAATGACGGTTTCAAAAAACTCGCCATGCCTCTTACTAAATACCTTGAACTGTCTACTTTCCAAACGGGGGTCATTTGAGGGGTACTGTCCTGGTGTTTTCAGGTCTCAAGAAATTATATAGGCCGTCAGTACATCGGGATTGATCAATTTTCACATCTATCCCATAGTTCGTGGACTCTATAACTTTCACACAGACTAAATAATAAACACCAATTTGGGTTATTTTCACCAAAGAAATGTCCCAGAATACACTTTGACTTAAATTTATGAAGAATAATTATTTATTTGCAAAATGATATAACAGAAACTAAAAATAAACACTTTTTTAATAAAAAAAACAGTCTTTTTTTGTTTATTTAGCAAAAAGTAAAAAAAACCTGTGATAATTAAATACCACCAAAAGAAAGCTCCAGTTGTGTGAACAAATGATAAAAACTAAAGCGTAGCATGAACGGGCAATAGTCATTCAAAGTGCGACAGCACTGAAAGCTGAAAATTGACCTGGGCAGGAAGGGGGTAAAAGTACCCTGTATTGAAGTGGTTAAAGACGTACACTGGACACCCATCATATAGCCCAATGGCTGAATGAAAAAGGAAATGGTGGCACACCACAGGCAAAGTCAAGTTCTCAGAAGTGCTTTATTGTCGCCAAGCCAGGCATAAGCACAAGGAAGGTTGACATGTTGCACACGAATCACTTGTGCTTACTCATAAGTGAGCATATGAGTAAGCACAAGTGATTTGTGTGAAACGCGTCAATCTTCTGGTGTTTATGCCTGTGGTGTGCCACCATTTCCTTTCTTTATTTCATCTGTATTTGTGGTGGCAAGTCGGGCTGAGCACCTACAGCTGTCAACAACTTTCTTGATTGCCTGAGCAGTGTATACTATGTGTCTGGACTATAGCCCAATAGTACAAACAAATGGTAGAATGTAGCAGGAGTAGAATGTAGCAGCATCTTATAGGAATCAATGCAGCTTATCAATTTTTAGGTGGTTAACACTGACAGGGTTGCTTACAATCAGTAGCGGGACAGGTTTGTCTAGGGGCCAGGGCAGGGATGCAGAACTGCACCCCCTTTCCCACTGTTAATGCATGTCGTAGAATGGGTTTACTGTCCTGTGTCCATTCTCTGTCCCCTTGCCCCGCTGTGCCCAGGGCAGCTTCCCCTCCTGCCCACCCCTTGTCCTAGCCCTGCTTACAATGCCCAGTTTTTATTCATTCATGTACTGTAAATCCTGTATCCCAAATAAAATAAAATAAATAGTTGTAACTGCTTATAAAGTGTTAGCTGGAGTTCACCTTTCATTTTTTTAGTCAATTCCATCTCAATCCATTAATGTATCTAGCATTTCCCTCTCCCCAGATCGACTATGTTGCTGCCCACAGGTGTCTCCATTGCTCCTCCATAGAATGGAGCCACCCTTATGCCGCATACACACGACCAGACTTTGACGGACTTGGCCGGCGGACAATCCAACGGACTTTGCAGATGAGGTCCACCGGACTTTCAAACGAACGGACTTGACCACACACGATCACTCCAAAAGTCCAGCGGATTCGAATGTGACAATGTAGAATAAGGAAGTTCATAGCTAGTAGCCAATAGCTGGCCCAGCGTTGGTTTTAGTCTGTCGGACTAGCACACAGACGACCAGATTTTTCAACCGGACTCGAGTCCGTCGGAAAGATTTGAAGCAAAATTTATTTCTAGGTCCGTCTGACTTTTGGGAAGAAAAGTCAGTCGAAAAGTCCGATCATGTGTACGCGGCATAAGACAGGATGTCTGTTACTGGCCAGATCACCAGGTGAAAATAAAGGAAAGAAAATCTAATAAACGAATGCAGTCATCACATTTTAGAACTGGTAAGCTGAAAATATATTACATTTTATGTTTTGATAGACTCTAGTACACTGACACTAGCATATAGAAGTCATTGAGTGGAATGAGTCACCGCAGAATGACATATGAATAGCTTATAGTCTGCAAAGCGTGTCAGCCAACAGCCATGAACAGGACCACACTGATAACAAACGTGGGATGGGAGTGATCAGAACAGAGGCAGCAACAGGTCAGCGGCTTGCTTTCCTAGAATAAAAAGAGCAAAGGACTCGCCACACTCCACATGTCAGAGACAATCGCAGGAAGGAAGTGAGCTCAGCTATTGGAGGTCTTTTAATCAACAGTCTGACTATTAGGATGTTAGAGGCAGAAGAGATTGAAGGAAAAGGAAGATAAATTTCCTGAATCAGTGTTACAAGTGCATGAAGGCGTTTCATGGTCCTTACATAATATGCATTATTAAGGCTCCTATATGATAAATGTTTTCCCAGTGCTGTCATGAAGCCACATATCAGTATGCTATCTGGTACTTATCCCTACCATTAGGGAATCCAATTAGTTTACTTGAAGGCATGAGTATAGCGCACCCTGCTGGTCACTACTTAAAGATCATTTCACTGTTATTTATCCTGTTAGATACCAACGCACTATACATATTATATATACAGCGTATATATATATATATATATATATATATATATATATAGAGCACTAACCCCCGAAGGAGCTGCTGGTTTTATTCAGGCTTACCATTACCTCACCTGCTCGCTTCTTCATCTTAGGAGGGTCCCGTGGAAAGTAGCCCAAATAATGATAAATCTGACACTTAGTCCTTTTTGCAGATTTATTTAGGGATAACACCAAAGAAAGACAAAAGACACAGTCCTTCAATAGAGGGTTAGAGGATAAGGGGAGTTCAGGCACCTAGTAATTGTGGGTTTGAGGTATTAGTCAGATCCAGAGGACAAACAGCTCCACAGACTGGATCCAGCAGTCACCGGATAGGCCCCTCTCACTTGACCTAGCAGCGGATGAAATACTAAACAAAGTCTCTGCCACAGACTTGTTAATTGAACTTAGTGGTTTTGAGAGTTTTTGGAAGAACTACCTTACAGTACCAGATTCTTTCAGCTGACCCGGCGATACTGTAAGGATATTGATCCGGGATGCGTCCTTCAACTGAGTTTCAAGGCTCCTCCAGAGACACCAGCCTTGCGCTCGGCCCTCCACCTGAGAAGTCATCCCCTGGATTCTCCAGTCGCTTGGTTTTCCCCGCAGGCGAGACAGCACAGGACCACCCCTGGATCAGTAGGCCCCAAGACATTCCTGGGCCTACACTCTCAGTTGTGAAGCCTCGGGCCAGCTGGCTCAGCGGCGCAGATCCATGCGACACAGACCCCAGGCCAGGAGGGCCATGGGATTGGGATAGCAGACCCCAAGACAGGGACCCAGGAACAGGCAACCAGAGAGACCCAGAAAAAATGGTGTCGGTACCTTAAATACCCTCTCCCAGAATGCACAGCAGGGAGACCACACCCACTGAACCATTTCCGAGCAAGAGGTGGCATTCAATGCATCCCGCCTGCTGCTGTTCCACACCCACCGATGGTGACAGCGACACCTACGGTCAAGTGGGAATCGGTACAACGCAGCTGGGCTGGTACAGAAACAAGGTTTTTAACAGATTAAAGCGGCAGTAAAGTTCCCTGTATTTTGTTTTTTTTCAAGGCCCCCCCAGGTGGGTTATGCCACAATGTGCTAGTATGCACAGCATGTTAGTACATTAGGCAGACTTACCCGTCATATGGTGTCCTCCCAGCACAGCGATGGGTCCGACCCGTGGACCTGCCGGTGCTTCCATCTTCGCCTGGTCTTCCTTCCAGGTCCCATGCCTTTGGCCACTTGATAGGCCAGGCCATGATGACTCCACTCCCGAGCATGCGCACGGGGCCCGTAAATGTTCGCTAAGCTGCACCTGCGCGGCTCAGGGAACATCCCAGCTGACAAGCAGAAGGATGCATTTATGGCAGAAGAGACCAATAGAGTCTCTTCTGTCATAAATGCCCTGCCTGTCAGCCATTTGAAAAAAAATATTAGTTTACTTCCGCTTTAACCAATTGCTGCCTGACATATAGCAAAATGACGGCGGCAAAGTGGTTTCAATATTCTGACCTGACGTCATATGACGTTGCCAGGATATTAAGCCACTTCGTGCCCCCGGGGGCGAGCATTGCAGCGATCGTTTTTTTGCGGGGTGTCAGTCTGAGATGCCAATCAGTGCCCACAATGGATGCAAATCAGTGCCCACGATGGGCATCACTGATTGGCAGGCATTATTGTTTGTCACTGATTGGCATCCATCAGTATCATACATTACAGTACATCAGTGCCACCTATCAGTGCCCATCCATTCCGCCTATCAGTGCCCATCTGTGCCGCCTATGTGCACCCATCAGTGCTGCATATCAGTGGCACCTATCAGGGTCTATCAGTGCCGCATGTTAGTGCCCATCAATGCCACCTCATCAGTGCCACCTCATTGGTGCCCATCAGTGCCGCCTTATCAGTGCCCGTCCTGTGCAGCCCCATCAGTGCCTATCAGTGAAGGAAAAAAACATACTTATTTACAGAGTTTTGTAACCGACACAAAAAAAATTTTTTTTTTCAAAATTTACGGTCTTTTTTTTATTTGTTTAGCAGAAAATAAAAATCCCAGAGGTGATCAAATACCACCAAAAGAAAGTTCTATTTGTAGGAACAAAATGATAAAAATGTATTTTGGGTACAGCGTAGCACGACCGCGCAATTGTCATTCAAATTGCGACAGCTCTGAAAGCTGAAAATTGGTTTGGGCAGGAAGGTGTTATAAGTGCCCGGTATTGAAGTGGTTAAAGTATAACTAAAGGCAAAACTTTTTTTTTCGTTTTGGATAGAGGGGAGATGGATCAGAACACGTGTCAGTTTTTATAGCTGTCTGTACCCCTCCCCAACAATGAAAGCACATGCATTTAGATGGATAGGTGTAGGTAAGATAAACCTGAAGGGAGCCCACCCCTTCTTAAAGGCACAGGGGCACACTGAATATCCAGCCCATAGCACTATGGCAGCAAAGGTGTCAGTGCATTGCCTGGCTAACAGTACAAACTCACAGAAATTAGAGTTTAGGTCCACAGAAAATGGGGTGCCTTGCCAGGGCTCTGTGGCTTACACATGTGTTTGCAAATGTGTGCAACTAAACCTCTGTTTTTAACGCAAATTGTTGGACAGGTCAATTCGGTTGGTCACAGGCTGGTCGGTAAGTTGAGCTGGGAAAACTTTTTGTTTGTTTCATATGCTTTACCTTTCCAATGCTCCTCGCTGCAGTGACCAGTTACAGGTGGGGGCAGTAACCACTTGTTTGAACCCCTTGATTGCCCCTGATGTTAACCTTTTCCCTGCCAGTGCCATTAGTACAATGTCAGTGCATATTTTTAGCACTGAACACTGTAATAATGTCACTGGTTCCCAAAAAAGTGTCAAAAATGTCAGTTAGGTGTCCGATCTCTGCAATGTCGCAGCCCCGCTAAAAATCGCAGATCACCGCCACTACTAGTAAAAAAAAAAATAATAATAATAAAAATGCCATAAATCTATCCCCTATTTTGTAGACGCTATAACTTTTGCGCAAACCAATCAATATACGCTTATTGGGGTTTTTTTTACCAAAAATATGTAGCAAAATACAAATTGGCCCAAATTGATGGAGAATTTTTTATTTTTATTTTTTATTTATTGGGGGTGTTTTATAGCAGAAAATAAAAATACTGGAGTTTTTTTTTAAATTGTGGGTGTTTTTTTATTTATAGAGTGAAAAATAAAAACCGCAGAGTTGATCAAATACCACCAAAAAAAAGCTCTATTTGTGGGGAAAAAAGGACATCAATTTTGTTTGGGTATAAAATTGCATGTCCGCTGAGTCCGATCTCCACCACTGTACCCAAGAGCAGTGGCTTTCTCAGCTCTCACTCTCCTCACTGGACATTATGGCTAGGGAGGGCTATGGACACAGACAGCACAGCTTGGGATTGAGCCCACACTATTTAAGAATAGTTATTGTTAGGATTTACTATTACTTTAAGTATAGCTAGTAAAGATGTAGTGGCCCAAACAATGTTTTTGTTACTGGGCCCTATTATGCGAAATGTATGGCCCTGCTTTAGATAGTATGTTGCTGCATATTTTTTCTTTTGTTAAATATACGTATAAGCCCTTGTACACACGGTCGGACATTCCGACGGAAAATGTCCGATCGGACCGTGTTGTCGGATAATCCGACTGTGTGTGGGCTCCATCGGACTGTTTCCGTCGGAATATCCAACCGACAAAGTTTTAGAGCTGGGCTATAAAACTTTCCGACAACATGATCCGATCGGACTTTGTCCGATTGTGTGTAGAGAATTCTGATCAGACAAAGTGCCACGCATGCTCAGATCAAATTCCTAGACCAAAGCTATTGGCTACTAGCCTGAATGTAGTCGCGTTGTAACGAAATAACGTCATCACGTTACGTACGATCGGATTTTCCGCCAACTTTGTCCGACCGTGTGTATGCAACACAAGTTTTGGACAAAATCCATGGGACAAAATCCAACGGATTTTGTTGTTGAAATGTCCGACTGTGTGTACAAGGAGTAACACTTTGTACATACTTTGCTTTGCAGAGCATATGCTGCGCAATGAGTGCACATGGCCTTTTAGGGAACCACATCACAGATTCAACCCATTAGGAACTGTACACATTCCTGTGGTCCAAACACACTGACCACACCAAAAGTAGATCTAGATGCATGAGCATGTAAAGTTCAAGAAGTTCCCACTGAAAGTAACATGATGCAGTTCACAAATTATCACATTGCAGCCAATGTGAGGTTTCCATGCCACACACACATAGTAACTACAGAGAAACATACGTGTTTAACCGCCAGCTCAGTGGAAAGAGAAGTGATAATGCGTGAAGTGTAGAATCCATAAAACACAATATGTGTTTTATTTACCGAAGACAGTCCTGTGATGTAAATCTTCTGATTGATTGCTATATGTTTCTCTGCTGTACGTATTGTCCTGAGCCTGGCTGAAAAGGCCTGTGTATTTGTACCTTGAGGATAATTGGAACTTCATTTTTTTCTATTTAAAATTGGTAAATTACTGAGACTAATGCCCCGTACACTCTATCGGACTTTCTGCCAACAAAACCGTGGATTTTTGTTTGAAGGATGTTGGCTCAAACTTGTCTTGCATACACACGGTCACACAAATGTTGGCCAACAATTACGAACGCGGGAATGTGGTGACGTACAAGACATACGACGAGCCGAGAAAAAGGAAGTTTGATAGCCAGTGCGGCTCCTTCTGCTTGATTCCGAGATGCGAGAACTTTTGTGCATCGGACTTGTGTACACACGATCGGAAATCCTGACAACAAAGTTTTGTTGGCGGAAAATTTGAGAACCTGCTAGCCAACATTTGGTGGCAAGTCCGACAATAAATGTTCGAGGACACACACGGTTGGACTTTCAGCCAACAAGCTCACATCCAACATTTGTTGTCGGAAAATCCGATCGTGTGCACGGGGCATTACACTTTCACAGAGCTTGGAACCCAAGGTATGATTTTTCTAATCTAAATCACAGCTCAGTTAGTCTTAGCCCCCGTACACACGGTCGGAGATTCCGACAACCAAATCCGTCGGAGTTATTCCGACGGATTAATTCCGGAAGAGGTCCGGAAGTGATGTTGCATACACACGGTCGGACTCAGTTGTCGGAAAATCCGATTGTACATAACGTGATGACATTATTTCGTTAGGACGGGACTACGTTCAGGCTAGTAGCCAATAGCTTTGGTCTAGGAATTTGATCTGAGCATACGTGGCACTTTGTCTGTCGGAGTAGGCTACACATGATCGGAGTATGTCCGATCGGAGCATTTTGTCTGAAAATTTTACCGGCAAGTTGGAAAAGTTGGCAGTCCGATGCAAACAACAGTCCGATGCAAACCACACACAGTCGGAATATCCGACAAAACGGTCCGATAGGAAACATTCTGTCGGAATCTCCGACCGTGTGTACAAGGGCTTAAAGGCAATCTGTACTTTGCCCATGCAGGGCAAAACAAGAGGTTCTCCTAAATGCTATGTAAACCCTAACACTGAACTTCTTTTATTTGCTCCAATTAGATTGGGTAATTACACCATTGAAAATATTTTATTATATCTGGAGAAGAAGTCCTGTGTAAGTTGCAAGTCATGACTTACACAAAGCTAAGGACTTCCCTCCTTTCCCGTATAAAAGCTCTGGGTGTCTGAGTGCCCAATCACCAAGCATTTACTCTGTCATGTGGGAGGAAGTTTAATGAGTCCCATGCCTCCCAAAGTAGAGGACTTTGCCCCAGGAGCTAGAGTTAGCTGGGAAGAGAAGTATGTGCAGATGGAGAGGATTCCAAGTTTGTGAACAGGTTGCTTTGCCCTCCATGGGGCAAAAAACATAATTAAAGGACCGCTTATGCCGCATATACTCTTTACATACACGAGTTGACTTCTCGTCAGACTGAACACTGAAGGACTTTTCAATGGAGTTCCAACGGAGTTCCGCCAAAACGGACTTGCCTACGCACGATGACACCAAAGTCCGACTGTCTAGAATGCGATGACGTACTACGGGACTAGAAAAGGAAGTTCAATAGCCAGTAGCCAACGGCTACCCTTGCGTTGTTTTTGGTCCGTCGGAATAGCATACAGATGAACGGTTTTCTCGATAGGAACTGGTTCCGGCGGAAAGATTTGAAACATGTTCTATTTCTAGGTCCGTCAGAATTTTGGGGAAAAAAAGTCAGATGAAGCCCACACACGAGCGGAATGTCCGACGGAATCGTTCCGCCGGACCTTTTCTGCCGCAAAGTCCACTTGTGTGTACGCGGCATTACACTGTTCAAACCCCCTTCTCCTTCACAAATCACATAATATTAGTAGATGTAGAATGTACCTGTAAAGAAAAAATATATATAAAAATAGGATTTATACTCATATTTCCCTCGTCTTCTTCCTATGCAAGGGTGGCATTACGTTCCTTCAGGCTGGATCCTGGCGAATATAGAGCAGACAAAATCTGGGAAGACACAGCCTTGCAATGAACTGGAGTGTCTTCCCCCAAGATTTCACCTGTTCACTTTACTTTATCCTTCTTTTATCATGTTACTTGTCAGCACATTTACACGCAACATACCTGAATGGCTCCCAATTCTAGCGTGCATCTGTACAAGTAATTCAAGGAATTTATTTGTTTTAGACAGAGTGAGAAGGGATTAGAACACTTGTCATTTCTAATGCTGTCTGTGCTTCAATTAGGGAAATTCACCCTCTCTATTTGTCCTGTTTACAGTTATCATCAAAAGTTAAAAGTAAAAGAAAATATCACTTTGGGGGGATTTCCTGTTTGGCTATGGGACAGGAAGTGAAGGAAAACCTCCCCAATGTTGCACAGATGGTAAAAAAATAAAAAATAACAGGGGTTGTAACCTCACCTTACGCTATCCAAAATGACAAAAAAAGGTTTTGCCTTTAAATCCACTTTAATGACCTATTATTGAAGACATAGCTGACTTAAAGTGGTTATAAACCCTTTACAACCACTTTTTACTACAGGTAAGCCTATAATAAGGCTTACCTGTAGCTACCCAGAATATCTCCTTACCGGTAGCTACCCCTGATAAGTCCTAAACCTGCACGGTTTAGGAGATATCTCCTGTATCTGTACGTGCCGACGTCATCGGCACATGTGCACCGAAGCAACAGTGCGTACTGTACGTGCCATTGCTTCCGTTAGTGTGCCGCTACTGGCAGCTCCCGCGCATGACATCGTTAATTACTTACCTTAGATCGAAGGGGGTGACATCATTCCTTGATCTACTTCCAGGTATCGCGGGCTCCGGCGCTGTGATTGGCCAGAGCCGCGATACCCGGAAGTAGATCCAGAAACGATGTCGCCGGCTGGCGCGGTGTACGGCGACCGCTGCGGGGGCTTAGCTCTAAGGTAAGTAATGCATAGCATACTAGCTAGGTTTTTTTTTTTGTGTAAGGTTACAATCACTTTAACTCAGCCCATCCGATCTACCAAACGGATGTAAAATAGGGTCTCCATCCTTCTGGATTTGGTGGTCAGGATCGGATCAGATAGCAGCGGGTGTCAGCGGACATGTAACTGCTGATGTCCCCCGCTCCTTAGGAGTGAATGGAGGCTCCCATCAGGTCCGCCTGAAAGACGGACAGGCTGACCTGATCGGAAGTCCCGTGTAAAAGGGGCCTTTGTTTCAATTAGACTGGGGAAGAATTAGAACTCCGGTCAGATTTCCCTGCCATCAGAGGCTCAGTTGGAGAGATTCCATTCAGGGGCATAATTAGAAATCACAGGGCCCCATAGCAAGTCTAATCTCGGGAGGGGCACTGCCAGAAAATATGTTTTTTTGGGGGCAATTTATCGGGCAATGGCTGATGCTGGCGCTTCAATCATCATGGCACCATGGTTGTTACGGTGTCAAGATGATTGAAACACATTATTTCTATTATTACATTGTTATAGAAAATGAAATAGTTCAACTCACCATAATGCAGAATCAGTGGGAACCCTGAGTGTGTCACTTGCCACCGTCGCCTGCCACGAGATGCAGATTGTCACTTGTCACATGTTGCAGATTGTCACTTGCCACGTCACCTGCCACAGGTTACAAATTGTCCACTATTACCTGCCACACATTGCGGATTGTCCACTTACCACGTCACCTGCCACAAGGTGTGGATTGTCACTTGCCACACGTTGCAAATTGTTCACCTGCCACATCACCTGCCACAAGTTGCAGATTGTCACTTTCCTGCTAAGGTGGGGAATGGGGATTGTCACTTGCCATGTCCCAGTTTGAGTCAGGCAGCAGAGAGATGATGTAATGAGGGCGGAACTGCCAGGATGCAGGGTAGGCGCCGGGCCGTGAGAGATGATGTCTCTGCTCCGCCACCCGCTGATTGGCCAGTCCACCCACCGAGCCTGACAGCTGGCAGCTTCCCGTCCCTACCCCCACCGAGCCACCCAGCTGCGTCCGCTCGTACCATCAGTGTGAATGTACGAGTGCCGAGCGGACAGGCAGCTCAGCGGGTCACCCGCCGCCCGCTCACCGGGCCCTACACGGCTGCGGGCCCCATAGCGCCCGGGTGGGTCGCTATGGCGGTAGTTCCGCCACTGATTCCATTACTTGCTGTCTGGTAGAAAGATTTTCCCCTGGAAAGAAAATAAGGGGAATTCTCCCTAGCAGTAAGAAAGAAAGAAGTAAAATTTAGCTTTTTAAATTAGGTTAGGGAAGGCTAGATTTTCTGTCAGCTCTTTATTGTTGTCTCCTTCCTTAGGCTCCATTAACACCTAGGCAATTTGAATCACTGGTGGAATTGCCGCAATTCTGCCTGTGATTCCAGAATTGCAGGAAAGAGCAGGACGTGTTTGTGATGCCATTATTTCTTAATGGCACCCTAAACGCGGTGCAATTTTACCATAATCGTCATTTGAAAAATCACACTTTAAAATTGCGTACACTTGTGGAATGGCGCCAAACTTCAGTACTTATAAATCTCCATATGTGGTGCTTTAAATTTTTTATAGGTTACATGTTTAGAGTTGGAGAGGAGGTCTAGTGCTAGAATTATTGCTCTCGCTCTAACGATCATGGCATATGTAACCTGTGTGTATCTGGCTCTGATATTAGCCAGTGCCTCACCAGCCACTGACCTCACCGCACATCCCTGCTGGATAGCAGTAAAACCTGACAAGGGTGCTAATCCTTCCAACGCTATCCAAAGGTAAAATAAAATGTCAGATATACATTAGGTCACTTGTTTTCTGCAGTAATAGTTCACCGTTTATGCTTTTAACTTTCAGTAAATAATCGGTACCTAAGTGATTCTTCAGCATACACATATGCTGATATATCGAGAGTATATATATCACTCAATTACATGTTGGCACCTTTTCTACAGCTATAACAGTTTCAACTCTTCTGAGAAGGCTGTCCACAAGGCTTAGGAGTGTGTCTATGGGAATGTTTGACCATTCTTCCAGAAGCGCATTTGTGAGGTCAGGCTCGCAGTCTCCACTCAAATCCATCCCAAATGTGTTCTATCGGGTTGAGGTCAGGACTCTGTGCAGGCCAGTCAAGTTCCTCCACCCAAAACTGGCTCATCCACACTATATTGGCAAAAGTATTGGGCCACCCCTCCAAATAATTTTGGTGGAGGGGGTAGTATGGTGTACGTTTTTTTTTCAGAGGTTGGTCTTGGCCCCTTAGTTCCAGTGAAGGAAACTCTTAAGTAGACCGCATACCAAGATCATTTTGGACAATTTCATGCTCCCAACTTTGTGGGAAGAGTTTGGGGATGGCCCCTTCCTGTTCCAACATGACTGCACACAAGTGTACAAAGCAAGGTCCATAAAGATATGGATGAGTGAGTTTGGGGTGAAGGAACTTGACTGGCCTGCACAAAGTCCTGACAGAATAGAACATCTTTGGGATAAATTAGAGCAGAAACTGCAAGCCAAGCTTTCTCATCCAACATCAGTGCCTGAACTCTCAAATGCGTTTCTGGAAGAATGGTCAAGCATTGCCAAAGACACACTGCTAAACCTTGTGGACAGCCTTCTTAGAATAGTTGACGCTGTAATAGCTCCTCAATATTGAACCCTACGGACTAAGACTGGGATGTCATTGAAGTTGATGTGCATGTAAAGGCAGGCGCCCTGATACTTTTGTCAATATAGTGTGTGTATATATATATATATATATATATATATATATATATATATATATATATATATATATACAGTATCTCACAGAAATTAGTACACCCCTCACATTTTTGTAAATATTTCATTAGATCTTTTCATGTGACAACACTGAAGAAATTTCACTTTTCTACAATGTAAAGTAGTGAGTGTACAGCTTGTATAACCGTGTAAATTTGCTATCCCCTCAAAATAACTCAACACACAGCCAGTGAGTACACCCCTAAGTGAAAATGTCCAAATTGGGCGAAAAGTGTCAATATTTTGTGTGGCCACCATTATTTTCCAGCACTGCCTTAACCCTCTTGGGCATGGAGTTCACCAGAGCTTCACAGGTTGCCACTGGAGTCCTCTTCCCCTCCTCCATGATGACATCACGGAGCTGGTGGATGTTAGAGATCTTGGGCTCCTCCACCTTCCGTTTGAGGATGCCCCACAGATGCTCAATAGGGTTTAGGTCTGGAGACATGCTTGGCCTGTCCATTACATTTACCCTCCGCTTCTTTAGCATGGCAGTGGTCGTTTTGGAGGTGTGTTTGGGGTCTTTATCATGTTGGAATACTGCCCTGCGGCCCAGTTTCCGAAGGGAGAGGATCATGCTCGGCTTCAGTATGTCACAGTACATGTTGGCATTCATGGTTCCCTCAATGAACTATAGTCCCCCAGTGCTGGCAGCACTCATGCAGCCCCAGACCATGACACTTCCACCACCATGCTTAAGTGTAGGCAAGACACACTTGTCTTTGAACTCATCATCTGGTTGCCGCCACACATGCTTGACACCATCTGAACCAAATACGTTTATCTTGGTCTCATCAGACCACCGGACATGGTTCCAGTAATTCATGTTCTTAGTCTACTTGTCTTCAGCAACCTGTTTGCAGGCTTTCTTGTGCATCATCTTTAGAAGAGTTTTCCTTCTGGGATGACAGCCATGCAGGCCAATGTGATGCAGTGTACGGCGTATGGTCTGAGCACTGATGAGCTGACCACCCACCCCTTTAACCTCTACAGCAATGCTGGCAGCACTCACATGTTTATTTCCCAAAGACAACCTCTGGATATGATGCTGAGCACGTGCACTCAACTTCTTTGGACAACCATGGCAAGGCTTGTTCTATGTGGAATCTGTCCTATTAAACCGATGTATGGTCTTGGCCACCGTGCTTAAGCTCAGTTTCAGGGTCTTGGCAATATTTTTATAGCCTAGGCCATTTTTATGTAGAGCAAAAATAATTTTTTTCAGACCCTCCGAGAGTTCTTTGTCATGAGGTGCCATGTGGAATTTCCAGTGACCAGTATGAGAGAGTGAGATCGATCCCCATTCACACTTGAAACCTTGTAACACTAACCAGCCACATGACACCAGGGAGGGAAAATGGCTAATTGGGCCCAATTTGGACATTTTCACTTAGGGGTGTACTCACTTTTGTTGCCAGCGTTTTAGACTTTAATGGCTGTGTGTTGAGTTATTTTGAGGAGACGGGAAATATATATATATATATGTCAAATTTTACATTATAGGATGCTGCAAAGTCTTTAATTTGAGCTTCATCTTCATCATATATATATATATATATATATATATATATATATATATATATATATATATATATATATATATATATATATATATATATATATATATATATATATATATATATATATATATATATATATAAAATGTAGCCCAATGGGAGCCACTGGTTAGGATGGGTCCTCTGTTCTTTCCTCAAACTCATTAACCACTTACAGACCGAAAGATTTGGCTGCTTAATGACCAGGCCATTTTTTTGCGAAACGGCGATGCGTCGCTTTAACTGACAATTGTGCGGTCATGCGACACTCTACCCTGTGCCCAAACATAATTGACGACCTTTTTTCCCAAAAATAGAGCTTTCTTTTGGTGGTATTTGATCACCTCTGCGGTTTTTACTGGTCGGTTTGCACAAAAGTTATAGCATCTACAAACTATGGGAAAGATTTATGGCATTTTTAATTTTTTTTACTAGTAATGACGGTGATCTGCGATTTTTAGGGGTACTGCAACATTGCGGCGGAGAGATTGGACACTTTTGACACATTTTTGGGACAATTGACATTTAGACAGTGATCGGTGCTATAAAAATGCACTGTTTTTTGTGTAAATGTCACTCGTAGTGAAGGGTAGGGTTGGCACCTATCTGGGATTCACCCAGACAGTTTGGGTTTGGAATCATTAGTCCAGGTTTCAAACTGCCTGAAACCCGGACACATTATTCAGACTGGACTATGGCCTCCCAGCAGGGTTGCTGGTTTCAGTTGCCTAAGATGAGGGTGTCTGTTACACTCTCTTACATACTGCCCAAAGCCAGCACTAACAATCCCCCACATACACACATGGGAGAGGAGAGAGGGCTCGATCTGCTCCTCTTCCTCCAGCCCCTACCCCTCTGTGTCTGCCCACATTCTAGTCCTAAGCACTGTGCCTCAGAAAAGGTAAGTGGGGGCCAGAAATTTGAAGTCTAGCAGCTTCAGATCAGATACACCTGAATGAGAGGTGCTGACTGCCAAGGGGTGAGTGAGCTCAGCATCCATCCCTGTCTCCCCCCTTCTCTCTCCTGCCTCTGAGTGAGTACACTAAGGTAAATCAGGGTTCTCAGAGCACCCCTTACATCAGAGTTCCTCTTTACACCAGAGGCCACAGTGTTCCCACTTACATCAGTGTCCTCTCCGTGCATCAGAGTTCTCAGTGTTTTCCCTTAAATCATGGTTCCCAGAACATCCCTTATGTCAGAGTCCCCAGAGTTCTCCCTAACATCAGATTCTGCAGTGCCCCCCCCCTTACAGTGAAAGGGAACTCTGCGGATTCAGATGTAAAGGGGGAATGCTGCGGATTCAGATGTAGAAGAGGAACTCTGTGGACTCTGATGTAAAGGGAGACTCTTGTGATTGACCTCATATGATTAGAAATGTTATTTAATTGCAAAATATATGTATAGATTATACTATAAAAAAAAAAAAAAACACTAAAGGGCTTGATGAAAAGGTGGCAACCCTAGTGAAGGGGTTAACACTAGGGGGCGATCAAGAGGTTAAATGTGTGTTCCTTAGGTGTGTTCTAACTGTGAGGGGATAGGACTGACTAGAGGAAGAGACATATCATGTTTCCTACTTAGTAGGAACAAACAATATGTCTCTTCTCTCCTGACAGAACAGTTATTGCTCTTGTGCACGGATCGCACGTGGGCGGCAGCAATTGCGCCTACCGGACAGCGGGCAAACTTAATATATTGTCACCTGATATGGTTGGTAAAAAAGTAAACATAGACATGGATTAACACTAGTAATTACATAATTCAGCATACAGGGTGAATAGTGAGAAAGACACTTGGCGCCCAGATCAGCATAAATAGTAGCAAGGTCATCTAAAGTGTAGCAGTGAGCAGTAATAAAGCTTGGTTTACTGAACACAGTAACTATACTGCCAAAGTGTATTAATGGTCACTTTGCTAGCTCTTGGCTGACTGAATGTACTGTTCATAGAAATGTAGGAAAGGGGTGAATCGAACAAAGGGGGCTTGTAGGATGGTTTTACAGAAAGGACAGTCTCTATGTTGTCTTCTTGTCAGCTATTGTTGGGGCCCTTTAAGTAGTGTTAGTGCACTTAATAACAGGTAACAGTTAGTAAACCAGCATGCATTATAGCTGCAGTAAAGATGCAATAAGGGCGCAGAACCTGAGACTAAAGCCCCATACACACTTTTGCTTAAACAAACAAAACAATGGACTCCACCCCAGCAGCAGTAGATTCCCTGCAGCAACAGTGAACCACCCACAACAACATATCACACCCAGTAACAAAATATCCACCCAAGCAACATTAGACCCACCCCCCCCCCCCCTAGCAGCAACAAAAGATCTCCCTGCAGCGTGCAGCCAGCATCAATAGATTCTCCAGCGGCCAGTAAAAATATACCTCTCCCTCAACAGTAGATCCCTTCCAGCAACATAAGACCCCCCCCCAGCAACAATAGATTCTGCATCAGCAACAATAGATCCTCACACAAAATCAGATCCCCACCAGTGACAATAGATCCCCCAGCAGCCAACATCAATAGACCCTCCAGCTCCCCCCACACCCTATGCTATTACATACATTCAGTGCTGCAGGTGCGTTCCCCCGCATTCCCGCTGAAAAAAAGCCCTGGTTTTAACCATTCTGGACTACGTCCAAAACAAAAAAAGGTTTTGTCCGTAGATGTATACTGGCTAATATTGTTTAGGTACACTTTAGATTTTGTCTTTTAGCCCACATCTTTTTGATGAAATGCAGTTATTTGTCATTGAGACCTAGAGCAATATATTTTTCATTACTTGTAAACATCCTTAATAAATACCTCCTGTGTCCGAACCAGTAAATCCCATGCTGCGCGACCTTGAAGTATTATGCCTTGTTGCCTTTTATGCAAAGCAATTAATGGAGTACATCCATGTAAGAATGGAGGTAAGAATTTAGTTCAACAGGTTTGCTATATGCGTGAGATTTTAATTAGGCTTCCTCCTTTCCTGTGCTTTGTATGATGAAAGTATTTAATTGGCTTCATGTCCAATATAACTGCTTTGTGTTTATCTGAGAAACTTTTACTCTCCACTAATGAGCAGAAGTCAACCCGACCGACCAACACCAAAGGTCGTACCCAATGTAAACAGTAGGAGGGTGGTTGTATTTTTGCAAAATCAGTAGAACTTAGTGGGGTATCTACTTTTTCAAACATGGTCCCATTTGGAGACCACTCCATACAATGTCTTAAACAGTTTCTTTCTCCTACAACTTCTCAGCTTTGATTTTAGATTTCTCCTGCAAAAGTTCAAACTAAATTTGTGGCGAGTAGGAAGTGGCTTAAAAGTTATACTGTCATAAAAATATGCTAAAACGTGTATGCATGCATCAACCATGTTGGCCAATGATTCATGACTGAAATTCAAAGTAAGTGGTGCCAGATAACATGTGGAGGCAACCAGTTTGACAAGGATCTGTTGGAGCAAGGCTAGCAATGTTGGTTACGGCCAGCAGTATAAACGTGTGGTCTATGGTGTATGTGACCCCATGTATATCTGCTTAAAAATAATTTATCCATTGCCTCTATACAAAGCATTAATAATCCCTTGAATATGTAGTTAAGTTTTGGGCACCAGTTCAAAAAAAGTTGTAGAGAATTCAACCAAATTATTAAGGAGTTTGGAAGACCAACGTTATGATGAAACATTAACTGAACTGTGTAGGAGCCACTGAATAGGATGGGTCTCTTTGTTCTTAGTACCATGGATGTCCCAACCTTTCTGACATACTTGGTTGGGTAATGGCCTGTATAGCCTTACAAACTCGCCAAGCAGTATCTGTCACCCATGATAAGATTTTAGTGGAAAGCAAATCATAGAAGAAAAAGTTATGTATTTTTTTTATATGATCAATAGATGACCAGGCATTAACCACATGGATTAAATATAGCATTAATAATAACTGACATGGTGTGGTCAAAAACTGCTTTGGTATTTAACTTCTAGGTCAGCATAAACAGTACCAATGCCCCAACAGTGTAGAGATTGGCGGCAGACAAGTTGGAACTATTAAAAGACAAGGCTTTGCTGCCAACGTGCATTAATGGTGATTATGCTAGGCCTAAACTGTCTGGATGGCCGTAAACCTGAAAATTATTGAATGCTAAATGAAAAAAAAACCTAATGTGAAGTAATAATAGTAGCAGGAGGGGCAATCTCTAATATAGATCTCTGGCCGGCTACCATTGGGGCCCTTGAAATCATTAGTGCACTTGTTAATGGTCTCCTTTAAGATTCTATAGGTGATGCGTGTGTAAATATCACTAACTAGTTTCAGTACAGTCATGGGACTTTGCAATCAGGAACAGTTGAAGCATTACTGTGGCACCGACACTTTGGACAGGTGTAAGGCAATGTCTCACATACCAAACAGGAATAAGGTAGGATCATGTCCGTGGAGGCGGCCAGGTTCAGCCAGGAGAGAAGTCAGAGCAGGTCAGGGGTAAGTCTGGTTGGTAATGAGTAATCAAGCAGAAGCACAAGGCACAGGAATACAGGATACAAGTCTAATGATAATCCGTCAATTTATGAGAGCAACTGGTGTCCTTAAATAGGCCAGCGAACACTGGCAGTTAGCACGCTTTACGTGCGCCGGTGTGTCATCACGCACGCAGATGCACAATTGCATATGCATGTGCGAATTAGTTATTATTATATATTATAATTATTATTGGATATTGGCATATTTGCCATGTCTTCTTGTAATTCTTCCCTGACACAATGTCACTAGCTGGGAGACTGAATGGGCACCGGCTTCAGCTCTGTAGATATCCTGCTTTTAGGGGATCTAGTATATAACCGTAAGAAGCCCCCTGACCAACTCCTGGACACAGCGTTCTGCTCTGGCGATGGAAGGGGACCCTCGGTTTCCTATGTATGCAAAGGTTAAACCCCTTTTCTCCAGGTGCCAAGAGTGTGCCTTTTGTCTTTCCAATATACTGACAAGGCAGGGCAAGACCAAAATGTGTAAGTACTCAGCTTCCGTATGTCCACATCTGGAACAGGAGGATGCAGAGTCAAAGCCCATGCAGGCCAATCCGGCAGGAATGTAATGCAGTTGGTGTATAAATTTGAACTGTGTATAGCGATCATTAGAACTTATAAGTTCCTGGAAGCAGATTTCAGAGGCCTACTCCCACCCCTCCTCGGTCAGCCCAGGAATCAGAACCTCCATTTCCATTGAGCCAGCTGGAAGGGATTGACCCCAGCTGACTGAAAACATGAATAGGCTGTCATAACCAGTTTCTCAATATCTGGATAGGACATCAGTACCTCCAAAGGTGATTCTGAGAGCTCCTGGGTCAAACTAGCAAACTGTGCCTGGATGGCATGACACAAAAAAATATACTTTTAAAAGAATTTATTAGCCACTCCATACCTGGCCTTTAACTCATCAAAGGGAGCAAAAATATTATTAACAAAAATATGAGAGATATAGGTGTCCCCTAGTCGTGTCCACCACAGGGAGTCTGGGTGGCCCAGGAGCTCTGAGAAATTGGGATTTTGCACCAGGGGGGCATTAGGAGACACCCCTTGTCAACGCTTTAGTACCCTCATGCCAGGCAAGCCAGCTAACCTCTATCGGAGAGCAGCATTTAGGTATCGACCTGTGTAGTGCATCCACGGCTGAGGCCCTAGAACCATAGAATTAAGTCAGCAGAGTGGTGGATGGAGATGAGGAGGTCTCAAGGAACAATTCATAGACGTGGGTAAGTTGTGATGCCAAAAAATAGTGCCTTCAATTTAGACAAGACAATCCGGCGAATTCCTTGGAGAAATGCTTTTGCAATACATGGACGTGCGCCCTGCCAGAGGAAGGCGGGCAAAATCGAGTCTAATTTTTTTTTAAGTTTTTGTAACACAAATACCGGAGATGCACGAAAAACATATAGAAATTTGGGTAGGTATATCATTTTAAAAATGTTCACACGACCTATCAGATTGAGAGAAGCCCAGGTGTGGAGCCTAGTCTCCATGTGTGTTATAATTGTTATAGTTAATAGTTATGTTAAGGGATTCATAAGAACACAGATCTGCATTTATATGGATCTCGAGATACCTAAATTTGGGCTAAATGACTAGTTTGAAGTGAGTTAGATATGTGTAATCGAGGTTAGGGCCAATGGGAAAAGCAAAAGATTATTCCCAACCAACCCGTAGCCCAGAGACCTTCCCGAATTCCTCCACGACCGCCATTAATGACACAAAGGACTGCTCCGAGCCATCTAGGTAAATTAATGCATCATCAGTCTAGAGAGAGATCTTTTCCATTTGCTCACCATAACATATGCCACCCACCGTCGCCGACTTTCGCACTGCCAGAGCAAGAGGCTCTATGACTAGTGCAAACAGAAGCAGTGAGAGCAGGCTGTCCTGTCTCGTACCCCTCTGTAAAGAAAAAACATCAGCTATGTCCTTGTTGGTGCATACCCTGGCTCTAAGGTTAGTGTAGAGCAGACGAACCCAATTGATGTAGTGAAGGCTAAAACCCATCCGATGCATGGTTTCCCAAAGGAAGGACCAATTAACAGTGTCAAAAGCCTTCAGCACATCCAAGAATAACACCAGTCCACTTTTTTGGTCAGTGGCTGCCCTGTGAACATGTAAATAAAGATGCTGAATGGTATCGTATGTGCTCTTACCAGGCATGAACCCTGTTTGGTTCTGATGTACAAGGTGAAGAATAACCTTCTGTAGTCTTATAGCTAGGAGTTTGGCCAGCACTTTAACATTACTATTTAATAGTGAGATTGGACGATAGGACCAGCATAATCATTTGTCTTTTTCGGGTTTGGGGAGTACAACAATCAAAGCTTCGCACATAGAGGCGGGAAGCACCCCTTAATCCAATGCAGCTTCAAACAGAGAATATATATTTTTTTGCAATAAAAACCAGCCCTGGAAATAATTTCATGCCAGCCCCATAGCATTAATATACCAACCCAACAACATAGCGCCATTATTTTCTTGTTTATAAAAGGGAAAACCATACATTTTAAAGCACATTTGAAGTGCGTATTACCGTATTTATCAGCATATAACACGCACTTTTTTCCCCTCAAAATCAGGGGAAAATCGCGGATGCGTGTTATACGCCGATACTCCGCGATTTCCGCACAATTTTTTGGGCTCTGGGCGGCTTTCAGCCCTTCTTCGCCTTGGGCTAGCCAGCCCGAGGCATTAAAGTCGGGCGGATCCGCACCCCAGGCTGTAGCCTTCCTGGGGGCTGGTCAGGAGGACCACGACCAAGTAGTCAGCACATCATACTCGACCGGAACCCTGAACCACGTGATGTCCGTAAATACCCTCTCCTAGAGGGCACAGCGAGAGGGCCACTCCCACTGACCTGGCTCAGAAAGAAAGTAACTCAAGCGCCTGACCAGACCATAGTTCCACTCCTGCCACAAAAACAGAAAATTTCAGTTAAAAGTAGTTAAAATTGAGGAATCATGAAGGGGGACAACTGGGACTCTGCGAATGTGGGGGGGGGGGGCCTCTCTGGTGACCAGAGAGAATGCAGACATGATACAGGAGATGGTCAGAGACTGCAGACATGGTACAAGGGATCAATGCAGCCTCACCAGTGCCCATCATTGCAGCCTTACTGTGCCCATCATTGCAATCTCACTGTGCCCATCAATGCAGCCTCACTGTGCCCATCCATGCAGCCCCACTTTGCCCATCCATGCAGCCTCACTGTGCCCCTCAATGTAGCCTCACTGTGCCCCTCAATGTAGCCTCACTGTGCCCATCAATGCAGCCTCACTGTGCCCATCCATGCAGCCTCACTGTGCTCATCATTGCCACCTTACCATAGTGGATTATGTACTGGCACAACGCGCATCTCACGCTGTGTCATGGAGCTCAGTGTGAAAGGTTCAGTCATGCTGTGACAAAAGTCCCGCTCCCCCCTAGACCAGCTCGTGTGATAGACAGGACACTTCGTCTATCACACAAGCTGGTTTAAGAGGAGGGCGGGACTTTTGTCACATCGCAACCTCACACTGAGCTCCGTGATATAGTGGGACTCTGCTTTGAGCTACATTGGAGCCACAGTGGCCCCAGGGCAGGCAGCCTACCAGGAAATGTCCCGGTATCCCGGTAGACCAGTCTGCTTGTATCACTCTGCGGGTAGACCATCTAACCCCGGAGTCTTGTTTTGAGGAAGAGAATATATGGTCTCTGTTATTTATTCAATCATTAGGGGTTTATCCAAAATAAGCCTGTGAGAGTTCTCTAATTTGGAAAATTGGATGGATCCAAAGAAGCCTGCCAACTCAAACCCGACAGGGGGGTGCCGGAGCCGAGTATAGGTGTTCATAAAAGGACCTAAATATCTGGTTAATGGCCGAAGGATCCGATGAGACTGATCTATCATGGAGTCTAATTTGTGATATAGACCTATCAGTGTATGTTGTACGAGAAAGATATGCCAGCAAGTTGCCATTTTTTCTACTGTGTTCATGTAATCTAGCTGACAAATATAGTTGTTGTTTTTGAGTGGTATCGACCCTATGGAGATCAAGGGCTTCATGTGCCCCCACCAATAGCCCATAGGAATCTGGAGTGGGGAGTGCAGTATATTGGGCCCTAGCTGCTTATAAGGAGGACTCAAAAGTATGGAGGGTAGCCTGGGTGGATTTCCTATGTTTGTCGATATTGGAGATGTACAAGCCCTGCACAGTCGCCTTAAAGGCATCCCAAGTGGGGCCCATGGTGGTGGACACCACATTGTCCCTCCAGTATGTGACATCTCCTGGTGTATAGGGTCCTGCAGATCAGGAGTTGTTAGCCAGAGTGGACAGAGCTTCCACAGTCGAAATGAGGGCTTGTGCCCCTATGCTCTACTGAAAGGGCAGAGTGGTCTGATATTGTTTGCGCTATATATGAGACTGCATGAACAGAGGAGGCTAGATCCGATGTCACCAGGGCGTAATCTAGCCTGAAAAGAGTATGGTAGGTCTGGAATTGACACAAGTACACCCTAGCCGAGGGATTCCTCTGTCGCCATAGGTCAACATATCCAAAGGAAGCACTCCACTGACCACCATGTTTCACTGTAGGCACCATGCATTTTTCTTTGTACTCCTCCCCTTTGTGATGCCATACAGTTTTGAAGCCACCAGTTCCAAAAATAATTATCTTTATCTCATCGCTCCAGACAAGGTTACCAACCTCCTGCTGCATTTTTTACTGACAAAATATGGAAAATTTACTGACAGTGCACATGTTTTGCTGACAACTTGAAAAATTACATAACTCCTATTAAAAACGAAGACAAGCCATAATTAAACAGTATAAATACAATATGGAAACACTGACAATACCCAAAACAAGTGTAGCGCTACCTCCGAAAGAGCAGCTTGCATATGTTCTGTACTGTGCCTCTCAACCCCAAGAACTGTCTCATCCCCTCTGGCACACCTGGCAATAGTGTGAGTGCAAGCACAGTAATAGCAGACACACGTTGTAGTAAAACACAGAAATAGTCTTTACTGTGAAGTTTATGTGGAATGGTAGCAAACAGTAGAAGTATAGTTCAAGTAAATTAACTGTAGAATAATGACTGAGAATCAAGAGCAATATACTCAATGGTACTGTAAGGCCGTTTTCAGGGGATTCCTCAACAACGAATAACCCCAAGAGCAGAGGCAAACACTTTAACCATAACAAATCACAAGATGTCAAATTCTGTAACAGGTTGGTCACCTCTACTTAAATTGGCTCTATGAGTCCAGGCAGGAGGAGAGCAGAGGAATGAGCCTCACTTATGTCAGACCTCTCTTTTCTGACCCCTGACACCACAGGCCCACAAACTATAAACACTTTGCCTAGTTCAGTGGTCAATGGTTAACTCCCAAGACAGACTACCCTGCTCATGCATCGGATATACTGAGCCCTGGGTATGTGTGCGTGTCAAAATAACTTCAGTCCATTTGAAGAAGACCTTGATTCTTTAGCTAGTCACTTTAGTTGGTGCTCTTTGTGTCCTGTTTGAGTGTAAAGGCAGTATCTTGGCAGTGTCTGGATAACAGGAAAGACACTGAGATTGTTTAACAGGACATCGGTGTGACCCAGGTTCTGGCAAGTGTGGGCAAAGTAATAACAACGCTGTCTGCATGCAGTGTCTTTGTTTCCTGCAAATGGGCAAGTGCCCGATAACCAATCCTGTGATCAAGGCCCAAGCGAAATGTCCTGGAATAGGCAGGCCCTTCAGGTAGCCCGACTGGCTACCTCACAATTGGGTGCTTCATACCATTGGTGCAGGTGTGCCTGGATATGCACCTGGGATCCCCGTCTCAGGCAGGATGTCCCCCTGACCAGCCATGGATACCTGGCAAAATGGTACCCCAACCCAGGAGGCAACACCTTTCCCCAGGTCTGGCCTTCTCTGCCTCATGGTGTCTGTCTCCTCAGCCCAACAAAATGGCATCCTTTGCTTTTTTTTAATCTTGAGGGCAGCTGGACTGTGTAGTTCTGTCCCTGCAGGAAACCACTGGGCCTATTGTGGTAGGGACTGCATTTCCCACAATCTTTTGCTGCAGTTTAGGTGGCTGTTTATTGGTTCTCCTCCTCCTGTGAATGAGGATGCAGAGCGGGCAGCTGCCTGTGAGAGCACTGCTCGCATACACTGTCTGTGTGAGGAGGAAAGGGAAACCCTCCACAGGAGCTGACAGGCTCTCTCTCCCTCTTTAGAGAGCCTGTGTAACCCGGTGGGGCTGGATCGGTGGTCTTTGAGCCTTCAGGAGGGAATGTTGTGGGCCCTGAGGGTGTGGAGGGCCACCCAGGCATAGGGGTCATGCTGGGTGTTTTCTGGCAGTGGTCTCAGGGTCTTGTAAGGTAGTGACAGTGAAAAGTTTGGAAAAGGAGGGGTGGGGCTCATCTTAGGTATGGGTGTATCACGAGGGTCTGCATAGTGGTCATCCATGAGCTGGTGTAGTTGCGGCTGAGGGCCTGAAAGTCTGTTCAGGGGGTGATACAGTCAGTTGGCGGAATATTTGTTGCCTTCCAGGATCCTAGAGGTAATAACCTTATTGAAATGTATATGTATCTTGTGAACAAAAAGCTATATTTTAATGGTTTTCTAAAATGGCTGCTATGCCCTTTTAAACCCATAAATGGAAAAATGTGGTTGCCTGTTCTTTATGGGGAAAAGGGGAAGACATTGTAGGGGTTACAAGGGTACGTAGTCGTAATATCTGCAATTACTTCAGTCGAGAATAAGACCTGTAGATAAATGTGAAATATTGGGAGGAAGGCCGGACATGACTGGGAAGGCAGTATAAGTGCAGGAGAAGCAGGGGATAATTAGTGGTGAGTGGTCAATGTTGTTTTCCTTGTGGATTGGTGTATACAAAGGTGTGGTAGGGTGGGGAAAAAAGCAGGAGAAAAAGGGGATAGCCCCCTATTCCTGGATCCGTTGGAGCCAGGACAAGAGGGAGAAAGGAGTTTTGTCCCACTCGCCCTCCCTTTCTGTTTGAAGTACAGTAGGGTGTCTTTCCCGTCAGTAGTGATGGACGAACTTCCTATGGGATGTTTCGCGAACGCAAACTGCGAACGCGGGCAAAAGTTCACGAACCGCAAAGTTTGTGGCGGGCCCCATTGACTTTAATGGCAGGCGAACCTTAAAAACCTACAGGTCATATTTTCAGCCACGAAATACTTACTAGATGTGCACACATAGTCCCACCACATGGACACTGACATAACAAAAGTATTAAGTGAATCTGGGATCGATAACGACAAGCATTCTTTTTTTATCTGTGAAATTTTGACAATTCAGGAGCGCATGAAGGCCATGGAGGAGAGGAAAGGTCAGGGCAGGCTATGAAGATGGTGCAGGAGATGATCACCCGAACCGTGATAGAGAGCACTGACACCAGCACCGAGATAGAGAGCACTGACACCAGCACCGAGATAGAGAGCACTGACACCAGCACCGAGATAGAGAGCACTGACACCAGCACCGAGATAGAGACCACTGACACCAGCACCATGATAGAGAGCACTGACACCAGCACCATGATAGAGAGCACTGACACCAGCACCGTGATAGAGAGCACTGACACCAGCACCGTGATAGAGAGCACTGACACCAGCACCGAGATAGAGAGCACTGACACCAGCACCGAGATCTTGTGGGCACCCATGTGACATCAATAGACACGTCATCATTGACGTCACCTTCCCCACCACTATAATTAGAGATCTCGGAGTAGGCAGAAACAGCGGGACCAACCTCCTCCTTGGGCTGATCTGAGTACTGTCGTCAGTGGCGGTTGTTGCTACCTCCTCTTCCTGATCAAATGCCAAGAGTGGCTGCTCAGCGGCAATGTCTTGTGATGGATCGGAAAATAATTCCTGTGACTCAAGCGGAAGGTATATGGTGGTGGTGGTGTTGGTGGTAGTGTCTTTGGGGGTGCACACAGCAGAGAGTGAAGAGGGTGCAGATCGAGAGGATGAGGAGGGTGCAGAAGAGTAAGTGAGCCACTCAACCAAGTCTGGTGCGTCCTTTGACGTAATCGCACGCACCTTCTGCAATTTGCTACTTTGGCTCAAGTCTCTTGCTCCTGCCCTACCCCTACCACCCCTGCGGAAGGGCCTGCCTCTTCCTCTGCCTGTCATTTTTTAAATGACCCTGTGATAAAAGTCTCTTGAGAAGTGCAGTATGTATGTGGAAGAAGGTATATAACACCCCGCTTCAATCTGACGTTTTTGGGGGCCACTGGTCTATCACACCAGTTATAATGCTTTTTTTTTTTTTATTGTAGTATCGCTGCAGAACCGCTCAGCAGTCACAATGCTGCACAGTGGAAATGTACTATACTATGCTTTCTATATGTGCAAGTATTTTATACGTGTATTACACACCTATATACTGCACACCAAATAGTACACCTATACCAGTCCTTACAAGGACCTTTGTGGACCTAGTAGCTAGTGATTTGCAGACTGTCCCTCAGTCCCTACACTGATAAAAGACAGCTGCAGAATCGGTCAGCAGTCAAGTATAATATTCTTTCTATATTTGAAAGAAAGTAGATTATACGTGTACAACCTTATATACTGTACACCTATGCAAGTCCTTAAAAGGACCTTTGTGAACCTAGTAGCTAGTGATTTTCAGACTGTCCCTACACTGATAAAAGACAGTTGCAGAATCGGGCAGCAGTCAAGTATAATATTTTTTCTATATTTGAAAGAAAGTAGATTATACATGTACAACCCTATATACTGTACACCTATACCAGTCCTTAAAAGGACCTTTGTGGACCTAGCAGCTAGTGATTTGCAGACTGTCCCTCAGTCCCTACACTGACAAAAGACAGCTGCAGAATCGGGCAGCAGTGCACTCAGCAATCACCAGCACTCTATATACTGTACACCTATACCAGTCCTTAAAAGGACCTTTGTGGACCTAGTAGTAATAGCTAGTGATTAAACTGACTGTCCCTGCTCCACACAGCGTCCTGTCCCTACACTGACAAAAGACAGCTGCAGATTCAGTCAGCAGTGCACTCAGCAATCACCTATATATGGGGCCTATATACTGTACACCTATACCAGTCCTTAAAAGGACTTTTGTGGACCTAATAGCTAGTGATTTGTGTCACTACAATCTCTCCCTGCTCCACACAGCGTCCTGTCCCTACACTGACATAAGACAGAATGTAAAATGGCAGATCAGGTCTATTTATAAGGTAGGGGGAATGTCCAATTGTCCATGTGCTGAAATGTCTCAATTGGCTGTCCTGTACCCCATGATGGATGTGTCATCATGGGTAAAAGTTATTTCACAATGTAAACGCATATGTCCGCTGGGTGAACAGCGCCAAAAGTCCGCCAGTTTGGCGAATCGCAAACATGCAAAATTTGCCGCAAACTGACCGCCGGGCGAACCGCAAGGCCATCTCTACCCATCAGTGTTAGCAATGACATTCACACAGGTGGTTTGGTTTGGTCATGGTTTTGGAGTTATTCGGAGCTGTTAGGTACTCTCTGTTCTTTAACAAGACATTGTTTGGGTTACAAGGTTACGCAGCTGTAATATCTGCAATTACCTCAGTCATGAATTTGTTTGGAGACATACCTTTTCATGTGTTCAATTTAACCAATCTTGGTTGCGATCAATGGCCTGCATTTGTAGGAGTATTTTGTAGTATAGTGTTCCATAAAAGATGTTGATTCTGAAAGGAAAGGTTTTCCGACAGATCTGTTGGGGTGTACTCATTTATGCTGAGTACTGTATATACTGTGTAAACAGTATATACCAGTGTTTCTTAACCTTTTTCAGTCAAGACACCCTTTAAAATTTTGTACAATCTCAAGGCACCCCAGTCTAAACTGTTAAAAATTTAATTAATCGTTTTACATATTGCAGCATCCACACACATAGGACACACAACATTAGAGGTGATTTACTTTTATAAAGCAAATACACCTTTGCAAACTCATCCTGACCAGTGTCACAGCATTTCTCTTCTCCCTCACTCTGCTAATGTGACCCCAGTCCTGGCAAAGAGAGAGAGAGAGGGGAGGGCCAAACAAGGATGCAGGTGCCTGGCGTCCTACTTTTCAACCAATTACATCATTGGTTTGTAGGATATTAGCGGCTGGCCCTCACAGTACCCAAGTTTGTAATGCAGCACAATAAAACCTGTGGCTTTGAGTTATATAAAGGCAGACTTTTTCCTGCTTGTTGACACTTTTTTGGCAATTTGGGGCAATATGTAGGCATTTTTCTAAGCTAATAAAATGAGGTCAGTTCAGTGTTCTCAGCTGCTACCGGTGTGATCGTGCCTTCTGCTTAGCAGAGAGCTGGGAGAATTCTCTGGAACATAGGTGTGAAGCTATGCAGATGACAGTATGAATATTTATGTAGCCCTGACCAACCCCAGGGAGCAGGGCCCTGAAGGCTGCTGGGAGTCATAAATACTCTGATAGATCTTTTCTTGGAGAGGATCAGTCCAGCCTGGAGGGCTGTTGCCCTCCAGGGCAAAACTACTGTGTGCTTCGTGAGGCCTCAGGTGGACAACCTCAGAGCCTGGATGCTGAAACTATAGAAAGCTGAAGATCTAATCTGGTATCACCGGAGAAAGGTGTTGCTTGGTAGTTCAATGGAGACAACCAACTGTCCTTGGACTTTTTGTGAATACAGAGATCTTAGAGACTTTTGGGCTGCTGTCACCTCTCTTGTGCGCAGCCCTCCTGTGCTCTTTTTGCTCTAAAGAAAGAAGCTAGTGTGCTTTTAACTGCTTCTATTACAAGCCAAGTCCGAAGTTTGCTATAAGCAAGGACTTTTTCTTCAGCTCTATATTTAACTGTTTCCACTACAAAGCCAAGGCTAAAGGTTGCCATAAGCAAGGACTTCTGCTTCAGCTTTTCAGAAAGTTTTCAGGAGTTTATTGTCCCCAGTCTGTACATACAGTAGCTCTGTTTTTGGAGTACCCCACTCAATTCCCTCAACCCTATCCAAGTTCTCCAAAAATAAATGAACAATGCCACTAGACTGGTTATTAAAGAAAAGTGTGGGCTGAGGTTGTGTGCCTGGCTGCAGGCAATACACAGGGGGAGGAACCCAGGCAAATTAACAGCAGTTCCTTCAGGAGTAAACATTACAATTTTGCAAAGAGAACCGCAGAAAACATGTAGAAACCAGTTTTTTGAATTGTGAACATTTTCAGGAAGATCAAAAGGGCCAAAGATAAACTACAATTGTACAGTATCTCACAAAAGTGAATACACCCCTCACATTTTTGTAAATATTTTAATATATCTTTTCCTGTGACAACACTGAAGAAATTACACTTTGCTATGATGTAAAGTAGTGAGTGTATAGCTTGTATAACAGTGTAAATTTGCTGTCCCCTCAAAATAACGCAACACACAGCCATTAATGCCTAAACTGTTGGCAACAAAAGTGAGCACACCCTAAGTGAAAATGTCCAAATTGGGCCCAATTAGCCATTTTCCCTTCCCAGTGTCATGTGACTCGTTAGTGTTACAAGGTCTCAGGTGGGAATAGAGAGCAGGTGCGTTAAATTTGGTGTTATCGCTCTCACTCTCTCATACTGGTCACTGGAAGTTCAACATGGCACCTCATGGCAAAGAACTCTGAGAATCAGAAAAAAATAATAGTTGCTCTACATAAAGATGGCCTAGGCTATAAGAAGATTGCCAAGACCCTGAAACTGAGCTGCAGCATGGTGGCCAAGACCAAACAGTGGTTTAACGGGACAGGTTCCATTCAGAACAGGCCTCACCATGGTCGACCAAAGAAGTTGAGTGCATGTGCTCAGCGTCATATCCAAAGGTTGTCTTTGGGAAATAGGTGTATGAGTGTTGCCAGCATTGCTGCAGAGGTTGAAGGGGTGGGGGGGTCAGCTCATCAGTGCTCAGACCATACACCGCACACTGCATTAAATTGATCTGCACGGCTGTCGTCCCAGAAGGAAGCCTCTTCTAAAGACGATGCACAAGAAAGCCCACAAACAGTTGACTGAAGACAAGCAGACAAGGACATGAATTACCTGAACCATGTCCTTTGGTTTGATGATAAACTTATTTGGTTCAGATGGTGTCAAGCGTGTGTGTTGAGGGTAAAGGTGATTGACTGGCCAAGCATGTCTCCAGACCTAAACCCTATTGAGCATCTGTGGGACATCCTCAAGTGAAAGGTGGAGGAGCACAAGGTCTCTAACATTCACCGGCTCCGTGACGTCGTCATGGAGGAGTGGAAGGGGACTTCAGTGGCAACTTGTGAAGCTCTGGTGAACTCCATGCCCAAGAGGGTTGAGGCAGTGGTGGAAAATAATGGTGGCCACACAAACTATTGACACTTTGGGCCCAATCTGGACATTTTCACCTAGGAGTCTACTTACTTTTATTGCCAGCAGTTTAGCAGTTTAGACATTAATGGCTGTGTGTTGAGGTATTTTGAGGGGACAGTAAATTTACACTGTTATACAAGCTTTACACTCACTACTTTACATCATTGTAGCAAAGTGTCATTTCTTCAGTGTTGTCACATGAAAAGATATAATAAAATATTTCCAAAAATGTGAGGGGTGTACTCACTTTTGTGAGATTCTGTATATCAAATCGATCAAATTACCTTTTTTTCTGAAGAGATCAGTTACTCCTGTAGCCGAAAACATCTGAATATGCCAAAGTATGTAGTTCTGCCTTTAATAAACCCCCATAAAACAAAATGCAGCTTTGCTCAAAAGTATTGAGTGCCATAATTGCTCTTTTTACAATATATGGTGTTTATCGATTGCAACCGTTCATCAATGACCCGTAATAACACCATGTGGAACATGTAATTCTTTTTTTTTTTTTTTGGAACAGAGTGAAGATCACCAACTAAGGCTCTGTAGGTGTCCTGTTTGGTTGATATTGTAGAACTTACCCATTTAATTAGCAGGAATATCACGGTCAACAGCTCCTAAGATTTACAAGGGCCAATGTGCAGGTCAGTGAGTTATTCTAGGTGTAATGACTTTGTATGTTTTAAATATTAAAGTGAAGCCAAGAATGTAATTATCATTTCTAAACAGGTATTTAACAGCTGGTAATGAGCCCTGATTGCAAAGAAAATTGTGATTATAACTGTAGGGCAGTTGTTGTTTTCGTAGAAATAACCTTTTATGAAAGGAAGAAAATCATAAGGAACATTTCCTTTACACGCATTCTGACAATCCTAGAAGTCTGGCATTTTCTAGAGAGGCTTTTTTTTAGTTCTGTTTCTAAAAGTGAAGCTTTCCATTTCTAAGCATGTAAAAAACAGTGGTACATCCACAATCTGCTGCATCTGCTATTATAGATGTATTTTCCCAAAATCATACAAATAAATAAAAATACAAATTGTTCCCCCTCCCCCGTGCACTGCGAGGGTTAAATGTTCATTAAATCTAGGGGTAGAAATGCAATAGCGGTTAGCTGTAATACCTTATTCCCCACTTCCCCAGCAGTTGGTGCTCACCTTCTCTATCTGACGTTCCAGGTATGGGTGTGCCCTGATCCTCATGTAAAATGCGGGAATGCTAGTCCTGCATTGTACGCAATGACGTCAGAGTGCAACTGCCAGATGCAGCACAAGCAGCTTTGGGAGACCAGTTGCAGAGAGTGGTGGAAGCCTGCCACAGCAAGGGATAAAGTAGGTTGTACAGCTTATTCCTCTACCCCTAGCCTTAAAGACCATTTAACTCTTGCAGTTGGGAGAGGTTCCACTAAAGGCAGGGCCGTTTTTAAGGCAGGGCAAAAGGGGAAGCTGCCCTGGGCCCTGTCATTGTTGTGGGGCCCAAAGCAGCTGCCTCATACTTGCCAACTATCCTGGTTTAAATTCTCTCGTCCCTTGGTGTTTTGGTCCTGTGCTGTGTCCCAATATCTGAGTGTGAAGTACTGCTACTAATGCTCTGCCCTATTGTTGTGTACAGATGACTCACCTGCAGACTCTGTGTTTACATGTAAATTACCGGCATTCATATGTACATAGCGGTGGCATTCATATGTAAATAGCGGTGGACGGCAGACTTGATATGTATATCATGCCCCCTGAGGTCATATCCACAGTAATCTCTAGCAACCAATCAACAAGCAGAAATCATATGCTGTAACCTCTAGTAACTAATCAGTGAGCCGTAATGTGTGCTGTAACCTTTAGCAACTAGTCAGTGAGCGGTAATGATACACTGTAACCCAAGCAAACAATCACAATAGCTGCCTGATTTGGGGCCCCAAGAAAAGATTTGCCCAGGGTCCAATCAGTATTAAAGACGGCCCTGACTAAAGGGGTATTTTTTGTGCCACCTGGAGTGAGGCTTTAATGTTTTAATTCAAAGCAGCAATACAATTTGTAAACAGAGGAGCACAAAGTGCTCAGTGTCTACCTGATTTTACTATTATTGACACTATTATGTGTACTTAAATGTTTAAAGCTGTTATGCCCAAAGCAAGTCATCATGCAAAACTTTGACTCTGTAAAACCATGCTATTTAAATTATTTCTTGGGATGTTACCAAATGCAAAGCAGGCATTGGGTCCTATGAATTAAACTACAGGCAGCAAAGATCATAGAAAGATTGTAACATGCTGCAGTGCCCATTACCTGCCCAGTATCTTCATAGAACCAGCCTAGCACACATTAAAAAGTGAGTCAAAAGTAAATCCTTATGCCGCGTACACACGGTCGGAGAATCCGTCGGAATGCGTCTTATCGGACCGTGTCGTCAGATAATCCGACTGTGTGTGGTATGCATCGGACTGATTCCGTCCGAATCTCTGTCGGACCCATTTTTCCAACATGTTGGAAATATTTCCCGACCAACTGGGCCAGTCGGACATACTCCGATCATGTGTAGAGAATTTTGATCGGACCAAGTGCCACGCATGCTCAGATCAAATTCCTACATCAAAGCTATTGGCTACTAGCCTGAATCTAGTCCCATCGTAACGAAATTACGTCATTCCGTCTTGAAAGATTGGATTTTTGACAACTTAGTCGGACCGTGTGTATGCAACAGTTTCGGACACAATCCATCAGACTAAATCTGACGGACAAAATCCGACGGATTTGGTTGTGGAAATCTCCGACCGTGTGTACAGGGGCTTAAACCAGCTGAGAGCCTCAAAAAATAAGTGAGAGGGTCACATGTGGTGAAAATACTCCACTGAGACTTTCCAGCTGCAAATTGTAAGTCTTTTTAGCCTGAAATGGCAGCTAAAATAAACTGTACAGTAATGTACATGAATATGAGCTATCTGGTCTTCCCTGGCAACATTTTTATACATTTGTGTGGTTTTTACTGTTAATTATTTTTATAATGCATGTTTGTGTGCAACTTTTTTGAGTTTAGTGGCCATTCAGTGGTGACTTTTAATTGTGAGATTGGTATGATGATTAAAAGGGACGTATAGTCTGTATTAGAAATATTAGATCATTTTTAATAAGGTAAATGCCATGAGCCTGATGGGCGGTCGCTCCAATCTAAGCACTCCTGGGTAGGAGACAGAGAGTGCAGAGAAAAAGGAATTGCCCATGTGCCAGTGCATGCTTATGCCACTGATGTCACTGGAACCCGTGAGCGTTGTCATGTGTGGCTGGAGTTGACAGAAGATACAGGTCACAGATGAGAAAAGTAACAAGAATAAGCTGATGTCCGCAACAGCCAAGTGAGGCAGTATCAGTACAGTATCAGTATCAGTAAAGTATCAGTACAGTCTCAGTACAGTAGGCAAGTATGGAGTCAATGTTAAGCAAGTAGAGGCGATTCAGTTCGTATTGTGCGCTATACAAGTATTTCATTCATTCATTCAAGTTGCAAGCAGCAACGTACCAGAATGGCAGGCAGAAGTTGTGATCAGGAAACAAGTCAAGGTCAATACAGGGGAAGGTAAGCAGGTAGAAGGGAACCACAAAAGAGTCAGGGAACAAGCCAGGTTGGTAACAGAGATCAGAATCAGTTGCAGAGTCAAAGAAGTATAGCTAAAGATCTTGCAGCACTCGATGCAAGAAACCATGAAGGACCCCCCTGACCCCCAGCTGGGGCATTCCCTCTGAGATGGGCCATTCCCTCCGAGCCCGGTGGAACAATGCCAGGGCCCGGTCGCAAGTGCAACTTCTGCGACCCTGGTAGTTCAGCGACACCAATTTTTTTTATATTTTATTATTTTTTACCATTTTATTTTGTTTATTTTTTTATATTTATATTTTATTATTTTAAAAATTTATTTAAGGAACCCCATTGTGGGGGGGGGGGGGGGTTGGTAAACTATCTAAACAGACCTCTGATGTTTACCCTTTGAGACAGATAAAGAAGATTGAGGACACAGCCCTCAATCAGCTGCCAAGAATGAATGGATAGGAATAGCTCTGTACAGTGGTACATCAGTGCTGTTCACTGACTCTGTCTATTCAGAAAAGGAAGGAGCCAGAAATTACATATTTATTGACCCCTTTCCCGCTCTCCATCCTGATACATCTTCCATAGCAGCCAGCAGGAGAGGGGAAGGGGAAAGCCGGCAGAGATGCAGGGGACGAGGTGGAGGCCAGCAGAGCACACAGGGGTCAGGGGGCAGCAGGCAGAAGAGGATAGGAGGGGGTGGTATATAGAGGAACCAATCCCCTCTATTTTCCTCCTGCAGCCCCTAAATACCTGCAGAAGGGAGTGGAGGAGAAGCAAGCTTTCATTGGCTGAAGGAGGAAATTGGAAGGCATCAGTGGTGGTGCGTCCATAAAGGGTGCAGGAGCGCTGCCCCCTCTCCTCTGTCACCTCTCTCTCACCATAGATAGATTCATGCATTGCATGAATTTATCTATGGTCGCCACTGCCGCCCCCTATTCAAGTGTTTGGCCCCTTGTTGGGCGCTGGGCACCTAAATTACAGCGGAAGTTTTTTTTTTTGAAGAGCCTGAGTAGAGCCGTGGGCTCCAATAGGCTTCCAAAATGTTAAACAGCGGGCGCAATGCTGTGCGTTCGCTGTTTACTCAGTGTTGTGTTAGGAAAGTGAATAAATCATTTTCCTAACACTGACCCGCCTCTACGCCAGTCAGGTGCTCAGGTCTGGTTACCTGTCACCTGATTGGCTGAAACAACAGGCATTGTGATTGGACACCTGATAGAGAGCACCGGAGACATTGAGGAGCGTGGACATGAAGGACACCACAGTGACCCGCTGCGAGACAGGTCACAACTCCCGAGCGATGCACACTGGCAGCATTTGATGAGGCGCAGTAGCAGCAATTGATGGGTACACTGGAAGCAATTGATGGGGTACAGTAGTGGCAATTGATGGGGCACAGTAGCGGCAATTGATGGGCACACTGGCAGCAATTGATGGGGCACAGTAGTGGCAATTGATGGGCACAGTGGCAGCAATTGATGGGTACAGAAGCTGCGTTTGATGGCACAGTGGCGGAAATTTATGGGTACAGTGGCTGCATTTGATGGGCACCGTGGCTGCGTTTGATGGGCACAGTGGCTGTGTTTGATGGGCACAGTGGCATCAATTGATGTTTTTTTTTTCTGTTTTTTTAAACCCCCCATAAAAAAAGATTTGAGCACCATCCACCACTGGAAGGGATTGGTTTCTCTATATGCCAGCCCTGCCACCCCTTCTATCCAGGAGTAGAGGGAAGCTGCATGGGCCCCCTGGAGAATGGGTCTGGGACGCAATTGCGACCCCTGCAACCTCTGTAGTTATGCCCCTGACTGGAGTCTTGCAGTCTTAAAGTTACACTAAGCTCACATTTTTTTAATAAAATAAATGTAATACACAGTATTTAAATATAAGTATAATAACCCTTTCATCTCTCTTTGTTTGTTTAATCTCTCAGGCGCAAGCTTTTTTCTGCTGCTCAGACTCTCTGTTCTAGGGTGGCTATGTTCTTTCTCCATGCCCCCTTGTGTGTGTGGATGTAGCCCCGTTTCCTGCTCGTCCCTGAGATGGACAACACATGTACCAGCAGACACATTCGGCTCTGTGGAAATTGTGATACACATAGAGCAAAGCATGATACCAGAAATAACAGCACTGCTCGCTCTACACTAATAGCTGTGAGGTGCCTTAATGGAGGATAGGGAACATGCACAGGACAAAAAAGAAGCATGAAAATTGTAAGAGACTTTTTAAACAAAAAAAACAAAACAAACAAAACGGAGCCTTGATATACTTGATATTTTAGAACAATTGATGTATGAATAATTTGAGTTTAGTGACACTGTAAATTTCCCACCTGGCACAACTATTGAGCTGTGCGCATGCTGTAAAATATAGCTGCACACAGATTCCCAACATTCACAAATCTCTGAGCAGAACTATGCACGTAAACATGCAGGTGCCCACTTGGTGCTACTATTTGCAATGCAAGATGGATGCCCCATGCATACAGATATGTGATTGGGCACAATTCTGTGAGCTGAACTATGCACATGCACACATACAGGTACATTTTTTGGCATTCTCCTTTGGACCCAGCAGGTGGAGATTTAGGCTCTTTTTTTTAATGTTTCTCAGAATCCCCATTTTCGTCTTGATGTAAAGGCCGCTGTTTACAGAATTCAATGGCTTTATCTGAAATTTACACAAAATGCATTTGCCCAGGCTACATTACTGCATATGTACCTAAAATCATTAAAAAGAAATAAAAAATATAAAATGGACCCCATTCCATCATAGTTTCCCTTTAACGACTTTTTATCCAGGCACTATTCAATTTAAAATTAAATGATGTAGCCTTAGATTCCAAAGCAAACGTGTGCGATCCTTGCCGGGTAGCCATTGAGCCCATATAGAAATAAAAGTGCGACCAACATGCTGTTCCATTCGATGCGTGAACCCCACAAGCCAAAAAGCTATAATGGCTCCCTGTTTCCCTGTAATTGATGGGGTAGATGAGAACCAGTTATTATCCATGGACTATGTGCATTTATTTTTTATTTTTTTATTATTTTTTATTTTGAACTGGAAGATAACGTTTGTTTACAATACAAAGCCTATTGGGCATACCCAGGCGTAATGCATACAGCGAAGAGAACATGTAATCACAAGAAAACACATATCCGAATATCTTTGCCTACTACTAAAGCCAGTTACCTGGATCCCCCTTGTTCCTTGCTGTAGTCCTTGTTAGGCCGGGAACCCGACCTATTCCTCCCACTTAGACCCATACTAGTAATCGACCCATACTTGATTGTACCATCTGTATTCATTGACCACGCCTTCCCTATGTTTCTGGAGAATAAGCTATCATTAATGGTCAGGGCCTCTTTATTCCCCTCCCATGATGTCGTACCCTTGCTTGTGGCGCTCTGTGTGGTCCGTGTGGAAGTCCAGACCCCTTTTTGGTAAGGCTTGGGGGAATGAATATTCTCTACATGTTTCTCATTCTTCAGACGAGGCATGCAAAAGTGAAGAATTCAAGAATGAGAGGAAGAACAAAAGAAAAGAAGAGAATGGAAAGGGGAGGAGGAGAGAGACGAGGAGGGGGGAAAAAAAAGCGGGGGGGAAGGGAAGAGGGGGTGGGGAGAGCCCCCCTCCCTCCGGACTCAACCCCGCCTCCTCCGCTATTGTGTCGGGTTACTTCACCCCTTTACACTTCAGCCGTCAACCGACCATACTCTTCTGAGTAGAAAAACTTGAGCCAATAGAACCACTTCTTGAGGAACTGATCTCTGAGTCCCCTATTGGAAGAAACCAGGTCTTCCATCCTGTATATCTCCGCTGCCTTCCTCAGCCATAGCGCCACCCCCGGAGGCCACCCCCGGAGGCTCCCTCCTCTTCCAAAATAGGGAAATGCAACTCTTTGCCGCTGTAACCAGTAGGGGTACAATGGACCGCCGGTAAGGGTCTAATCATTTTTACTCCAGAAAGACTAGGTAGGGTCAAGGGGGAACCTCCTTGTTTTTATTCCAATTTTTTACTTATCCTTTAACTGATAAAGCTGTTAAATTAGGAAATGTACAGTGTTGTCATAATACATTACTTATTATTTACAGCTAGCATTATGTCAAACAAGCTGCATTCTGGCTTATACCCTGAAGCCAATGTTAGAAGATATTTGTTGATAATATAAACAGAACCATTGAAACAAAAGTTTTACACACATTCCATTTGTGAAAAACAAACTGTATGTAAGATGAGTATTTAAGTGAACAAGCTTAAAGTTGTTCTTCTAATCTAGAAAAACGTTTTTTGTCCTACACGCGCACTATTATTATCATATGAAAAGTCTTTTGTGTCTCTGTGTTTTCTTTATAGAGAGCCACCAATGTGATAGAAAATGTGTGTGCTGCTTTTCACGTTTTTTGTTTTTCTAAGTATCTTAGCTTTTGAATTGGCTTCTGTTTTGAGGTTTGGCAGTTTAGTATGCATCTGTTCAAGAATAAACATGAAGATTGTTCATACCTGCGGATCTAGTCAAATGACCCCAAGACACATCCTGAAATTTGTGTTTTTATCTTTATAAATAAAAGGGGTAACAAAGTAATGTTCATAACTCTAAGGGCATGTTTACATGAGCAGCCATTGGGGGGGGGGGGGGGGCAATAAAAGCAGCTGGCTGAGCTGCAGCTTTACTGCCCCCTGACCTCCCATCTAAAGGACAAGCAGCCACTCAGGGCTGTACACATATTATGGCTGCAATACTTTGTTTTGCTTAGACCTCATGTCCCATTTGGTAGGCAGAACTGGCACCAAACATGACCCATTCAAGAGAATGGTGGCGGGCAGCAGTTGTGTGCAATGCATGCGGTTGCAATGTTGTGATTCATTCTTTTCAGGCGGCAAGAGAGCAACATATTGCCTCCCAAGCTGTCTGTTAACCATCTCTGAAAAGAAATGGTAATTTCTTCAGAGGGGCAGCAGGGGCTGCCACCCACCTGAATGAGGCCTGAACATTAATTCCAAGATCTTAGAGGGGAAGATGCCAACCCTAAAAGTAACAGTACATATGCAAGAGAAAAATAGCTCTCCTTATTCCTATTGCAAAAATTGTGTTATTTACAGAGCTCAATATCTCAAGCTGGCCACACATGAACAGGTTTTGTTAATTTTTCTATAGAATGGTTGAACATATGGGTAAGATTTATATATTTTCTTTTTTAGTAGCATTCTGTCTAAGCAACCTAAACTTACTAGAGACACGAGACATAGATTAAAGAAAAACTATTATGTTTTGGAGTTCATTTTAATTTAGCTGTTTTATTATGTTAAAGTTTATTTCCAGGCAAAACATTCTTCTAAATTTTGAATAGAGCAGGTAAGAGTTATGCCGCGTACACACGATCAGACTATCCAGCGGACTTGGTCCGGTGGACCTGAGTCCGCCAGACAATCCGCCCGTGTGTGGGCTTCGGCAGACTTTTTCTTTCCAAAAGTCCGGCGGACTTAGAAAGAAGTTTTGACTGAAATTTGTCCGCCGGACTCGGCATTCCGGTGGACAATCCGCCCGTCTGTGTGCTAGTACGCTGGACTTTTGTAATGAACGGACTTGCCCACACACGGAGAAAAGTCCGTTCATTTTGAACACGGCTCCAGGTAGACGGGACTAACGAAGGAAGTCAATGTCGCCACCTCCATCGGCGAGATTGACACGTCACTAGCGCCGTCACCTGGTATGCACAGAAAAAACGATGTGGGCTTCCCCTCAAAGTCCATTGCAGACCCTTATCCAAGCATGAAGCCCGGCCGGTCAGGAAAGGGGGTGGGGACGAGCAAGCGCCCCCCCTCCTGAGCCGTACCAGGCCACGTTCCCTCAACATGGGGGGTGCTTTGGGAAAGGGGGGGCCCTGCGCCCCCCCACCCCAAAGCACCTTGTCCCCATGTTGATGAGGACAAGGGCCTCTTCCCAACAACCCTGGCTGTTGGTTGTCTGGGTCTGCGGGCAGGGGGCTTATCGGAATCTGGGAGCCCCCTTTATTAAGGGGGCCCCCAGATCCCGGCCCCCCACCCTATGTGAATGAGTATGGGGTACATCGTACCCCTACCCATTCACCTGAGGGAAAAGTGTCAATAAAAAAAACAACACAAGTTTTTAAAATAATTTATTAGACAGCTCCGGTGGGCTTCCGTCTTGGGGGTCTTCTCGTCGGTCTCCTCCGCTATCATCTGCTAGCTCTTTTACTAGCGGAGGAGCCCGGCTTTCTTCTTCTTTGTCTTGACCCGCTCTTCAGGGGTCTTGTCCCCCTCTTTGGTTCTTCTTGCCGGGCCTCCGCTTTCTTAGCTCTTTTACTAATGGTGGCCTGGTCTTCTGTCGCTGTCGCCACCGCCTTCTCTTCTTCTCTTCTTCTTTTCTTCTTCCTTGCGATGTTGACACAACGCTGTCTCTGGCCGCAATGGCAAGGATGCGTTGTGTGTCGACTTATATAGGGACAAGGGGCGGGGTCTCTGGTGATGTCACATGGTGACCCCGCCCCCTTATGATGCCACAGTCCCGGAGGATGCCTCTTATAGTTTTCTTTTGAGGACAGGTTGGGGGGTCAGGACTAAACAAGACGAATCAATACTGATATTGAGGTATGAGACCAATGTCAGAGTGGTTAGGAGGTTCTTGTTGCTTGGGTGGAATAGGTTCAATAGAGGGTTGTGTGCTCCCTATGTCTGGAATGAAAGTGTTGGGGATATCTCTGGGTGTCATGATGGATGTGGGCGAGGTGGAAGAAATAGACTTGGGTTCTGGAGGTACAGTATGATCTATCTGATGGGTCCTTTTCTGTTTCCTGTATCTTATGAGTTTGGGCAGTAAGGGGTAGGGATAGTTCCTGGAGAGCGAGTGAAGGTGGTCAGAGGATGGGGGTCTAAAAAGTTGATGTTTCAGAAGGGATTTTTGATGTGTCTGGGAAGTGTTATGGAGTGGGTTTTGAGCATGGGGGTGGGGGTCAGGTTCTCTAAGATGGGGGCAGTTGGGGATTTGCATCAGGGGCATGGGCGTGGGGTTTTTGGATTTCCATTGAAAGACTTTTTGTTATTGTAATTATCTAAATCTCTCCTAATTTTTTTGTTTGAGTTTGGTTCTGATAAGTCTGTCTTCATCTACTTTAGTCTTCTTTTTAAGTATATATAGCCATTTGACAGGGAATTGGGGTGTCTGGGTGATGAGGGTGCTGATCAATTGCTTTAATTTATCTAAAAGTAAAGAAATTTTGGATTCTCTTTGCTGTATGATGATGCTGATCCATTTTTGGGAGCAGAATTCAGAAATATGTTCACATTCTGTTTGGAACTCGAGAGAGATGAATGAACACCTAGTCTTAATCCTAAGGCCCCTAGGAGTAATTTTGGAGGAAATATATTCATTAAGAAAAAACTTGTCAAACCGTTGGTGGTTTAGCGTTATAATTGTGTCCTCAATTTTCCTGAAATGTGCACATAGTTTGCCATATACTGTATGATATCTCTAACTTTAAGTTTAGGATTAAATAATTCTGAGGACAGTTCTGACTCCTCAACCTGTCTTCAAAAGAAAACTAGAAGAGGCAGAAGAGGGGGGAGAAGAATCAGAACCAAAACCCAAAGAAAAAATGTCTATGCCTACCACACAACCCAATCCTTTCACACTTTTTGTTGATCTTAATACATTTGTTCGAAATCTGACAGTTAAATGTCTTCATAACATCAAATCTGCTACAAATAATCCCATAATTGGTCCAGAGATGGATGATAATATAGAAGATCACACATCTGATAACAGCCTAGACACATCCTGCTCTACAACAATGATGAAGCCTCATATACCTTAAACAACACCTCCCTACTCCCCCCCCCCCCCCCCCCCATATAACATACTCCTTTTCGGCCCAAATCTGTATTCAACCCCAGTCATGCAAAAGGTCCTTTTATACACAGTTCTATCAGATGGTATACTCGGACATTAAACGTTTGTGTAAATCCGTCAACCCTTACCACTTTGCTAATAATCTCACCCCACAAGAAGTGTCTTGACACTTGTCTCAACTAAGCATCCTATCTGAAATCAATACGTACATACGCCTCCCTGGCAACCCACTCCCTGGCAACCCACTCCCTCAGTTCTCCATAGGGGCACAACTATTAGTTAAACAAGCTCTCAATAACATCATCAGTAAAGCTGAATCTTCCTTTTTATCCAGAAAATATTACAATACTCCTTATTTTTACCATCTCCCAAAAGTTCATAAAGACTCTGATAATCCTCCTGGATGCTCCATTGTAGCTGCAATGCAGAGTGTCACTAGCTTTTTTCCATCTACATTGGCCATTGACTACATTTTTCATCCTCTAGCCCAAAACTTGGCCACCTATATATGTGATGGCACCCACCTCCTAAAACACTCTTCAAGCTTACACCTGGCAACCCACCTACCAGTGGGTTTCCCTAGATGTAAACTCCTTATATACATCCAACCCCCATGATGTCAGTTTACGGGCAGCTCAACACTTTCTACTGCAAAATCCACTCATTGACCTTAACCACTTAAGGACCGAGCTTCTTTCTGAGATTTGTTGTTTACAAGTAAAAAAATGTTTTTTTGCTAGAAAATTACTTAGAACCCCCAAAAATTATAACATTTTTTCTCTAACACCCCAGAGAATAAAATGGCGGTCATTGCAATACTTTCTTTCACAAGTATTTGCGCAGGGGTCTTACAAGCACACTTTTTTTGAAAAAAAATACACTTTTTTGTATTAAAAAATAAGACAAAAGTAAAGTTAGCCCAATTCTTTTTATATTGTGAAAGATAATGTTACGCCGAGTAAACTGATACCCAACATGTCATGCTTCAAAATTGTGCCTGCTCGTTGAATGGCAACAAAAGTTTACCCTTAAAAATCTCCATAGGCGTTTAAAAAATTCTACAGGTTGCATGTTTTGAGTTATTTTCGCTCTACCGATCATGGTGATGCCTCACATGTGGGGTTTGAACACTGTTTTCATATGCAGGCGCTACTCACGTATGCGTTCGTATCTGCACGCAAGCTCGTCGGGGCAGAGCGCGTTTAAAAAAAAAATGTTCTTATTTATTTTACCTTTCATTTTTACACTGTTTTTTTTTTTTTATTGTGTCACTTTTATTCCTATTATAAGGAATGTAAACATCCTTTGCAATAGAAAAAAAGCATAACAGGACCTCTTAAATATGAGACCCGGGGTCAAAAAGATCTCATATTTACACTAAAATTCAATAATAAAAAAAAAAATTGTAATTTAAAAAAATACAAAAAAACGGGCCCTTCAAGAGCTATAGGCGGAAGTGAAGCTTTGATGTTGCTTCTGCCCTCCAATGATATGGAGACGGCTGGGGGCCATCTTCCCCTCACTCGTCTCCATGTCAGGCTAGGGAAAGGATCTGATCACCTCTGCCACTGCCACTGCCGACGGCTCCGGTAAGCAGCAGAGGGCACCAGAGCATGGCAGGACAGGGGCCCCTTTCCAGCCGCTGATAAAATTGATCTCAATGCAAATCCGCCATACAGACCACTTTTATCTTGAAGCGGACTGCCTGCTGAAGAAGAGGATACCAGGGTTATGGCAGCTAGCTGCTGCCATAACAATGATATTCCTCTTCAAAGTACCAACGTATAATGACAGTGGGCGGTCCGGAAGCAGTTAAACAGGCCAATTTCATTCTATCAACTAAATTTTGTCTGACACAATTATTTTTCTTTTGACAACAAATTTTATTTACAAACCCAAGGTACAGTCATTGGCGCAGATTTTGCACCCAGTTATGCCAACCTGGCATTATAGGAACACCTGTCCATCTAGAACAACATCCCCCTTTTCCAAGCATATTGTTTTCTTTGGACATTACATAGATTACATAATTGTCATCTGGGATGGGCCTCAACCACCCGTAGAGCAGTTTCTCACCCATTGTTACTCCAATGACCTAGGGCTCCCCTTCACCTTCGTCTGTAGTCCTGACATTTTGGCATTCTTAGACCTTGAACTGTGTCACCCTGACAATGCTATTTATGCTAGAAATTACACAAAACTAAAAGCAGGAAAATCATATTTACATTTTCAAAGTTGCCATCATCCCAGATGGAAATCCAATAATCCAAAAAGCCAGTTTAGCCATCTTAAACACAACTGCACTTGTAACACAGATTACATTCTACAAGGTAACCTCCTTAAAACCAAATTTGAGGACAAAGGTTATCTGTCATCCTTGGTAGATGAGGCTTTTGACAACTTTTTAAATGGCGAACACCCAACTGCCCATTCAAAAGCTCCTTCACATACCCAACTGACACATTCCACTCAACTTCACACAACCAGGTTCATAAAACAATTCCATTCCCAGCACAAAAAGATGGAGGGGATCTTCTGAAAACATTGGGGGATCTTGCTGGAAGATCCCTCACTACAGACATACCTTTTAGTACACCTAGAATCACATATTTTAAAGCCAAAAATATTAAGTTGCATTGCACCAAGCAAATTAAAATCTACAGACAACAAACCCACACCATCCCTCACTTTCTTATCTATCAAGGGCATGTATCAATGTAACTTTCAATATTAAGTTGCGCTAAACCTCCATATAAAGTGAATCTGTGCAATAAAAATTGATTGTGCTAAACGTCAATAAAGTGAATCCGTGCAATAAAAAATTGGTTAGTTATCACATTATAAATAGTCCATTATATTGAAGATGAGTTTCCAATGTGAGACTGACACACGATACACCCGAGAATTGTGGTGAGAAAAGATGCAACTTCCACCTCTACGCACACTGTCGCTTACTGACTCCAAATGATCTCCTTTTGCGGGAGATCACACACGCTTTTGGCTTAATACACAGCTCGGGCCTTTAAGATGTAAAACAATGGTCCCAGCGTCTTTTCAGGTGCTATTCCTCAAAGATACATATTGTCAGATGGTCCCCATGTGGAAATATAAACTTCCATAGTGTAAAATCTTTTGATGGTTTTAATAAGTAAAAAGTATTGCACTTACAACTAGACTAACAAAAAAATACAGCATAGACTCCGAGCCAGACGGTTCTTGATCGTAGCCCCTCACTCCGGGACCTGCGTGAACGCAGTGATGTCAGAGCGCCACTCTTCCCATACGTGTTTTTGTCACAATTGACATTGTCCAGGGGCATGTATCAATGTAAGAAACTACAATGCCTGACCTGTAAATTTGTAACCCACCATCAGAAATCTTTTACCACTAAAGGGAAAACATACCCTCTAAATTAATTTTACAACTGCTCTCCCGATTTTGTTATATATTGTCTCTTGTCCATGTGGTCTACTTTACATTGGTCACACCATTCGGACCTTACGCAAAAGGTTCAGAGAACATCGTAAGTGGGTGGAATATGACAGTGATTTGAGCATTCACAAAAATTTCATAGAATTTCACCAGGGCTCCATTGCCAGACTCTAGGTCTGGGTAATTGAGCAGATACCCAGGACTCTACCTCTTGCAGAGCGTTTCAAACATCTCTGTGAGAGGGAAACTTTTTGGATTTATACTCTAGATGCTCTTGCGCTGGGAAGTTTAAACAAAGACATAAATTCTGTTATTTAATTCCTCCACCTCCCTACTTACATCTTGAGATTTACTTAACAGTATACCAATATGATGATGCATAATTTTTTATATATATTTTTTAAATTCCCTCCAATACATGGATTCCACTTGCTTGTGTGCAAGCGTGTGTCTTTGTGTGTGTATGCTCGTGCTCACACGCACTTGCATCCATGCATTGGTGTGTGCATGCCCCTGCGTATGTGCACGCATTGACACATTAATAGACCCCGCAAATCTATAACCATTACTACCATGGGCTTTTTTCATATTGTCATTCCAATTGCTTTTCCAGTTGCTTTATAATTCTTTTTATTTTTATTTTTAATTTTAAAAGGTGTACTTTTTTGCTTATGTTATACTGTGCTTTAAAACATCCCCTATCCATTCACTAATTTAAACCGTTCAATTAATTGTATTTCTGACTGATTCATTTTTATCTATATATACCGCTGTGTGTGTGTGTGTGTGTGTATATATATATATATATATATATATATATATATATATATATATATATATATATATATATATATATATATATACATTATTAATAATTTTTTTAATATTTTTTTTTTTACTTATGATGTTTCTGAATTCATGATTTTATGTGTGATTTCTGATTGTTACAGAGATGTATATGTACATGTATGACCATACTCCCCCCTTTTTTATATATAAGTATTTAAACTTAATACAATGTGCCATGCTGAGGCACATTGTCTCATCCCCTGCCCTTCGGCTTTTCTGGGGTGGCTAATGTGGAGAGGGGGACAGTCCAGTGATCTCATTGGCCCACCCGCCCGCCCTGTTAGCTCTATATATCACACTTAAGATGGCCAATGACCATGCCTGATGAAGGAGCACGCATGCTCCGAACGCATGCACGTCACAGCTTCTGCCCCTAGAGACCAGGGACCTTCTGTATGATGTCTTCCTCCTACACCCTTCTCGTTTAGCCCAGGACACCGGAAACCACTGGTGCCGCCGAGCACAACTACACTGCACTCCATGGAAATCTCTCTGGATCCCTGACACCCATCTGTTGCCTCAAAGATGTGCTTGCTTTTATCTACCTTCTAGTGAGTGCATTACTACTCAAATTGTGTTACTAATATTGCTATACAATATTGCTGCAGATTGGCGCTGATTGTCTGTTTTTTTTATATTCTTTCCAGAGTTTCTTCTGCTCTTCGCTGTACTGCTGTTCGTGTGTCAACCTTATCTCCTAGGGTTACTACCCAGTTTATGGACTTTTATTTAACTTTTTCTCTCTACCATGCGACATTCCCAGCTACCGGGGGAAATAAGGGGAAAATCGTGGGTGCGTGTTATACGCTGATCCCAGTGCGATTGTGAGGCTGTGGGCGGCTTACGGCCACCTTCAGCCGTTCTCTGGGCCTTTCGGCCACTCTCGGCAGCTTTCGGGCGTTCTCGGCCCGAGATCGGGCGAAAGCTGCCAAGAATGGGCAAAAGCTGCCAAGAACGGCCGAGAGTGTGAGCGAAAGCTGCCGAGAGCGGGCAAAAGCTGCCGAGAACGGCCGAGAGCGACCGAAAGCCGCCGAGAACGGCCAAAAGCTGCCAGGAACGACCGAGAGCGGGCGAAAGCTGGCGAGAGCGGGCAAAAGCTGGCGAGAATGGCCGAGAGCGTCCGAAAGCCGCCGAAAGTGGCCGAAAGCTGCCGAGAGCTACCAAGCGCTGCCGAGATACACAGGACATCCGGCTCTGTATCTTGGTGGCGCCATTTTTAAACGGCAAAGCTGAACGTGAAACTGAAAAGGCTGCAAATGACACTGACAAGGGTGCAATGATGGACAAGGTTGCATGACAAAGCTGCATATGACACTGACAAGGCTGCAAATGATGGACAAGGCTGCATGACAAGGCTGCAAATGACACTGATGAGGGTGCAATGATGGACAAGACTGCAGATGGACACTGACAAGGCTGCATTGATGGGCATTTAAATGTAAGTTTTTTTCCTTAAACTTCCCTCCTAAAAGTTTTTTCCTTACAATTCCCTCCTAAACTTGGGGTGCATGTTATACGCCGGCACGCGTTATACACAGATGAATACGGTATATATTTATGTCTATATATATATATGATTTTAATTGTGTCATTTTCTTTACGAGTTGGAACTTGGACTATAGTATTCAGTACTCTGACACTACATCCTCATCATCCCAGGTGACACAGCCTTTGCCTGCTGGAATGCCCTGGCTTAGCGCAACAATTATTGTTTGAGTCATTGTAGTAGCAACTGGTGCTACAGTGATCCTTGCTGTCTTCCACGTCCCATGCTAAGGGGCTGCCCTTCTGCACAGTTACGACCACCCATTGGGCACAGGCACCATTCAGGGAATTCCTTGTATTTTTTTTCAATAAATGAAAAACATCCTCTTGTTGGACGAGGTGGTTATAACGACATCACTGCCCCACCTCTTCACCTCGTCCAATCAAATTTTTATTCATTGAGAATAATGCAAGACGTTCTCTGAATGACACTAATTCCAAGCAAGCAAACCCCATGTTCACTATGCAGCAGGGCAGCCTCTTGGAATGAGACATGGAAGACATTGGCAAGGATTACTGTAGTAGCGGTGGCTTCTACAGTGGTTCTCCACTTCCATATAGCTCAGACAGGTATGGCATATGCATAGTTACATTGGTCCAAGCTGGCACAATGTAACTAGGCAATAAAACCCATACATAGAATTCAGCTTAGTAAATAGATTGGCATAACAGTCAGACAACTAGAGTTTTCAAAAGGAGAGATCAGTCACTCTACACATAATTTACAGGATACAGTGTGGGGTTGATTTACTAAAGGCAACTCAACTGCTCAGTTTGCAAGGAATTTCCTTTAGCTTAGTGAATGTGGTGAAAATTTGCTTTGCATAGAATACCTAATCATGGTCAAGGAATAGAGCTTCACTTCATTCACTAAGCTAAGGGAAAATTCCCTTGCAAAGTAAACAGACTAAATCAACTTCCTATGCCTCTGCTACCTTAATTCCTCTTCCACATTGGTTTGTTTTTAGTGTCAGCCCTCCTGTGGATAGTTTCTGTTGAAAAGTATTGACTTACTACACTTTTTTGTCACCCACTTGATGCATCCTGGAATGCAGTTAGTGGCCTAAGCACACAAACAGGTGTCAATTGTCATTAGAAGATCATGTGCAGCATCACCTCTAATTACTCTTTCACATATTGTAACAAAAGAGGCTACAAAAGTCTTTAGTAAGCAAGAAAAATCTCACATGGATGACAAACATTAGCACCACACCACTTTACAAGTGCTTTATTGTAATTGGGGTATGTAGTCCACAAGAGCCAGTAACACTGGTCTTTACTACACATGAATACCTTGTGTAGATACCATGTTAACCACTTCAGCCCCGGAGGAGTTGGCTGCTCAATGGCCAGAGCACTTTTTCCAATTTGGCACTGTGCTGCTTTAACTGGTAATTGCACGGTCATACAAAGTCATACCCAAACAACATTTACATCCTTTTTTTTCCCACAAATAGAGCTTTCGTTTGATGGTATTTGATTGCCCCTGTGATTTTTATTTTTTGCGATATATACGGAAAAAGACCGTAAATTTTGGAAAAAAAAGATATTTTCTACTTTTTGTTATAAAAAAAATCCAATAAACTCAATTTTAGTCATTTAGGCCAAAATGTATTCAGCTACATGTCTTTGGTAAAAAAAAATGTCAATAAGCCTATATTTATTGGTTTGCGCAAAAGTTGTAGCGTCTACAAACTAGGGTACATTTTTTGGAATTTACGCAAGCTTTTAGTTTATGACTGCCTATCTATTTTCTTGAGGTGCTAAAATGGCAGGGCAGGACAACCCCTCTCCCCCCCCCCCCAAATGACCCCACTTTGGAAAGTAGATACCCCAAGGAAATTGCTGAGAGGCATGTTGAGCCCATTGAATATTTTTTTTTTCACAAATTAATGAAAAATTACAAAACCGAAAACATAAAATGAACTGTTTCCACCTGAATTCTGGGTTGCCCAGTGAATGGGGGAAGTACGGGTGCTGCAGAAAAGGTGGGCTCCCAATTCCAATTGGCAAATGCAGCAGGAGGGCCAATATGGGCTCGACGGGCCTGTGTTTGTCCTCTTGGTGGCTGCAGGACACTGTGCTAGCCAGCTTACCAGCTTGAACTGCACTTATGGGACTAGCCACGTCACCAAGTGTTACTGCAGTGCTGGATGTACACCCAAGGTGTACTAGGCCACTGGTGCTTGCCAGTTCACCAGTAGGATGAGCGGCACTAATACTGGCTCTCTGCTCCATACGAGAGCACTGCAGTTCTTGCACCTCAACAACAGCAGAAGAACGGGTCAGGTATGCTTGGCCTTGGCAGGGACCACTACTCCATCATCAGAGCTATCTGTCAGGGTGCTGTTGCTGCTGCTGTCTGAGTGAACAAAAGCCTGGATGGCTTAACTTCAATGTAAAAATGCATATAAAAGCAAAGGAGAAGGCCTTCAAAAATACCAGGTTGAGGGATCATCATCAGCATTCAGACTTTATAAAGAATGCAACAAGAAATGTAAGAGTGCAATAAGGATGGCTAAGATAGAACAGGAAAGACACATAGCGGGGGAGAGCAAAAATAATCCCAAGAAATTCTTTAAGTATGGCCCCATAAAGAATGAGGAAGGACATCTAGTTACAAAGGATGGGGAGATGGCGAAGGTATTACATTTATTCTTCTCCTCAGTCTTCACAAGGGAATCGGGAGGCTTCAGTAACCAGAAACTGCAGTGTTTATCCTCATGTCACATCACAGGAAGCACCTCCATGGTTAACATTTAGGAGGACAGAATTAAAATTAGACTTGGGAAACTTAACATTAATAAATGACCGGTACCAGATGGCTTGCACCCGAGGGTACTTAGGGAACTCAGTCAAGTAATTGCCACCAGACCATTGTTCCTAATTTTTACTGACAGTCTACTAACTGGAATTGCTGATTGGAGAAAAGCCAATGTAGCACCAATATATAAAAAGGGCCCAAAATACATCCCTGGGAAATTACAGACCAGTTAGCCTAACATCAATAGTATGTAAATTCTTGGAGGGGATGATAAGGGGCTATATACAAGATTTTAGTAATGAGAACGGTATCATTAACAGTAATCAGCATGGATTCATGAAGATTCGTTCTTGCCAAACCAATCTAGTAACCTTCTATGAGGAGGTGAGTTGCCATCTAGATAAAGGAAGGCCCGTAGACGTGGTGTATCTGGATTTTGCAAAAGCATTTGACACAGTTCCCCATAAACGTTTACTGTACAAAATAAGGTCTGTTGGCATGGACCATAGGGTGAGTACGTGAATTGAAACCTGGCTACAAGGGCGAGTACAGAGGGTGGTGATGAATTGGGAGTACTCGGAATGGTCAGAGGGGTAGTGGGGTTCCCCAGGGTTCTGTGCTAGGATCAATCCTATTTAATTTGTTCATAAATGACCTGGAGGATGGGGTAAATGGTTCAATCTCTGTATTTGCAGACGATACTAAGCTAAGCAGGGCAATCATTTCTCCACAGGATGTAGAAAACTTGCAAAAAGATCTGAACAAATTAATGGGGTGGGCAACTACATGGCAAATGAGTTTCAATGTAGAAAAATGTAAAATAATGCATTTGGCAAAAATATGAATGCAATCTATACACTGGGGGGAGAACCTCTGGGGGAATCTAGGATGGAAAAGGACCTGGGGGTCCTACTAGATGATAGGCTCAGAAATGGCATGCAATGCCAAGCTGCTGCTAACAAAGCAAACAGAATATTGGCATGCATTAAAAAGGGGATCAACTCCAGAGATAAAACGATAATTCTTCTGCTCTACAAGACTCTGGTCCAGCCGCACCGAGAGTATGCTGTCCATTTCTGAGCACCAGTCCTCAGGAAGGATGTAATGGAAATGGAGCGAGTACAAAGAAGGGCAACAAAACTAATAAAGGGTCTGGAGGATATCAGTTATGAGGAAAGGTTGCGAGCACTGAACTTATTCTCTCTGGAGAAGAGACGCTTGAGAGGGGATATGATTTCAATATACAAATGCCATACTGGTGACCCCACAATAGGGATAAAACTTTTTTGCAGAAGGGAGTTTAACAAGCCTCGTGGCCACTCATTCAAATTAGAAAAAAAGAGGTTTAACCTTAAACTACGTAGAGGTTTCTTTACTGTAAGTGCGGCAAGGATGTGGGATTCCCTTCCACAGGCGGTGGTCTCAGCAGGGGGCATTGATAGTTTCAAGAAACGATTAGAACATACAGGGATATACAATGTTATACTGAAATATAATCACACACATAAGTTGGTCTTGATGGACTTGTGTCTTTGTTCAACCTCACCTATTATGTAACTATGTCTACTGGTTCGTATTCTGAGACAGAATCGGATAGATGGGTGACTTCCTCTTCACTCTCATCTGTCAGGCTCAAAAATGTGTAGGCATCTTCACTAGTGTACCTTCGATTGGACATTTTGGCCTCTAAATTTACTGGTACACTAGTGAGACTCAATAGAAAAAAGAGCACCTCACTGTCAGAGACAGCTTCAAAGGCTACCAAAAAAACTGTTAGCTTTCGCAGGGTTCAGGCCTGACTCTGCGAATGCTGCAGTTATGTGTTTTGTAAGTGACAGTGATCGATTGATACTGGACTGGTTTGGGCTGGGCTGGGCGGAGGGGCTAAACGCAGGTGCTAGCAGGTATCTGGGCTGATCTTGATAACACTGCTTTTTTGGGAACCCTAAACTACTGGGGACGCTTGTATAGATATGATCAGATCAGATATTGATCCATTCAAATACTATACTACTAAGGGAGGTGTATGATGTGTGCGTGGGTGTTAGTGCTACTGGCACTAATTTGACACTGCCTGGGGCGACGTAGACCCTGACTGATGCTAAAACCTAACTGATATCACCGGCCGGGTGATCAGGGGGTTAAACCTTTATTTAGGTAATATACAGAGGGTGCCCTGACGCTATAAAAAAATAACTAGCTAACCAGCGTCACCCGTGAAACCAATATGGTGATCACTGATGACAGGGGGTGATGAAGTGGTTAAACCTTTCATATGGGGGTTTTAGGGGGGTCCCTAGACCTATCTGGGCCTACCACTAAGTACCCTAACACTGATTATTGTCACACATGTACCAGTACAGTGATAAAAAAAATATGAACACTGCACTGGGTGACACAGTGACAGGGAGTGAAGGGGTTAATTAGGGGGGTGACAAGTGTGCCTATGTGTACTGTGTCAGTGTAAGTAAATCTGCAAAAAAATTTTTAGACGGTTAAAACTCACCCGCACGCCCAACCACCCGCTAATGTTTATTGTCCGCTTAAAAGAAGCCAATTCTGAGAAAAATATAGAGGCTGCCATTGGTGGGGAAATTATATTTGTGTAAAGTCACATCTTTTGATCTAGACTCGACATTGTTTTCTCTGTAAAGATTGTCTTAAAATGTTTTAGTTCATCTAAAAATTCAGACAATTAAAGCCAGAAGACATGCTGTGGTTCTCACAGACATTAGATAACTCGTACTTGTTCTGGGGTAAATCATATGTAGTGCTGCCCCCATAGGAGCCACTACATAAGATTAGTCCTCGAGGTGAGGGATAGTGCTTTGAGTGGTTCTTCTGTCAGCTATCATTGGGGCTCTTTAAGAGCATTGGGCCACACAATGACAATCCCAGTTAACCTGCATGCAGTATAGGTACAGTATAGTCTCGGCACAGGTGCAAGGTAAATGTGGTTCACATGCGGTAACGGTTTGGTTTAATGAGGTATAGGGTGGGTATAACTGCAGAACAGGTTTGGAATAACTGTGGTATAGAGTGCAATATGGGTACTGTGTGGATCAGGTACACTTTGTATCCTGCTCTCAATGGCTCAGTCCCGACTTGCAGTATTAGCAATTGGGGAATAGCCCCATTGCCAGTCCCTGTGATGCTGTGGTTACCTCATGGCATAGGAGAGGGGAGCCTTCAGTCTATCCCCAAAAGCCTCCAGTGATCAGCGGTTGAAAGCAGAGGGCAAGTGAAACGCTCCAGTCTCCATGCAGATGCTGTGATTCAGAGGGTGCTTTACTGCCCCCTGGTGTCCTCACCCCCTGTCTTGGATCTCCGCTGGTATGGTCTCTCATTGGCAGGTGAATATCCAGACAGAGGTGGTCTCTGTCTCAAACTCTCTTGGTGCCAAGAGGAAGAATCTTCCTGGGCAGTTTCATAAAAAATCATCTCTCCACTCCTACTGCATAGCACCTGTGTGTAGTATAGGGTGTCTATTCGTCCCATTATATGGCTGCTGTCTAAAACTACAACTTCCAGGAGTCTCAGCACTCTGCATAGAGGTCTATGGGCTTGCTTGGCTTTAGCTCTACCCCTGCTGGCTGGAGGAGAATGGTGCGGTATAATAATAGTATCTCAGTGAAAGGAGAGAAGAAAAAAAAGGCAATGTCTCCTTCTCCATATTGTTGTAGCTCAGCACCTGGCTACACATAATTGATCCTCTGAGACAGAAATGATTCTGGAGATCGCTGAACTGAATTTAATCTCTCTTGAGAAGAGGAGATTAAGGGGTATATGATCAACATGTATAAATACATGTGGTCCATAAAATGAACTTGGTGTAGAGTTAAAGTGGGAGTCCGCCGGGACTCCGCGTTTTTTTTTTTTAAAAAAGCCAGCAGCTACAAATACTGCAGCTGCTGACTTTTAAAATAAGGACACTTACCTGTCCAGCGCGCCCGCGATGTCGGCACCCGAAGCCGATCTCTAGATCGTCTTGTCGGGTGCTGCCGCCGCCATCTTGGGTATGGGAATCAGGAAATGGAGCCTTTCGGCTTCATTTCCCGGTTCCCTACTGCGCATGCGCGAATCGCGCTGCGCAATAAGGACGGTCCCCGCTGCCTCTGGGATCTGTGTGTTTCCCAGCAGGCAGCGGGGCACTTGCGGAAAGGGGTGGGCACTTGCGGAAAGGGGCGTAATCTACGCCCCTTTCCGCAGAGAGCTATCCCGGAAGTGGGTGCAGAATACCTGTACTGTACAGGTATCTGCACCCCCCTCCCCCCTGAAAGGTGCCAATTGTGGCGCCGGAGGGGGGGAGGGTTCCGATGAGCGGAGGTCCACTTTAGGGTGGACCTCCGCTTTAATCACTTTAGGGTCATCACAGAGGACAAAGGGGCACTCTTTATGTCTGGAAGAAAGGAGATTTAGTATCCAAATACACATAAACCCATCTATGGCCACCCTTAGTATAGGTAGGATCATTATTCTTGTCCAAATCTAGATTTCCATTGCTGAAACTTACAGATACAAAATTACTGGAGCATAAAGCCACTCATAGATCATTCCTTTTACATAGAGCATTTTTTTTAAATTATCCTAACCTGGCTTACAAGATTTAACAGTTTGTAAAAAAAAGATTTATGTTTATTTTATTACTGCAGATATTGGGAAAACTATGTGACCAGTGATTATGCAGGAAAAGACTACCTCTTTGCTTCTTCCATCAAGGCACCGGTCGGCACAGCCTAATGGTTAATCCAACCCTACTCTTTTCCCTTTATTTGGAACATAAAATATTGTGTTGGCCAATAAACCAAATATTTACTTGGTTTATTGTGCTCTGTGTCACTTTCATGCCTTGTATAGCTAATGAAGGCCTTCCCAATAAATGGTTGAAAGAGCTAATCCCTCTCAGAAGCTTAATTGCCTACTGGTGGGAAGTGAGTCAAGTATTTATCATTTAGGGATAACTTTTTTCAAGTTATATACCATGCTCTGCATGTGTTACAGATTACAGGCTTATCCTTCACATCCTCTTTTCTGATGCTTCGAATTGCTTTAGAAGGCAGTTTCAAAATATATTGTGCAAAATGACTGATCCTAAGTGCAGTCTGTTGAAAAGCATTGCTGCAAATCCAGAACAGAGTTGATCTAAGACTCACAAATGTTAATTATTTTGTGTATAGGCAGATTTTCTCAAGACTTGCTCTGAAGCATTTGTTTTGTCCCACTACAGTAAACTACTAGGTAATTTCTAAAAACAGTACAAGATGTAACTTTCTTTCATCCAAGTCTACAGTATTCATAGATTATAAGGTAGTGAACAATTAAACAATGACAGACTTAAAGTGGGATGCCCCTAAAAAAAAAATTCAGCAGCTACAAATACTGCAGCTGCTGACTTTTAATTATCGGACACTTGCCTGTCCCAGGGTCCAGCGGTGCAGGGGAACAAAGCCCCCCCTCGTTCCCTGCTCTGCTCGCGGCGCCGTCATTTGTACTGTGGGCACCCGGCTGTGGCTTCACAGCCGGCACCCTCTGCGCGTGTGCGAGCGGCACAGGGCGCCGTGATACGCCGCACAGTCATCTGGGACACGTGACGGGTTCCAGATGACTGTGTGGCGCGAGAGGAAGTGATGTCACCAGCCCGGGCAAGGAAGAAGGCAGACTACGAGGGACCCCCTAGCAACAGGTATTTAGAGGTGAGTAAAAAAAAAATTTTTAAAGAATTTTAAGCACTTTTTTATTTTTTGGTGGCAACACCACTTTAAGTTTAAATCATAAACTGATTCTAATAGAGCAATCCAACAAATTCATTGGGCTAAGCTGCAAGCTGGTCACACTCCCTGCCTTCTGCTTTCCACAGATGCTGAAAAGGCATTTGACAGGGTGGTGTAGATCTACCTCAAGACAGCTTTGGCCAGACTAGGTTTAGGTCCTAATATGGTCTCATGGATATCTTCGCTTTATTCCCCAGAAGCTAAGGTAAAGGTGCATGTGGTGTTATGGGACTCGTTCCCCATTCGCAACGGGACGCAGCAGGGATGCCCCTTGTCCCCCTCATCTTTGTCTTGACCCTTTAACCACTGCTTAACAGAATACGCCTTAACGCTGCCATTAAAGGCTTTACCGTGGGACCGAGGGAGCATAAACTGTCAGCCTATGCAGATGTCTTGTTTTATATCTATTTACCAGCCCAGTGCTCCCAGTTGTACACCTGCAATTATGCCCCATTGCTTTCCATTATTAGAGTGGACTTACAAAACTGGGACCGTACTGCCTTTTCCTGGATGGGCTGAGTTAGGCCGCGTACACACGCGCGGACTGTTGGCCCAACTTTGTCCGTCCAACAGTTTGAGCGAACAGTCCGCTCAAACTTAGCATGGACGGACATGGCCACACACGACGGACGAACAGTTTGCTGAAACCGTGCGCGATGACGTGAACGGCACGTACGACGGGACGAAAAATACGACGTCATATACACTGCAATGCAACCTTCCGACGTGGAAATCCTTTCTGAGCATGTGCGAGACTTAGTTGGCCGAACAAGCCTACACACGAGCGAACAGTCCGCTGAAACCTTGTTTCAGCGGACAGTTTTTCGGAATTTCCGTAAGACCTTGTTCGGCCAACTGTCCGCTGAAACTGTCCGCTGAAGCCCCACACACGAGCGGACTGTCCGCCCAAACACTGTTCAGCGGACAAGGTTGGGCCAACAGTCCGCGCGTGTGTACGCGGCCTTAGTGTCTCAAAGATGAATTTGTTGCCCTGTATTCTTTTCTATTTACAAATGGTGCCATTTCATTGCCCCGGTCTTTCTTCCCAACCCTTAACAGTTTGTTTCTGAAATATATTTGGAATGGGAAAAGGCCTCGTCTGGCCCTTCGCATATTACAGCGCACTAAAAGAGGGAGAGGTATGGGTGTATCGGTCATTCATAAGCATTATGAGGCAATAGCTCTGCAACGAGTATTATATTGGTACCACAATGTTGCCACTAAATTATAGGTTTCTGCTTGACAATTTCTTTGCAGGCCGTAATTTATCTTATGCCCCCTGGCTCCCTCAGGAATGCCAGGGACTGTCTGAGCTCGCCTCTCCTATGGCCATTCATGCCTTAGCAATCAGGGATGCATTGAATAAGCAGGGACAGCTTGCCCTCTGATTTCTCCCCTGGCTCCCTTGGGGGCTTACCTTGGTTCACTCCAGGGTAACATCCCTCCTTTTTCAGGTCTTGGTCAGCTGACAGAGAGAAGAGATGCGGCAGAATTATACAAGATCAGGGTTTATTGCCACTGACTACTCTGAGAATACAATATGGATCCTTTCCTATGGATGATTGGCGCTATAGACAATGCCAACACTTTGTTCGCAGCCAAGCCCATACCCTTCGCTCCCCACCATGGACTCCCACTTTGAGCAGCTTTGTATGTCTACTTCTGAAATTTCTCATGCTATCTCTGTGCTGTATGAGATGTTACAGTTGTTGGAGAACAGGTGAAAGCCAATCTACATAAGGGAGTTGGAGAGAGACCTTCAGCATGTCTTTACCGAAACACAGTTGGACAAAATTGCTGGAAAATGGTTATAAAATACTCACCCGGTGGTATAGGGTTCCCTCAAAGCTTACAAGGATTTATCCATCTGTGTCTGACACTTGCTGGAGGGAATGTGGCCTGAGGGGCTCCTTCCTCCACATTTGGTGTGAATTCCCCAAGATACAACCCTATTGGCAAGACATACGATCTCAAATTAGGGCCATTCTGGACATGGAGATTCCCGACTCCCCATTGGAGTTATTGCTGCATGTCCCCACCATTCTTCTCAGCCATTACTTCAAGTCTGTATTGCCCCACCTGCTCAATGCAGCTATACAGTTAATATCAATATACTGAAAGAGACCACAAAATTCCTACTCAAGCTGATTGGATCCTGTTAGTGAATAATATAATGGTAGCCGAGGAGTGGATGGCAACGGGTAAAGATAGTTACGACAAGTTCTATAGTATATGGGCCACTTGGATACATTACACTGGCAAGGCCACACCAGGCTCTCAGGGGGCTCCACCTATTGCAAATCCCCTTCCTGATGGGATTAGGAGTATGGTAGCTCTCGACCATTAGCCGATCTTGATCAGCCTTTGTACTCGCATACATGTTATCAGACTGCTTGTATCATGGAGTATTGTCTTGTTATGTTTTGTTTTCTTTTATCTTGTATTGTGCTGCCTCTCCTCCCCCCCCCCCCCCCCCCCTAGTTTCCAACCTACGTTATAGGGTTTAAGTCACCTCTAGCTTCAAGAAGTGCTAGGTTACTTGAGGTAATACATTTCTGCTTATGTTCATCAGTTAAAGTACAGTTATGATGCTCTACTTGCCTCCCCTTTCACTTTTATAGTCATGATAATGGGAACTTCCGACTGACACCAGTGTGGACTTGTTCGTATGCTTCTTCTCTTTAATATGGAGTTTTGTTTTATGGCTTCTGTATGTTAAATGATAAAAACTTTAAATAAAGTTTACATTAAAAAAAAAATCATAGGCTATTATACCAATATTGTTTTACTGTCATTTTTGTATATATGTGTCCTTGGATGTCACAGACTAGAATGTTTGTAATGCAAAGTATGTGCCAGCAGAAGATACCAGAATAAGTATATGAGCCTGGAGGGTGGTCATGACCTAATACCCAAAAATTAGTGTTCAGTACTTGTAGATTCTGGAGGCATGATAGTGACACTTCCTATGGCCTAATTTGAGAGCACAAATTAAAACAAAAAAGTGTGGCGCTTCGGTGGCAACAAACCACATGAACCAGTAAGGCACTAATTCAAGCAAAGAAAATTACATACACTTAAAAAAAAGAAATTATGTGTAAATTCCGTTGTATATTAAGAGATCTTACTCCCAGGTGGAAGAGTGCATGAACCTCATGCACACAAAAGGTTAAGGTAAATAAAATTTATTTAACATATACAGTCCATCAAGTGAACGTCTAACAGTCCTTGAAATGTGTAATATCAATCACAATTCCAAACTTGAGGTGACGTGAAAAAAGGTGAAATTCAACTTCTGATGTGTAGAATAATACCACCACCACCGTGATAAAGAAGGGGAGAGGAGGCTTACCAAATGACGTGGACTCAGAGGAAGGCTTACGCCTCTCGAGTCATATGGGCCTATAGGTTAGCAAACCAGATAATCATACATCTAGTATGTAATCTCCCGCAAGTCTTCAGGTCATGAAATCATCCGTAGCGATCCTCCTATAGTGCTCATCCCACGAAAATAGGGGGCTCAGGTATCAAAGACCATGGAAGTAGAAAACTAGCATAGCGTGATACCGTTTTAACATCCAATTTATTAAAAAATAATAATAAAATTACACTTACATTTGGTTCAATCGTAATAACATAGTCAGAAAGTAGCGATGTCTGTAAGGGGGTCCACCCGACGCGTTTCAACTAAACAGCCGTCCTCTGTATGTAAGTGTATGTAATTTTCTTTGCTTGAATTAGTGCCTTACTGGTTCATGTGGTTTGTTGCCACCTAAGCGCCACACTTTTTTGTTTTAATTTTTGTATGTTACTGTGTAGTCTTCAGTAGTGTTGGCAGCTGGGTAGAACACATCTTTTCACAGCGCAGTATTTTTTTACACCTAATTTGAGAGCACAAATAAATAAACATCAATGGGTTCTTTGAAAGATTACAGGAACTGGTGCATATCTAAATCCAAATTTGTATGCATTGAAAGTCTCCCCATACAAATCTAAATGTCAGATTAGATTCAAAATATCGTAATATGAGTTTGCAAGGATATTGTGCACATGGAGCTTGTATTGAAGGGTTTTTTCCATAAGTTTTCTTTCTTCCTACTATTCAAAAACATACTAGTTTGTTCATTGGCTTCCTCCTAAATTCTCTTCAATAAGTTTATGCTGCTGTAACTGTGGTAAGTACATTGGATTTCAAGCTTTTTCATTGATAGGAACTGATGTGCAACATGGAATTCTCTCTGTACAAATGAGTATAATAAAAAAAAAAAGAAACGTAATTGGACATATGTTATTGTTTGTTGTAAAGACTTAAAAAACACAATTTACATTGATATATACTGTATATTGCTAAGGGAACAATGTGTTTTCTCTAAAACGTCACCAAGCCATATGGGCCTCTATAAACCTAAATGACTGTATTTCCTATATATAACAAAGATTAGATAAACCTGAACTACTTAATGTAAAGGTAGAGACAAAAAAACCTACTGAGTTGGAAAGCCACCAATGTCATCAGTCTTATCCCTTTCCCAGTGGGACAGCAAGTTCTCCAGCCACTATAAAGGATAACTGGAGAATAGCAGGTTAGATGAAAGGCATTGCCATTGTTCTTAAAAGAAAGCCATTTAATAGCCTATCAGCATGAGAAACCAAATTGGAATTAGTGTGTACAAGAAACAAAATGATTGCATAATTTTTAGAGAATAGATTTTTTCACAGATTCGTACAGCGTTCACCAGATCAGAACATTCACCTATCAGACCTTGTAACCTGCATGAGGAATAAACTGTTAATGCACAACTTTACACATATTAATGTATCATCTTTTTATACTGACCAACACAAATACTACTCTTTAATCATTTCATGACTATCATGAAATCACCCTTTAACTGAATATAAAAGAATTATTGTTTAATAAGTAGCATCGTTAAAAGAAACCTATCATCAGAGATCCATTTAGTCTGCTACAGCTGACCTATACATTTATAAATGCAAGGTACCTGGGTTTTCTATTGATTCATAGTTTTCAGTGCTGTCTATATCACCAACATTGAGCAAGGAGATAGTGTTCTTTGAAATTCACTTGCAGTATGCTTGCATTGGGTTTGTGTCTCAGAACTACTGATGCCAGACACAGCGAGTCAACTAATATTTTCAAAAGCAGACCTTTAATGGCAGCCTCCATATTCTGCTCATGACTGGTATACTTAGTGTTTTTTCACATTAAGTATTACTATTGTCTTAGCCACTACTTTTCCAATGTAAAGGGTTCCATCACATCTCATTATTAAACATAATTATCATATAGGCTGAACATGACACAACAAACTTCTAAGCATGGGGCTGTTTTCTAAGTGTTTCAATTCATTATAATGAGTCTTCATTTGTATCAGTAAGCCCTTGTACACACGGTCGGAGATTCCGACGGAATGTGTCCTATCGGGCCGTTTTGTCGGATATTCCGACTGTGTGTGGTCTCCATCGGACTGTTTCCGTCGGAATATCCAACGGATCAACTTTTCCAACTTGCTGGTAAAATTTTCCGACAAAATGCTCCGATCGGACATACTCCGATCATGTGTAGCCTACTCCGACGGAAAAAGTGCCACGCATGCTCAGATCAAATTCCTAGACCAAAGCTATTGGCTACTAGCCTGAACGTAGTCCCGTCGTAACGAAATAACGTCATCACGTTATGTACAATCGGATTTTCCTACAACTTTGTCTGACCGTGTGTATGCAACAGTTTCCATCGGACAAAATCCGTCGGACAAAATCCAACGGATTTGGTTGTCAGAATGTCCGACCGTGTGTACAAGGGCTAAGAGGGAAACGCCTAGCTGTTTCTGAGTCAGGGTAAGAGTTCACCCCTCTTTTCTTTAGGGTCATGGGGTCCATATTAGTCAGTTCCTTTGACATCCCTGATGTTTCTTACACCCTCCCAAAAAAAGTTCTCTAACAACGCAGTCAAAACCCTCATGTAAAATCAAGGCCTTAAAGTGAAAGTATACTCGCATTATAACTTTTTTTTTTTAAATCCTCCTACCTCCTTCTACCTATCCTGCCTGATATATTTCAAGAAAATCTCAGTACTTACGCATTTCTAATCTGCTTCAGTGGGTTCATGTGGTCCCAGAGCTACCCAGTGAGCGGCTGCTGCAGGGCAGAGGAGGGAGCACCAACAACACCTGGGCTATGGGAGCCTATAAGTGATGTTACAGCTCCCAGAATTCACAACCATTGTCCAATGCTTCCTTACACAGAGCTGCAGGATCACATGACTGGACTGGATGGAAAATTGGTAAGTACACAGATTTTTGTTATACAGGTTGGGCAGGATTAGTAGGGGGAGTGGTAGGGAACATTTTTAAAAATAGTTATAGTTAAAGAAAATTTGGGGGTTTGTCTTTTTTTTTTTTAAGTTTTATACTTACCTAGCTGGATGCAGCATCGGATGATTCTGTATCTGCCCCCTGCCAGCTCTAACACTGAGAACCGAGTGATCAAACACTGACGATTGCTCGGTTCTCAGGGCTCCCTGAGCAGAGAGCTGGTCACTGAAAGTCACCAGCTCTCTGCTCTGCCCCCCTGTGCTCACTGGAGCGCTGAGCTGTGGAGGGGGCGGGAGTGGCCGGCTCTGGCTATCAGCAGCTGGCTGAAAGGCTGAGCTAGGTGCCGGTCCAGGCATGTGGGTGGATCCCAACCATATGGTCATAATCCTTCCCAAGCCTGTACTGGCTTGGCGACGTCAGCCAAGAGCAGACTAAAGTCCCCTGTCTGATGAAAACGGGTGAAAGGAGTGCAGAATGAACTGCACTACTGTCATCCAGAGGAGAAGTACAACCAAACAAGCTTTGGCTGCACTTCTTCTTTAAGGTTTTCTTTCTTTCTCTACTTTAAATTTCCAGGACAGGTGTATGAAAATGTCAAGTCTTAAAACCCGTATTTCCCCTGCACCAAGTGCCCTCTAACATCCGGACATCTATAAAGTGTAATACAATAATGCATACGCACCATCCTTCCTTCATGCTTCAGCCACTTGCTTTCATAGTGGAACAACTCTAGTCAGCAAATTATAGATTTCATACATTTGCAGGAAATATAAGGATTCAAGCATTCCAATTAGGCCCAAGTCCTTATACAATGATATTGGATAAAATTGTACCTTTACTACATACATAGGGACAAGGCTGTTATCGGAACAAACAACTGTTCACACATACATTATGTCCCTTTAAGCAAAGGGGGTCAGTTCCTAATGGTTACACAGAGGGAAGTGATTATGGAGGAGCTGTGAGAGTGGAAATAAATTATATTAATACAGATTAATAGAGATTTTTTTTTTCACAGTAGAATTGTCCAAAAGCTAGCAATGGGGACATTATACCCACACTTCTATTTTCCTTTTTATGCTTTGGACTTACACCATGTATTTATATGTTCCTTTTTTTACAATTAGTGAATTTCATTTGAATTTTAAGTCTTTTTTTACATCACAATACCTTTCTCAAAATTTGCAAGTCTGTTATGTGCTAGCTGCTGGTGCCTTGAAAGCTTGTGTCACAAGCTTAAAGCTTTGCCAGATGCATCACTGGAATAATAATAAATGTCATATAAAAGTATGCTTACAAGTGGTCACTGAAAAATGAAAGATGTGCCCCAAAAAAGGCAAGCAGTTGACAAAGGAATTATCCTCATTCTTGTCTATGGGCTCCCTGTCTTTGACCTATTCCCCGTTCCTGGCTTGTTCCACATTGTCTCTATAGAGGCAGTTACATGTGGAAAATGTATATAGCAAAACCATAGCATCATTTACTTAAGTAAAACAAAAAAAGTGCAAATTTTACATTGGATAATATTTGTGAATATGAAGATTTTCAGCTTTTTTAGTAAGCCAGCCAAACAGTCCCCATGTGTATGCACGGATCTCTCTGTGTTCAAGGTAAATAGACAAACTGCTACGATCTCTCAGTGGGCGTTAAGTCTACAACCTGGTTAGGATCATCAAGTTTACATTAGAATAGCATGACATAGGCAGGATAGTAAGGGTGTATGTAACTATAGGCATAGCAAACCATGCTGCTGCTATGGGACCCAGAAGCCCAGTACTGTTAGGCTATATGGTGATCCTAGCGATAGCAATGGCTTTTGGCAAATATATTTGGATAAAATTACTATGTACTGTATAGTTTTGTTAAGTTTAGGTATTGCTTATAAAAATTAAAGCAGGTGGTCCCCAATAGTTTTTTCCTGTAGAACCCAACAAGAACATTTCATCAAGTAGCCCCCATGGGCCCCTAGCACTCTTCCTTTTCCTTGCCAACTTTAGCGGAGGGTGAAGGAGCGCCTGGTATCAAGAAAACTGCACCTCTTGATGTTCATAAATCATTTATTGAAAAGGCAAACGTGCATGGATCCAACCTGTTTTGGGGAATGGACTCCCCCTCTTCATCCCCTAATGGCATGTAGCTGCTTGTATGAGCTTGTATGAGTGCTTACATGCACAAATTTCAGCAAATCTAACCACACAACTGCTGGCCACAACTGTCCGCATACTAAGTGTACATTGGCTGAAGTTTTTTTTTTTCGCAGCAGATTCTTACAGAGGAGAAGCTAATTGCTCCTCTTAATGGGCCCTAAGTGAACTGTCTTTGCTTTGCCCCATGGAACCACACAAAATATCACCACCACAAACCTGATTGTTGCGCTTTAATCAATTCATTAGATTATCACAAAGATAAATCCATTGCATCACTTGTATGACCAGCAGATACACGAGAAAAAGTTAGTTCAATGAAAAAGTTGTGTAGTTAAAGAAAGAAAAGCACAGTAGGGAACAGATATAAAAATAAAGAACACAATTAAATTATTACTGAGAACTTCAGCAGCACATTATATTTTAAGTGGCACTCGATAGATAATAAGATCATTGGATCAATCATAGGTGCTTTACTCCATAAAACACGCACAAAAAAGTATAGATAAGAAGACATTATCTTACACACATTAAACAGTTCACTAAATGTCATTATCTCCTGATTTTAATTTAGCAAAGCATCCCCTGAATACACTGGACAGGTGCACCGAGGTCTTGTCTATCCAGGACTCTTGAAGAATAGAGCTGATTTGCAGATTAATCAGAAGGATATTGAGTGCCATAAAATATTCATCCACTTTAGATATTCAAGCTTTCTAGCCTGCAGCAACACTAGGACTTCCTGCATGTAGACCCCCGGCAGCATCCAACTCAGACAAAAGGGAGGTAATGAGGAGGAAAATGACCAAATAATGAAAAGAAAGTTACTTTCATTAGCTGAATCTGTAAGAAAAAAAAAGTTGATTTTATTGGTGCTTTAGGTTGAAATGTTATATTTAACTAAGCAAGAAGACATATGAAACTAAAAAAAATTAACACTTTAAAAATGACTTTTCTACTTGCTGTTCTTATTTTGCATTTACCTTATATATTATTCTGTGCAGCTTTTAAGAAACCACCAATTCATGGTATTAAATTATTTATCCACGTCATTAGAAAGTATGGGGTATTTTTCGCATTACTTTTGAGTTGTTATAGTAGATTTTAGCTTAAATCTATGTTTAATGTGACATTTTACATGCTTGTTTATCATATTTTTGTTATTATATAGAGATTGGTAGATTAACCCTTTTACTGCACCCACCGTATGTCATATATCAATAGCAACCAAGAGTGTGTGAACACTCCACAAGCCTACTGTTGGCTTTCTGCGATCAGGCAGAGCTGCCCAATTGCTTTCTGTCAACCCTGGAGTTGTGCCACCTACTTGTCAAGCTTCCCGGGCTCTGCTGTCCCACTTTTTTCCCCCCCCCCATGTGATATAAAAAAAGTTTTAGTGAAACAAAAGTGTAAAAAAATAGTTACACCCAAACACTTAGAAACCCCCCAAAAAAACATAAACGCGCGGCACCCACATACAAAACGTTGCTTGCACTACACATGTTAAATATCGGCACACACACTGAAATGAGAGCAGTAATTCTAAGGTCAATATTCTTGGTAACACCAAAGTGATGACCTGTAGGGGCCTTTAAAGCATCAACTATGGGAACTATATGATATTGAAATTTGTTGCCTTTTTTCTTTTCAAATGTTTTTATTGAGATTTTTAGCAGAGTTAGTTATAACAAGGGTTACAAAAAAATAAAAAAATAATATATACTAATAAAAGTAACATAACACAGTATAATGTAGTGACAGGGTTTTCTCAACACAATATAGCATAGTAACAAATAGTCCACAATAAAGAATAAAGTAGTATTCCCAAGTATCTAATATTCATAGTCATAAAGGTACTCGAACAAGAGTAAGTCTCTTAGAACTTGTATAATAAAGTCCGTAATATAATTATTGTAAGATTTATAAATAGCGATATGGATAATGGCCACTTCTGGACCCCAAGACACCCCTCACAGGGATCTATCTGTGTCTTGGAGTACCTAGGCCAACATCCTAAAGGAAATTCAAACACAGTAGTTATCTTTTATGAAGGAAAATAAAGATCTATTCTTGCTCCGCAGCTCAATTCAGATAAACAGACATGGGATATATTTGTCACTTTGTTATGAAATTATTTTTAAAGCCATCCAAAAAATATTAAAACGCACAGGAGTTATTTCTTCTATATGATTAACCACTTCGCACCCAGGCCAATTCTGACATTTCTCTCCTACATATAAAATTCCTAATTTTTTTGCTAGAAAATTACATAGAACCCCCAAACATTATATATGTTTTTTTAGCAAAGACCCTAGAGAATACAATGGCGGTCATTGCAACTTTTTATATCGCACGGTATTTGCGCAGCAATTTTTCTAACGCGTTTTTTTCAGAAAAACAACAGTTTCATGCTTAAAAAAAAAAACAGTAAAGTTAGCCCAATTTATTTGCATAATGTGAAAGAGGAGGATACGCCGAGTAAATAGATACCCAACATGTCACGCTTCAAAATTGCACGCGCTCGTGGAATGGCGCCAAACTTTGGTATTTAAAAATCCCCATAGGCGACGCTTTAAATTTTTTACTGGTTACATATTTTGGGTTACAGAGGAGGTCTAGGGCTAGAATTATTGCTCTTGCTCTAACGTTCGCGGCGATACCTCACATGTGTGGTTTGAACACCGTTTTCATATGTGGGCGGGACTTACGTATGCGTTCGCTTCTGTGTGCGAGCTCACGGGGACAGGGGCACTTTAAATTTATTTTTTAATTTTATTTTAATTTTTTTTAGTTTTACACTTAAAAAAAAAAAAAAAAAATTGATGACTTTTATTCCTATTACAAGGAATGTAAACATCCCTTGTAATAGGAATATGGCACGATCGACCTATTTACAGTGAAATATGGGGTCAATAAGACCCCATATCTCACCTCTAGGCTGGGAAGAATAAAAAAAAAAAAACTATCCGGGCTTCCTAGCCAGATCGGCGCCGTTAATTTGAATACTGAGGCCGGGCGTGACGTCATAACATCGTGCCCGGCCTTCGAACGATCATAGAGACTCCGGGGACAATCTAGTCCGCCGGAAATCTCTATGATTACTTGCTGGGGCCGGCGGATCCTGTGACCGACTCACCGATGGAAACGGTGAGTCGGTATAAGCACCGGAGGGCGGCGGGAGGGGACGCCCCCCCTCCCGCCGCCCGTAAGAACGATCAAGCGGTGGAACACCCGCTATGATCATTCTTATGGTGTAGGGAATCGCTGGCTGAGAACGGCAATATCTGAATGATATCTGTGGCCTCAGGCATCACTCAGATATAATCACCGAAACCCCATGACGTCAATAGACGTAGTGTGGGAACCAAGTGGTTAAAGAATCAGCATTATCTAAATTGTGGAAGTATAATTTTTGTACCATGTACTCCAAGGTTCCCATAGTTGTTGTTCCTTAATATATAGGGATTTGTCATTAGGAAATAACAATTCGTAGGAGTGGTGGAGTTGGGTTAATTCTATAACTTCTGTCATAGTAGGAAGAGAGTCAGTTTTCCATTTTCTAGTTATGGATAGTCTCGCAGCTAAAAGTATATGTGTTACTACTTTACGATATTGTTTGGGAATCGTATGTAAATTCATATTCAGAATGGCTAGTTCTGGTGAAAGTTGAAGGACAATACCTGTTACGGAAGTGAGTAAATGGGAGATTGCCTGCCAGTAGTTATGTAAGCTTGGGCAGTCCCACATAATATGAAATGGGGTCCCCAATTGGGTACAATTTCTCCAGCAATTAGGTGACGAGTTCCCCTTGAATTTTGCTAGGATATGTGGAGTCAGGTATTGTCTTTGAACAATTTTTTGTGCCAATTCCCATAGTGTAACACATGCAGTGGCCCTATATATGCTTCGTAGGGAAGCCATCCATTGTTTAATTGAAAAGTCTTGCCCCAAATCTTGTTCCCATTTAAGGAAGGAAGGTAGTTTGCTGGGTATGTTTTTTTCCCCTAGAATTGGGTATATTGTAGCTACTCCTTTCTGTGAGGTGGCATGGTTATTGAGGAAAGACCATATTTTAACCGGGATTGAAACTCTGAGTTGTGGATTGTGTAGCAGATGTCCAGACTGATATAAATACAAAGAATTACCGCTCTAAGGTAATGACCTCTCCCAAAACAGCTGTCTCCACAATCCCACAGGGTGCTGGCTCTGTTTGCAACAGGAACTGAAGTAGAAAAGATGTAGCTGGATAGCCGCACTCCAAATTATTCAACTTTATTTCAAAAATGTAATTAAAATCATAGCATCTAGGCTGGCAAACAGACTAACTGCACAGCCGCTGACATGTTTCACACCGAACACGGTGCTTAGTCATAGCTAAGACTAAGCACCGTGTTCGGTGTGAAACATGTCAGCGGCTGTGCAGTTAGTCTGTTTGCCAGCCTAGATGCTATGATTTTAATTACATTTTTGAAATAAAGTTGAATAATTTGGAGTGCGGCTATCCAGCTACATCTTTTCTACTTCAGTGGATTGTGTAGCAGACACTTTTCTATTTGAATATATGTAGATCGCTCAGACTTCGGAAGCTGTAATTCATTACTTAACTGAGAAAAAGACTTTAATGAGCCCTGTTGGAAGAAGGAACCAAGTTTGATATCCCGACCCAAATTCCAGTCGTGTATTTGTACGCCAGGAATTAATGTTGGTATTATTGTTAGAGGAGGGTTTAACACAGTGATTGGAGTTTTATCCCATTTGTATGTGATGATTCTCTGCCAAGAGTGTAGTGTCGCTTTCACCGTTGGTGGGTATTGAGCTGTAATTGTGGACTTAATTTTCCTACTAAGTAACCAGAATTGCATATTAGGCTGTCGTGTGATGTCTTTCTCAATTTGTCCCCATAAAGTTTTAGGAGTAGGCAAGAACCATTCTTGCAATTGGGTCAAAAGAGCTGCGTCATAATAATCCTGTATATCAGGTACGGTCGCACCACCTATATTTCTAGGTTTAATTAGTATATGGTATGCGCTATGGGATTTTTCGCCATTCCATAGATATTTTCCCAAACTGCTTTGTAAGGATTTAAAGTAGTATTTAGGGATACATATTGGAAGGGACCTGAGTTGATATAATAATTTTGGTAAGGTCATCATTTTGAAAGCTGCCAGGCGACCAGCCCATATAAATTCGAATTTACTAAGTGTTGTCAGATCTGTTTCAAAATGTTTCTTAAATGGTAAAAAGTTTGTTTTAAATAACTGTTTTGTTTTGTTAGTGAGAGTGATTCCTAAGTAAGAAATCCCCTTGTCTTTCCAGTGGTAGGGGTATTTATTAGACAATAACTGCCTGGTTGTGTTATCTAATCCTAGGTCTAAAATATGGGACTTGGTTTCATTGATTTTATAATATGATGCGGCTCCAAATATCGTTAGTATATTTTGGAGATTCGGGAGAGATGAAATAGGATCAGACACTATAAGCACTATGTCATCTGCGAACAGACTTATTTTATTATCTATTTGCCCAATTTTTATACCAGATAGTTTTGTGTCAGATCGTATACGTTCTGCTAGAGGTTCGATGGCTAAATTAAATATTAAAGGAGATAAGGGGCAACCTTGTCGTGTTCCATTCGAGATGCCAAAGGGCCTAGACATCATATCATTTGTGTATACTCTCGCTGAGGGGCCCTTATACAGTGCAAAAATTGCAGATAAAATATTTCCATGAAAGCCGAATTTTAAAAGCACTGACTGTAAATAGCCCCAATGGACCCTATCAAACGCCTTCTCTGCATCCAAAGAAAGGAGCAGAGAAGGCGTTTGATGTCTCTCAGTGAAGTGTATAATATCAATCAGACATCTTGTTGCATCTGAAGATTGTTGACCTTTAGTAAAGCCAGATTGATCTTTGTGAATGAGGTCTGGTATGTAGTTCATCAGTCGATTCGCTATTGCTTTGGCGCATATTTTGATGTCAATGTTCAATAATGAAATCGGTATGAAATTTTGGGGAGTGTTGGGATCTTTGCCTGGTTTCGGCAGTGTTATGATCAAGGCCTAAAGCATCTCAGCCGGAAATTCTGATTTGGATGCCGCTTCGTTAAAAAGTGAGCATAAGTGGGGAGCCAGTATATCTCGAAGTAATTTATAGTATTCTCCTATCATTCCGTCTGGGCCCGGAGATTTATTGTTGAGCAGGGAGTCTATAGTTCTAGCAATTTCTTCCACTGAAAATGGGACGTTAAGATCAGAGATTTGATCAGTAGTTAATGATGGGAGACTAATAGTATCTAAGAAATCACTTATTATCTTTGGGGTAGGTGTGGGAGTTTGAGAATCATCTTTAAGATTGTAAAGGGAGCTATAATAACAGCTAAATGCATTCGCTATGTCTTGGGGGTCTTGGGGGTCTTGCAATTTTTCTCTAGTAATCTTTGATTTGGAATATCTGCCTTTGATCCGAAGTGCCATGTTTTTTCCTGCTTTGTTGCTAGTATGGTAATATTTAGCTTTACGTTTTCTAGTATGTTTTTAAAATGTATCCAATAAAGTCGTTCTGAGTTCCTGTCGTAATATTTGTAGTTTAGTTTTCAGTTGTTGTGATGGGTGACATTGGTTTTGGGAATCTAATGTTTTAATGTCAGCAGTAAGTTTCTCAATGAGTTTCGTTTTAATTTTTCCTGAATTGAGCATTCAGTTGCATTAGGATTCCCCTACTAAATGCTTTATGAGCACCCCATAGGGTGGCGGAGTCTGACACCGATCCCACATTATATTTAAAGAATTCAGTTATCTGGTTTTGTATAGCTGTAGCATAGGTAGGCATTTTGATAAGATATGCATTTGTTCTCTATAGAAAATGGGTCGTTTGAGAGTGTTTAGGTAGAATAGTCATACTAATTGGGGCATGATCAGTCCAAGTGATGGGTGCAATGTCAGACTCCCTCACCCGCTGCAATAACCACTTATTCGTAAAAATATAATCGATACGAGTATAGGTATTATGTACCAGGGAATGATATGTGTATTCACGATCTCCAGGATGATGGCATCTCCATACATCATAGAGATCGCTTTTATTCAAAAAAAATTTAAGTGCACAGTTGGTTCTGGTTTTGGGAATAGAAGTGTCTAGTTCTTGTTCATGTATTGTGTTGAAGTCTCCACAAATTATTAAGGCACCTTTTCGGCATTTACCTATTTTTCTCATCAGGCCATTCAGAAAATGGGATTGCCTTTTATTAGGCGCATACACATTTACCAATGTAGTAAGTGTATTATCAATGGTACATATTAATATGAGGTATCGTACATAGGTATCTACAATAGATTCATGTAATTGAAAATTAACTGAATGATGTATGGCAATAAGTACTCCTCTTTTTTTCTGTTGGCCTGAGGCTGTAAATATGTGAGGAAAGTTCTTATGGGTGCAAGTGGGAATAGCAAACAGAAGAAAAACAGCGCCAACCTAAGTGCAGTATTTTAGATCACAGGTATTTATTTGTAAAGTAGTACACTCACTCTCTATCGGAATGTTTCAGGCACATCACGTTTTACGTGTAAGAAAAGCTTTTGGGGGACATCACAGGGCTCCCGGGGAGAAGCGGTTCCTCTTTCAGCTGTTTCTTTCGTCCGGTGGCGCCGGTGGTTCCCAGCGTCTCACGGCCCGGTGTCGCAGCGTCAGGGAGGTCCGTTCGTTGGTCGTGCGGGGTCGCGCTGTGATGACGTTCGTTGCACGCGTTCGGAGCATGCGTGCTCCTTCCTCAGGCATATCGACCACCATATTGGAAGTGGTCAAATAGGGAGAAGGCAGTTCTGATTGGTCCATCAGGTTAGGGTGCCACCCTCTGTGGGGCGGGGTTATTTCGGCCAGGGCCTGGTGTTAGTAGGCTATGTGTTGCAGGCTGGCTGCATATCATTGTGCGTGTACCTATGTAGAGGACTTGGTCATTGTGGAAAAACCTTTTTAGGAGTGGTATATTTGTGAAATAAAAAAGTTTTATTTATGAATATATGGGTAAAAAATAATATGGTTCATTGGCAAGTGGGAATAGCGCCTGTTTTGAAATGGGTTTCTTGTATACACAATATTTGACATCGCTGGGTGTTAGCCATTTGCCACATCGACGCTCTTTTTGCTGGATGGTTAAGACCATTAGTATTTAAAGATATTAACTTTATACTCATAAAAGGATATTAATAAGATGGAAAAAAGTAAGTACATACTAGCCTGATAATAGCTTTAAATTCTACTTCCATGTGAACAATCTGTAGTCTGAAATGACTATGAATGTCCAAAAATTTTGTGACTGAAAAGTTTTGATTCAAATTTTGTAGGTTCACAACATACCTGTCCCTTTGAATGCTATGAGTTGTGTATAGGATACTGTGAAGAAAAAAATAAAAGTAAAAGCACAAACAAAAATATAACCAAACATTAAACTTAACTTGCAGTGGTAAACATTTCAATGCATACTGCAACATTAGAATGGGGAATTAGTTCAAAGGTCAGCTGTTCCAAAGATTTATTATCGCACGGCACGGCGGGCAAGCTGATAGATCGGTTTCCTATAGATAGGATTGTATTTTGACCGGATCTAGTCAATGAAAGCTAATGCCATTGTGGCGTAAGTTTCTCCAGATTCTTCTTAGCTCCGATAGGTGGAGTTGGTTCGGGGATAATACCCCATGCATGAAGTAACTTAATGCCTTGTTCCACAGAAGTGATTGTATGGTAGGTGTCGTTCTTCTGTATCAGTAGTTTAGATGGTTGTTTCCAACGGTATTCAATTTTATGATTACGCAGAGCTTTTGTAATCGTGGAAAGTTGTCTTCTCATATCTAAAGTATGTTTAGACAAGTCAGCATAAATCTGGATTGTATTATATGGTTGTGGAAGTTGTCCTAGATGTCGCACTTTATATAGGATTTGTTCTTTAACATGGTAGAAGTGTACTCTAAGTAGTACATCACGTGGTATCTGTGGAGGGAGAAATGACGGTTTCGGAATCCGATGGATACGATCAATTGTGAGCTCTAAGGCTGGTATAGCTGGCAGCAAGTTGGAGAATAAGTCAGTGGCATATTTTTTAAGATCAGACTGCTGTATATTTTCAGGGATACCCCTGATTTTGAGATTGTTCTTCCTTGAGCGGTCTTCTAAATCTGCGATTTTAAATTTAAGCCACTCTTTTTCAGCTTTATTTTCTTCATGAGCATCTATTAAGTCATTAATAGTATTGGTCATGTCTCCCATAGAGTTCTCAATAGTGTGTACTCTTTCACCTAAGGAGTTCACTGCTTTGGAGAATTGATTTGTGAGTTGTAAAATATCCGTATGAAGCGAAGTATGTAAAGTTAATTGCATTTCTTTTAATTGGGTGTCCAGAATAGGCTGATTATTAGTGGGGAATGCGGCTATAGGCGAAGCTATAGGAGTTATGACTGTGTTATCTTGACTAATATGAGGTATTTTATGGCTTACCTCCTGGCCTGTCAAATCCAGTTTGATACGAGTTTTAGCCGGGCTGCGACATGTAGGGCTGAGGTAATCTTCCTCATGAGGAGATTCCAGATGTGTTTTGTGAGGTGATTCTTCTAGAGCAGCATCAGGCATGTCAGTGTAGTGCGCTCTACCTGAGGAGGCCGTTGCTGGTACAGCAGCTGTGAGAGGATCTGTGCCATCTTTTTTTCTCCCTCCCGCTGACTGAGAGGAGAATGTCGTTAGTTTTTTTATTTTCCGTTTGTCTTTCCGCTTTTTCGACATCACCTTCGGATTCAGGAACTCTTCTGTCGTCTGTTCGTATCTTTTTTACCGATATTCGCTGTGAATTGTCGCTAATATGCCCGTTCGCGCCGCTCGTGCGCTGGCCACGCCCCCTCATTTGTTGCCTTTTTTAAAGCTTGACATGTTGACAAAAAACAAACAATAAAATAAGATCGATATGAATGAATCAACCTTATAGTTCCTAGGCTGAAATCTAGCTTGCTGGACCAAGCACAGCCTATACAGAAAAGCAACATAACAAAAATGACAATAATGCAGCACAATATACAGTATAAATGCATAATAAACTGACAGATAATGTTACTTACAGGGTTCAAGTCCTGCGGAAATGCACGGGAACAGAGTTCCTGTACTTTTTTCACAACAGGAACTCAGTTCCCGTTAGCAGCCGCGTCCTGCATATGCCTGAGTAACTGGTTGCTAGGCTGAGCAGCGCCTCAGAGAGAGCAGCCAGCCACAGACACCACGCCAGACAGAGCCACACTTACTGCTGGTAAGGATCCAGCCTGTGCCCACTGCCCAGTCAGTGCCAGACAGTCCCGGGGCCGCCGCTGACTGCTCCCGCAGCCGCTGTAGCACATTGCCAGCAGTGCAGCCCAATTCTGAGCTGCCAGACTTCTCCAGTTCAACTTCTCCTCTCCTGAGCTGAGCCTCCGAGTCCTCCCGCCCATGAGGTCTGCCACAAGTTTGCCGCCCGCCAGAGTCATTGACAAACTTCCATGTTAGTGTGTTACACACACTTTGTTAGTTACAGTGAGCATGCCCCCCTCCTTTCTGCTGCTGTGTCCCCCACTACCCCTCCATTCTGCTGCTGACCCCCACTCCCCCTCCGTTCTGCTGCTGTCCCCCTCCAGTTTTCCTCCGCGCCCCCCTCTGTTCTGCTGTCCCCCTCCATTCTGATACTGTCCCCCTCTGTTCTGCTACTGTCCCCCTCCAGTTTTCCTCAATGTCCCCCTCCATTTTTCTGTCCCCCTCCATTTTTCTGTCCCCCTCCGTTCTGCTGTCCCCCTCCGTTCTTGTGGTGATTATTCTGTTAGTTTGACAAGTTAACTTATTTTGTTTTTGTAAACTGGCACTTTACATTAAATGTTGCACTGTATTTTCTGTGAAATATATATGCATATGAGCATATAATTTCTTTTTTTTTGGTGCGAAAGTAGATCTTGGGTGGGAGTTTCCACACTTTTTTCCCTAGGACTTGACCCCTGGTTACTTATATGAGTGGAATATGATGTTACAAATCACTGATAAAACTATTGACATTAAATTCTATACCAAGGTCATTAAAGTGATTGTAAGTTTTTTTTTTTAAATAGCAAACATGTTATACTTACCTGCTCTGTGCAAGGGTTTTACACAGAGCAGCCCAAATCCTCTTCTTTTGGGGTGCCCTGGCAGAGTTCCCGGCTCCTCCTCTTCATCGGGTGCCCTGGGGGTGTGGGCGTGCTCAGAGCCCCACTGTTGCGTCTATTGGCAGAGACAACAGGACTTGGCCCCGTCCCGCGCTCTCGGGTCACTGGATTTGATTGACAGCAGCAGGAGCTGCTGGGCTCGGGCTCATCGCTGGAACGGACGGGCTCAGATAAGAAAAAGAGGGGGGGCTCTGGGGGCAGCTGCAGCACAGAAGATTTTTCACAGAATGCACTAAGCTGTTAAACTGACTTTACAATCCCTTTAAGAGTTAAAGTGTCCAGAATAAATATCCACTTGGATTTATTTAGTGAAATTATATATAACACATTTGTTCTTGGATTTAGCCCTTGTACACGATTTTGTCCGACGGATTTTGTCTGATGGATTTTGTCCGAAACTGTTGCATACACACGGTCGGACAAAGTTGTCAGAAAATTCGATCGTTCTTAACGTGATGCCGTTATTTCATTAGGACGGGACTACGTTCAGGCTAGTACCCAATAGCTTTGGTCTAGGAATTTGATCTGAGCATGCGTGGCACTTTGTCCGATCGGAATTCTCTAAACATGATCGGACAAAGTCCGATCGGATCATGTTGTCGGAAAATTTTATAGCCCAGCTGGAAAACTTGGTCCGTCGGATACTCCGACGGAAATAGTCCGATGGAGCCCACACACTGTCGGATTATCCGACAACACAGTCCTATCGGACATTGTCCATTGGAATGTCCAACCATGTGTACAAGGGCTTAGATGTACTTTAAAAAAGGGAATGCCTGATTTTTTTGCGTTTTTTGATTATTATTTTCTTTTTGTATGCCAGTTTGTTGTTGAGCAGATTAAATAATGCAAAACACATCAAAAACGTGCTAAAAACCCACTACATGCTTTTTTGCACCATCTCCATTGAAGTCTATTGAACCAAAAAAGCAGAGTTTTGCATTTAAAAAAGTCCCTGACCCTTTCCAAAAACACAGCGGCACAAAAATGCATTGATGTGAACATATTCCATAGGAACTCATGTTAAAATGAATGTCCTGTGTTTCTGCAAAAAGCATGAAAAAAAGCATTGGTGTGAATGGAGCCTTAAATTGAATTTAAGTTACCCCTGCTACAGTGATGCAAATCCACAAGCTCCACAAGCTACCTCACTGCAGCGGACATCTTCTCACTGCCGTCTTTTAGGTTCGGCATCTTTAGATATCTTAATGACTGGCCTAGGATGACGCAACCCCTTTAATTAATCCCGATGCCAAGGCATGCTAAGTCTGTATGCATACCGCTCAGTGTATAATCTAAAAAAGCTGGCCAGCAGATGGATAAGAAGTTGTAACCACAGAAGAAACATAAGGATTGATTTACTGGTTCATGGTAGCCAATCAGCTTTTAACTTCAGCTCATTCAAGTAAAGCGGTATAAACTGCTGGCTTTTTTATTTTTTTAAACCTGCAAGGCAATATCATAATGTGCTAGTATGCATCGTATATTAGCATATTATGTGAAACTTACCTTAGAACGAAGCCCTCCAGCGGCACGCTGTCACCACTGAAGGCGCTTCCATCTTCATCAGGTCTTCCTTCCAGGTTCACAGACTCTTGTTGTATGAGTGGCCGGAGCATCGATGACGTCACTCCCGCACATGTGCACAGGAGCTGCCGTGTATGGCACAGGAGGAAAATCTGCTTCAGAGCCCATATCACCGGCTGCATATTCAGTAAATATCTCCTAAACGGTCCAGGCTGGTACCAATCCAAGCAATGTTTGATGTCCTCAGAGAGGGCCTGTTCTGTGTTAAAAGTTTGATATCTATTTTTAGATTGAAAAAGGCATATTCTAAGGATTACTTGATAGTGTAACGTCTTACTATCATGTCATTATAGCAGACATTTAGCTGCAAGCTTTAATATTTTATTTTTTATTTTATTTTTTACATATAATCTTTAATTGTTTAAGTCCGGCTGTATACATAGCACAGACTGAGTATGTGAAAGGAAACTGAAAGCCGGTGTTCTGGCATATAGTGTCCTGCCACTGGATACTGTCTGCCCCGTAATGTGCATGCGCAGCACTTGTGCAGTACGGAACAGCAGAAGCTTCTGAAAATCTCCGAAGATGAACGGCGCCTGCGCCGTGAGTCGAGGTGGTAGCCCCACCATCCAAGCGGACATAGGGCTGGCGATATTAGAGGGTCGCTCGCCGCTCTTTGGGCTCAGCCTCACTGTGCTCGGCTCTTTTTATTCCAACTATATGTCCACTTGGATGGTGGGACTAGAACCTGGACACGCGGCGCAGGGGCCGTTCCTCTTTGGCTATTTTCGGAATCTGTGTGGGCTGTGTACTGTGCGTGCGGACACTATCCGATGGGGGACTCTATATGATAGGACACCGGCTGCTAACCACCACCATTGTTTGCATTGTTTGATACTGTGACTGGTCACAGGGATAACATGGTACAAAGCCATTGGTTCTTTACCTTCTGTTTGTGAACTGCACTGTCCAATGGACATTGCTTCCGTAGAACAGTGCCCGTGCACATGCCATAGGGTGCAGAAGAAGAGCAACTCAGGAGTGTGCCATCCCCAGTTTATGTATAACAAGCAGATGGCAAGAGGAAAAAGGATAAGTGCACTTTTACACAAAATACACGTATCCTCTCCACCAGGGCCATCTTTAATATTGATTGGACCCGGGGGAAAAATTTTCTTGGGGCCCCCCTCCCCCATACAATTTCGCTCTCCACCTTCTCTGAGACATACAATAATTAGCAGCTAGACTTAAAATCAGTTTACTGTATCAGATCAGGCAGCGATTGCGATTGGTTGCCAGAGGTTACAGCATATCATTACTGCTTACTGACTGGTTGCTAGAGGTTACATCACACATTACGGCTCACTGATTAGTTGCTAGAGGTTACAGCCCATGATTTCTGCTTGTTAATTGGTTGCTAGAGATTATTGTACAGTAATACTGCTCACTGATTGGTTGCTAGAGGTTACAGCACATCATCTCCTCACTGCGATATACATATACATACATATGATATACATACGAATGTCACCTTTCTTTACATATCAATGCCACCGGCCTCATGTATTTACATATGAATGGCACCAATATTTACATATGAATGAAGGTTATTTACATGTAAACACAGGTCTGCGGGTGAGTCATCTGTACACAACAATAGGGCAGAGCTGGGCAGCATTAGTAGCAGCCCTTCACACTGACATATCAGGACACAGCACAGGACTAAAACTTCAAAGGACAAGGGAATTTAAACTGGCATAGTTGGCAAGTATGAGGCAGCTGCTTTGGGCCCCACAACAATGACAGGGCCCAGGGCAACTTCCCCTTTTGTCCTGCCTTAAAGACGGCCCTGCTTTCCACCTCCCCCTGACCTAAAGTACAACACTTTTCCCTGTCCTGGGTGTATATTTACCTGCATCCCATGGCCAAAATCTTCTTTGTGCAGACCTTATCTCTGTAGTTACACTCCCAAGTCGCTATCATCATGAAAATTTTGTGTAAAATAGAATAATAAGATATACGCGAAGAGTGACAAAGACATTTCATTTGACCTGTATTACTATAAGATTAATTTTTTTAACTTAGGTTACAATAAACAGACCCTCTGGTTATCTTTATCAAAGACAGGGTTGTGATGTGCCTCTACCTGCCTTGATTGCGTCATATAAGATGTGTGGTGTTCTAGGCACACGGATTCAGTGTTTATAGTGGAAATATGATTTTTTTTTAATTATTCTATTTATCTTTTCACGGTGCCTGAAGTTTAATAATCATGTTTTTGTATTTTAAGACAAAATAAAGCCACCCTGCTTAATATAAAATAAATTATATAGTTTTAACAGTAGAAGGGCATGTGTGGATGGGCTTTGGGCTTGTGGCGATAGCATCGGTTTGAAACCATCCTGAACTTATGCAGAATTCATTGATAGGTGAATGTAATCTGCAGTTGACCTCCTACTGATCTACATTTCACCAGCTTCAGGCAGGGTTTGCATTTCCATAAACTTGTATGGGAATACAAAACCCACATAGAAGTAAATTCCTTTCATACACTATACTGGAAAAGACCATGTGGTGCTGCAATGATTTCCGACTGGTCACAGTGTACAACATGGATGAGATATGTCGCCACCACACTAAAAAGCTGGTTTTAAAATGCAAAGTTCTTTATTCGTGCATGATTACATAGAAAAGCAATGTATTGGGACCACACAGGGACCCTTTCTCAGGCATGTGATCACGGGAAGGGGGAGGAAGAGTCCCTGTGTAGTCCTGAAACCTTGCATCTCTATGTGATCAGTCACAGGTAAAAAGCTTTGCACTTTGAAATAAGCTTGTTGGCGTGTTGGCGACATATCCTATCTGAGCAAAACCTGTCTGGCCCTAAAAAAATAATTCTTATTTTGAACTAGTATATCTTAAAGTTAATTAATGACGCTATACCACTGTACAAGCTTACCTTTGAACTTCGGAAACGGAATAAAACATTCCACAAAATTTGGGATAGGTGACTGGCCAGCCCACAGACCCTCTCCTCACAATGAATATACCATACAAGTTGCCTATAGGTTGTGCCACAATACACTATATGCAGAATTCCATTGTTGCTGTACATTGATAATATGCTTGAATTACTATTTGACCCATGTAATACCATTTGTCTCTTAACTACATGAGCTTAGCACTTGACGCTGTATACCAACATTTAACAAAGTTCTGTTTTGTGGTTGCTTGTTGTTTTTTTGCATGTTGGTTTATCTTAAACTTAATAAAAATATCTATAAAAAAAACTATAAATATATATCTAACCAACACTTTTTTATATTTGGTTAGAGTGGTAATTTTTTTATTACTGTCTGTTCCCTGAGACTTTCATTCATCTCCTGTCCTGGTGACAATTCTTTAATTGTGGATGGAAGTGCGGGGGGAATCTCTAATGGGGGGTACAGCAATAAAAGGCTGAGGCTCTATTCTTACCCCATGAATGTGTTTTTATTGCTACAATGTACCTATTCACACTTGAGTATTTTTCCGCTTGTTTCCCTATGTTTGACTATGCTCAAGATGCAGTATCCCATACTTTGACATTTTCACCATATTCTCTACATCTACGCTCAAAGCCCCACAGACTTCAATGGGAGCATCTTAAAAATTTGATGCGTTTTTATACCTGAAGGATTCTTCTCCTCCTATAGAACTGCTCTCCCCCTTACTTGTCCGGCTGAGGAAACAAATACCTGAAGCCTGATACACCTGCAAAAACATTTGTAAAACATCTGTAATACAACTAAAAAACACCCCAAAAAAGGCAAAAACATAACCAAGAATACACTCTGCTCAGGTATGAATGCAGGCTTAGAGAGATTCCCCTCTACATCCTTAAAGTCTATGACTACACCAATTCCCTGACACCCCCCCCCCCCCAATACAACCCTAGTTGCCTCCCTCTTTACCAGATGTCTTTACGTCAGTCATACAATGCTCAGGTCACTTATTCTCTTTGGATCTTCTCCAACATTCTCTGCGTTCCTCAGTGCAGACAGTAGTTCTAATATGATGCTGTCTAGCAATATAGTTATAATGTATTAATTTGCTATTTATAATACTGTAAATTATATTATAATCATAATATATAATTTCAATGAGTACTTAGCCCTTTGTCTGAAGTTCAATTGTAAGCTGTCATTAGCAGATGCACAAAGTTAAAAGGCCTTGCTTGTCGGTGGGGTGCAGCGTGGTGCGGTGGCAATAATTCCCACAGTCAGGTGCAATGGAAAACTTATATTGAAATAATACAGCTGTGTCGGTGTTGAGATAAGCACAGATGGTTCAGTTCACCCCTAATGTTACACAGGAATCCGGTCCAGATCACTTGGCAGTCTGCTGTCCTCAGGCACCCAGTGACTCCGTCCTCCTGAACTGGTCCTCACAAGGCTCAGTCTCTCTGGTCCTCATGGGATCTGTCTTCTCTGATGTAGGCACACGCGGCTTAAGGCACAGCAATCACCCCCTCTGCAGTTCAGTCCTCAGGCTCTTATATACACAGAAAGGGCACCTGATCTGTGCACAGGCTCAGCAAAGGCAACAGGTCCGCATTCTCTGGTCCCTGAACCACTCTGATATGGCACCCTGGCCTCTGCACAGTCCCAGCCACGTCCACACATCTGTACAGCTTGGTTTCCTCTGCAAAAGGCCCGGGAAAAGTCCTATCTCTCCTCCTCTGTTGTGCAGGTAATGCTGGCTAGTGAAGTCCTCAGCCTCCCTTCACTTGCATTGCACTGTACCCCTTTAAGGACTACATTTTCCAGAATCCATCATGATGGCTGCTACATAGCAAATCCTCTTGCTTCTGATTTGCTCATATCCTTTGCTACCAGGGGCAGGGGGGGGGGGGGGGGGGGGGCAGGAGCAAGCAGGAGATTTCACACAGAACCTTCCCTGCACACACAGGGGAGTAAGGGGTAAGAGGAACACAGCCTGCTTTGCTCACACAACAGGGAAGCGAGGGGTGAGAATTGGGGTCCTAGGAAAGGCTAATAATAGTGACGTCAATCTGCTTACTGTAAAGAGTCCGATTCAAAGTTTTCAATAGGGTTAAACCTATAAAGTATATTGACAGCAGCAGCAATAAATGTAATAGCATCTCTTTACAATGTTTGATGAAATCGTGCCACAGACCTCTTGGGCAGGGTATACCAAAAACAGACAAAGATCTCTATAGTTGAGGATTTCAGGCATAATGAGGATAAGTCATGATAACATCATGTAGGCAGGGGTTCATTTGTAGCCTTTCTAAGGAAGGTTTCTGTTTATAATTATATAACTTCAGGACGTTAGGTGACTTCACAACCTTTCCGGCAGGATCGTATTTAAGTTGTGGGTATAGACTAGCTCAGGGCAGATGAGAAGAAAAGAGCCAACATGAGATAAGAAGTTGCAATTCTTTCTTTGCTATCCTCAGGGATTGACACCCCCCTACTACTTTGAACTGAAGGTACACTACCTCATTGAGAGGAACTGTTATAGCTGGATGAAGATAAATGTATTTGTTAAACTGTGACTTTGAACTACCTCAATAAAAGTGGGTTAGACTGAGCCTGTGGCTACTTCAAGTGTATAGAGTGGATCCTGGGCACCTTCGATACTGTAAAGTGTGATATCACCCAATTAAACCAAAGCTAGACTGTGCATCTCATTAAGAAATACACATTGAGGGATAGGATCCCAGTGAAGCAACTCAGTGCATGCCTGGTCGGGCTGGAGGTGGATAGGAAAGTAAGAGCTCTATCCTGTACGATGTGGAAGACATCAGGTCTGATGCAAGAAGTGTCCCCAGCATGAGTAGAGTCATTGTCAAGGGTGCCCAAGAGTATGGTGAGTGGGTGTCCAGGGCACTCCATATCTTTGACACACTATATGTGCACATGTGCGGCAGAAGCAGATTTTTGCGTGGGTGGTGAACTGTGTGTGGCTTATGTACTAGGTCTGAGTCAGCCCTGTGTGTTGGCAGGTCCTGGGGGAAGGACGCACGCAGGGCAGGACTTACCATTGGGCTTGACTGGGCTCAAGCCCATGGGCCCCACCCAATAGGGGGCCCCACCAAGATACATAGCCGAGTGTACCCAGCTCGGCTCCGCTCACAGTTACTGGGCGTGACTGTGAGCCGAGCCAAGTACACTCGACTACTCCCGACTCCGTTCAGGACTGCGAGAGGACCCGAGAGCTGCCGAGATACACAGGAGTCTGTATCTCGGCAGTGCCATTTTTAAACTTCAAGACTGCAATGACAAGCCTGCAAATGACAAGGCTGCAATGACACTGGACAAGGCTGCAGATGGATGGGCAAGGCTGCAGATGGACACTGATAAGGCTGCATTGATGGGCATTTACATTTTTTTTCTTTAAACTTACCTCCTAAAAGTTTTTTCCTTAAAATTCCATCCTAAACTTGGGGTGCGTGTTATACGCCAGCACGTGTTATACGCCGATAAATACGGTAATGTTTAGAAGGTAGGGCCCGAAAGTGACTGAAGCCCAGGGGCCCCCACCACCCTAAGTCCTGCCCTGGACGCACGGCTGCAGTTGCACCTGCCTACAATCATGTTTTACTGTATACCAGGCAGAGGAGGAATGGCCCAGTTGTGCCCTATCAGTAGAATCTGTGAGACTCAAGTTGAAGCAGAACTAAAATCTCCCTGTTATTTCCCGTGAGCAACAAGGCTTTTCCTTAATGAATAGTTAACCTGTTATGCAATGAAATGTGACATATGAAAGCAAACAAATGAATGCTATGAATCAGAAAAAAGTATTCAAACGAATATCAGAAGAAATGTCATGAGTGATTTGGCATTTGAAAACATAACAGGTCACAGACCTGAGCGGTTGATTTATTGAAGTTGGGGTTTAATGACCATTTACTTGTGGTTGTCAGTGGGTGTGCACAGGATAATCAATAAAAGGAAAAATAGAAAGTATAGAAAGAAGGGAAGTAGGAAGAAAGGGGAGGGAATAAAAAAAGAAGGGAAACGAAAAGATAAGAGAGGTGTTCCAGGGGCAGAAAGTAGAGAGAAGACAGCAAGAAGAAAGAAGGGATGGGGGGGGGAGGGAAAAGTACAATAGAGGCATCAAAATTAAGCTAGTTCAGCAGGAATAGGCTGAATTTCAATCCATGTATGTGTAGCACCCTCTAGTGTGCAAGGTTTATTAGTGTAGAATTGTTACTGTAGGAAAATGTAGTTTAGCTCAGGGCTAAGCCCGAGCTATGAATCTGGGTCAGGGTTCAGTCATTTAGAGCTGGATGACTCATCCTAGCAGCCTCTCTGGTGCCTACACATGTTCTAGACATAGTGGGTGGAGGTTAGGAGGAGCTGTTTGTAATATTTATGAGCCAACCCCCAGGTAAACGGCTGGCAGGGGACAGGTCACCTCATAAATAGGCATTAGTCATGCCAGCACTGGTGAGTCTGATGGAAGATGGAGATGGAGTGCTGAGGAAGCTATTGGTGGCCCTCAAGGGTGCCCCTAGTCCTGGTGGGGGTGACCTTTGGCCGGGGCTCAGGATCCTGCCATAACACACAGGGGAAGCCCTTCCTGGAGGCACAGGAGCAAGGATAGGGGACAGCAGGAGCAGATCAGCACTACTGGGAGATCTCCTGAGCATTAGCCAGGTGGGTTGGTGAGTGTCAGTCTAGAGGACTGTGGTGGAGAAGTTAGCCTGGAGGGCTAATGAAAGCGGCAGCTGCAGATAGGTGGGTTGGCAGTGCCTAAAGAGGTGGTGCTGGGATTAGTAGCCACAGGTGTAAATATGCAGGCTGTTTCACTATTTTTTCTACTACACTACAAGAGGCCTCGGGTTGCTGCCTATAATGGGCCATCGCTCAAACATCTGTCTGATAGTGGTCAGATATCCAAACAGTGATTCAGCTGGGGTCTGCAAGCAAGAGTGTGCTTGAGGAAGAGGTTGGAAGCTGTATATAGACTGTATGTAGAGACTGTGTATACGAAGAATGTCCCTGAAGTTCTGCTAAAGTCAAGTGGGCATCCCATAAGCCTCCCATCCCTATCCACAGTATTAACCCTTAATAAATAACAAACACAAAGTCACAGACTGTTCTATGTCTCTGGCATGCCTATGAGAATTCAGTATGCCTGACTTTGCAGGGTGAGGAATCCCAGTTTAACTGTTGCGCTACATATGGACAGGCCGATAGTACTGAAGTTGATCTATCAATTGCTGCCGGCAGGTATATCCGCCAGCTGTGATCATTGTATTCTGACAGTAGGGAAACCTCCCACTGTGACAATACAATAGCACAGTGGGAGTGATTCCCCCATAAACACGGGGGAATCAAGCAACCTGCGGTTGAAGGAAAAAAATGTCATAATCTACGTCTACCCTTACAAGAACTTTAGGAATTTGATTGGTGAAGCTCCCCCATCTTCCTGTCCCAGTGACATACTCTGGATCAAGACATGACAGGATGTTACCTGGGCCGTAAGTGAGTAAGTTTGGAATACAAAGCCCTAACTCTATAAAAAAAAACAGTTCTTGCAACAGTTAAGCTTTAAGCCTTTTGTCATGACCTACGTGTAAAGCAAACACACAATCATACATAAAATACCAGAACCAGGCCCACCTGATGAGATGTAGTTCTTTAACTTTTATCCCTGCTTGGAGTCATACATCAAAGTGCAAATTCCCCAGACCTAGACTATATTCATATTCTTTTTAGCGCAGGGTACAGCGAATGCTTTACTAATTTGAGACGTAGTTATTCACAATCTATACAAATGGGTCTAGATTCCTGCATGATGGCCAACAGTTCCTTTCCACACATTCTGCACTATATATTATGGACTTCACCCAGAGAGCGAAGGGTTGGAAATCACTGGCGTCATTAGCCAAGGGCTGTGTGTTTCAGGAATTTACCATGAAAAGCTTCCTCAGCTGCACAGGAAAGAATACTGTATTTACCTAACTGTTTTTAATTATGATAGCCGAACACACAGACCAGCACTGAGACATTTCCAACATATTCCGTGGATGTTTTATTGCTCCCATACGCACAGCTGGGTAAGACTAAAACCGCGGTTTTGTGATCAGCAGTGCCACATAGCAGTGGAAGAACAGCGTCATGATAAACTAAATGTGTAAAGTGGGTATTAAAAATAAGTAGCATCTTACAAGCAAGTAAAATAAGTCAGTGATAGATAACAATGTCTTATCTGTAAAGACAGAACTAAACTAAATTCTGGGCAGATATAAAACCACCATTTAATCCTGGTATAGCATCATTAAGAAACCACCTCCTCAAAGTGACCCTGCCTATATACAATAAAATAAGCATAGAGGAACAATGAAGTATACCAAAGGCAAAACTTTTTTTTCGTCATAGGGATAGCTTCGGTAAATTCAATAAGCTATGGGCCCTCTGGCTGGACATGCCGAATTAGCTGATCTTATTATGGTTTGCCTACTAATCGGCTGTGGATAAGTAGTAACTTTTCTGTGAGGGTGTCTATTGACAACAGGGGTGTATATTTTTGACTTAACAGGTACATGTATTTTTACCTGACTTTTGAGGATAGACTGTTCAACCCTGATGTTTAATACCATGTTGTATGTCAGTTTAAAACAATTCCAATTAAATACTGGGGTGCATATGTTCTGGATTTTGTAATGGCAAATCTATTTTGTTCAATAATTTATTGAGTTAAAATAAAAAAAATAAGCCTACCTTATCTATGCCTCCCCTTTTCCTACCCAGGGATCCTCTGTATTTTTGACATCCTGATCCCCCTCTTCCCCCCGCCTCTAAATCCTACCCAGTTGGGGTGGGGTGCGGTCGGGAGGGGGAGGAGCAGACGTGGGTTGTTCTTGCTGGACCTGGGGCCCCAGACTGTGTATATACTGTTGAGCAGGGCCATTAGCCCTTCATTGACAATTTCTGGAGGTTGGGTGGTAGGTCTACAGCGACCTAAGAACTTATGCATGCTCTGTGTCTGTTGCCCTCTTGTACTGCTGTTTATGAGGATCTCTCCCCCCCCGTTATTCACTGTTGATTTACATGTTGTACCTATTTTTTTTTTGTCTGTTTTTCTTTTTTTCTTTTGCCCAAGCTGGGTATTAATAAAATCTATATTTGTAAAAAAAATAAAAAATAAAATGGTCCAATGGCCAGCTTCTCCCTGCAGAGCCCTGATACTAGTGCAGTTATAACTCCATAATAGAGCAAAAATTATGGCCATCATCTGCTAGCTAATGAAGGGTGGTTGTTTGGTACAAGAACAGGTCTAGAATAGTGGAATGTGCTTCTATGCCTCTCAAGAGCCATTTACCCACTTTTATTTTGCCTTTCCTATTGATTTAATTGCTTTCGCCAAAATAGTGACATTTTGCTGGCATCCGATTTTCACTAAAATGTTGGGGTAATTGCACTTAGATACTTGGGGGGGGGGGGGGGGGCAAAACTGTAAGCCAATTAGGTTCTACTGTATTATACAGTGCTGCACATATAACACTGAGAGCTTCATAAATGTAGGAGAGCCTAGAAAGATAACCTGATCAGTGAGTTTCTGCTCTTTTATTTGTCCATTCATCCACTGAGGTGCGTCCTTGACTAGGCTGTAGTACTCATCTGCAGTTCACCAAACTGCAATGTCCCTCGAAATTAGGGACTGTTGGGAGCTATGCCACAACCACAAGATGCCAGGCTTTGTTCAGATCTATGAGTGTTGGGAACATGTAAAAAATCTTGTGCTTTCCTGACCCATACAGAAATGCTTTTTTAGCAGACAAGCAATTATTATTGGTACCCCCATGCATCAGCAACCGCATGCGTTTTTGTGCATGTCAAACTGACTGGTACTGCAGCATAGTGGCATAACAGTCCCTAATTTCGAGGGACACTTCCTGATTTTGAGGGATAGTCCCTGATTTGGAACAATCAGCTTTGTCCCTCTTTCCTCCTCATTTTTCCCTCATTTTGGTCTGGTCTATAAATGTGGGTGCACGGCCCCAAATACAGTCAGTGTGAGTTTGGGGACACGCACCTGCAAGTGTCTGACTGGGAGCTGTGGTTGTGTCCGTGCAGTGGCAGCATCCCAATATACATCAATGGGACTGCCTGCCTGGAGATACACAGAACTCCTGTGCATCCCTAAGTGGGTAAATAGGGACCTCACATTGATACCCCCGTGTGAACGAGGCCTTATCAGAAAAGCTTTTCTTTCATTAAATATGATTAAAGCTATTTTACCTTTCTATACCTCTGCTGAAAATACTTTTTTTTCTACATAATAATGTTTGTATTAGCTTTATAAAATCCTCCCAGCCAAAGAGCCTCTCAGGTTGCTATTGAGACTGCAAAATATCTTCTGATGTATGATAAGCAAATCTGTGTGTGTTTATGGTTATTGTAAAATCACATTCACTGTTTCAGAAGTTAATCTGGAGCACCAAACATCCCAGTCAGTTACAATTGCCCTAAGGACCACCAACTCTGTTGAAGATCAGGCCTTGTAAATGTAGTCAGGTAGTAACTGTTACAAGGCAATCCTAAATGTATCCTTTAAAATCCAGAAATGTTCTACCGCAGCATTCTGTAACCCTAAGCCCTTGTACACACGGTCGGATATTCTGACAACCAAATCCGATGGATTTTGTCCGAAACTGTTGCATACACACGGTCGGACAAAGTTGTCGGAAAATCCGATTGTAGAAAATCTGAGTGTACATAACGTGATGACGTTATTTCGTTTCGATGGGACTATGTTCCGGCTAGTAGACAATAGCTTTGGTCTAGGAATTTGATCTGAGCATGCGTGGCACTTTGTCTATCGGAGTAGGCTACACATGGTCGGAGTATGTCCGATCGGAGCATTTTGTCGGAAAATTTTACAGACAAGTTGGAAAACTTGGTCCATCGGATATTCCGACGGAAACAGTCCGATGGAGGCCACACACAGTCGGAATATCCGACAAAACGGTCCGATAGGACACATTCCGTCGGAATCTCCGACCATGTGTACAAGGGCTTAGACTTCAGTCGCTGAACCTGCATGTGACCCTTCATAGAGTTTGTTTCTCCATGTCATCTCTCATCTTTTACGACCGCAATAGAAGCCTACAACATGGGAACAAGCCACGTTTATTTTTCTCCATGCTGTGTCTCCTCTTCACAGTGTGTAAAGGTTATTCTTTCTCAACTTTGCTTCCTTTTTCATTCGCAACTTTGAAACCTGTATGTTTCTCCACCTCATTTGCAGGACAAGCTTTAATCTCTGTAACAAGGTTTTGTCTTTCTACCTCCTGCTAGTGGGTTTTCTGTAAGACAATAGGCTGTTTACACTAATAGACCTGCATGGATACAAACAGCACAGTGGAAAGCCAGGGGAATTCAACATTTCTCCATCTGTTTCCAAAACCAATATTGACCCAAGACCCCTGCTTAGCTCCTTAAGTCAAAGTGTTAAACAGACAAATCAAGTTGTTTCATTCAAACCCCGGGAGCTGGATCTAGTGATGCCTTCCTCAAAGAGTTTTCTAGAATGTGGCCTTGTGAGCGCCACAAGTGAGGGAGCCAGTGTTCCTTGAACTAAACTGCAGGGGAGACTCTTGATTAAAGAACTCAGAACCGTGCCATTCCATTTAAGGCGTCGGTTTTATAAAAGTACTTATGTCCAGCATGCAGAACAAGGCTTGTCTCAAGCTGAGGAATCACATATAGCACAAAAGACACGATAGAAGGGTTTGATCGCTCAGTATGAAGTTAAGAGTCATAAGAAGTTCCCTATTAATTAAGAAGCACTAATGACCGGATAAGCTGTATGGACAAAGTCAGTATTCAGTAATATCCTGCAGATTAAACATAGAGGATCAACGAACAAGAAAGGGATGAACATGGTGAAAGTTTGACTCAACAAGACCCTTTCCTTCTAATGTTAGAGCCAGTATGGTAAAACCGATTATAGTGTGGAGGGCACTCACAAAGCAGGGTTCAGGGGGAGTATAGCTACAACTATAAACATTTCTATTCACCATTGTTCATCTGGTGTTATGGTATATTAGAACCAAAAATTGCTCAGGTACCTTGAATCCCAACTCGAGACAAAACTTTTTTTTTCATTCTGGATAGGTGTCAGAAACCATGAATCAGACCGAGACAGAAGTACAGTTAAATCTCATTTGTTTAATAATAATAAAAAAAGGTAAATAGAGTAAACGTAGTCAAAATATAGCCAGAGTTCAGGAACCGGAACGGGTAGTCAGACAAGCCAAAACGTCAGGGAGCCAGAGATGAGAGCAGTAGAACAGCCAGCAGGATCTGGAGCCAAAAGGAATGTCAGCCAAGCATGTCTTTAACAGGAACACAGGAGAGTGTCTCTAGAGATGTGACCAAGACGAAGGTAGAGATCATCTGGACTGGACGGCCTAATGCATGCCATACACGGTCGAATTTCGAACTAATTTTCTTTTCAAAATCAGAAAATTCGTTTTTTTGGTGATCCGATCATACCACCATTGATTTTCGAAATTCGGCCGACCAAGCCTTCAATTTCACCTCATGTTGCTACAGAAAAGAATTTTCTTGGCCGGGAATCTTCTTTTCTCTCCCTAAATTTTCTTTAATCTCTGTACATTTTCTTTTCTTATTACATTTCTCGCACGATTCTCCCATCATTGATTAGAAAATCGTTCGTTTTCAAAAAAATTTCCAACGTGTCCGATTCCTCAAATTTTATTTCCGCACGAAAATCGGCTGTTGCTGCAGCCCACTAATGGTGCGAAATTCATATGAAAATTCTTAGATATGATTTTCGAAAGAAAATTCTTTCGTAATTCGAACCGTGTATGGCCGGCATAAGTAGGCAGGACTAACGAGTAGGTTATCATCAACAGGTGAGTCACTGTAGAGAGAAAGGAGTTGGCAATTAGCCAACAGCTGAATGACCAGCTCAGAGAAGGAAGCACTGAGCCCAGCCCTGGAATAGGCTGGTAAAGAAATGATAGACCTCTCATCATTTTATAGAAGTCCCAGTCTCCAGACTGCAGCAAAGCACTTTTTCCAGGTTATCATTAATGTCTGTAACAACTGCTTCCTTATTTCTCGTCCTACTGTCACAAGGACAGGAGCTAAGCAGGATTCTCCTCAATGATGTCACAGACAGAAATAAAGACTTGAAATAAGTATTTCCTCTTCCCAAGTCTATGCAAATCTAAGAAAAAAAAGTTCTGGCTAGAATTGGGCACTAATTTTAGCTCCAGTTACAGTCTTTTGACCCACATATCCACTATAGCGAACACAGTGCTGGATGGTGGAAGACGAAAGATTGTACAGATATATCACACTGGGACCACAAATCACAGCATTCATTTCAGCAGCATTATGTGGTTGAAGGTAGCCTTCTATTTAGCCCCTGGTAGAAGGAATTTGGCTCCTTCTCCTGGTGCGTATAATGTTAATATGTCACACAATGTTCCATACAGCCAAGCCTATGAGAGCAGGGAGAGGGGAGAAGATAACTGAAGCGGGGCACAGTGCTGGATCAATACAGAACTCAGGTAAATATTTGGGGGGGGGGGGCAGAAACTGGAAGGTTTTTACCTTAGAGCATAGAATTAAAAAAAGGTTTAAAAAAATTGCTTTTACAATCATTTTAGGCTTTGCTGTTGTTACCTCAAGGTTAAATAAAGTTTTTTTTATGTATGTAACTTTGAGTTTTCATTGCCTGTCAACTTTTTTAGGGTTTTTATAATTCATTCTGGATTAGATGGACGTTTTCTGAAGATGCACATTTTTTAAGGTTGAACTTTACAATAACTTGCAAAATAAATGACTGTGAGTGAGGAAATTCTTCGCCCTACTTTGGTTTATTCTATATTTTTAAGACCCTTTTCACTCCGAGGCACTTTACAGGCGCTACAGCGCTAAAATAGTGCCTGTAAAGAGCCTCTCCTGTCTCTCCAGTGTAAAAGCCAGAGGGCTTTCACACTAGAGCGGTGCAATTGCAGGAAAGTAAAGGCACTTTCACACTGCCAGCGCCCGGGCATCGGCGGTAAAGCGCAGCTAATTTTAGCTGTGCTTTACTGTCGGTTTTGCATCGCTTTTTCTGGCTTTTTAACCCCCGCTAGCGGCTGAAAAAGGGTTAAAACCTCCCGCAAAGCCTGCATCTTTGCAGCGCTGTAGGAGCCGTGTATACACCGCTCCTAAAGCGCCCCTGCCCATTGAAAACAATGGGGCAGCGCTAGCAAACCGCCCGTGCAGCGGTGCTTTGCAGGTGGTTTTAACCCTTTTTCGGCCGCTAGCGGGAGAGTTAAAACCGCCCCGCTATCAGCCAAATCGCACCGCTAAAACTACGCTTTACCGCCAAAGCCTGCCCGCCCCAGTGTGAAAGGGCTCTTAAACACATTAAAGTAGAACTACAGGCAACCACAACATATCACTAATTATGCCATAAGAACTGACTTTTATCTTAGTTCGCCTTATGTTTATAATGCACTGTTTGAGCACCATTTCCTTCTCTGATTTCCCCAGAATTCTGCACTTAGATAAGTCAGATTTTTGGCATCTCCCGCAACAAAAATGTGATTTTTGGTAAGATATTACTAATAGGAAAAAGCTTTTAAAGGGATGCAGAACCTGCAATTTTCCTCATTTGAGCCCTGATTCTGCAGCAGCTGGTTGATAATTATGAAACCATTGGACTTTCTTAGAACAGGGGCACAGAGGAACAAACGGGGATTTCTTCAGAATAACAAAAGGTAGGAATCTGTAACAAAGTTTGATAAAATCCTTATAATGTACATTCATCACCCAGAGGGGAATGTTTTTTTCTCAACAAAAGTGGAGTTATGAATACATTTTTTTTCACACAGTCATGTTTTTACCTCTTTGTTCAACCTGATTTGCATCTTAGTATTGCTGATCTTTTCTGTTTTTCAGCTACATCCTGGCTACATGCACCCGCACGAGCATCAGCTGCACATCATTACTCCTGAGTGATAACGGTGGACTTTGCCTGTGCAATGAGGGTGGTCACAGCTGCTTGTAGTCTCAATTAGGGGCATGTGTGACAGGGTGACAATGCAGGAGCACTCTTGGGTTGTCACAGCATAACAGAAGTACCTGAACAAGGACCTTTATAGCAGGATCACCAGGTGTTATGTTAATAAAACTTTTTCATTTTAAAAGATTTTAAAGAAAACAACTTTTGAAAGTACGTAAAAAATGTAGAGTGCATTTGTTTAGAATAGAGTCGACAAGGTTCAGAACCCTTGTTGGGTTTTTACTGCTGCCAGGGGCTCTGTTAAGGAGATATGCCCTTACATCGGGTTGCCATAGACATGTTGAATTTTAGCAGATTCCTGTTGAAGTGGCCTTTTTGTTTAGGAAGTCGGTTGGAAAATCCAGTCACTATCTGAGTATTCTTACGGCCATGGGCGGCAGCTGTCAAAATACAAAGCTGACAGAGGAGATTCCACCATTTATGTTTTTTAGCATGGATTGAGGAATCGGTTTGATGTCTTTTGCTCAATCCGTGTGAAAGCAGGTTTTTCCAACTACGCCAAGTTGTGGGCAGTGCCTACCTGTGCATGTGGGTACCTTTCTCATGGAGCATGCTCATCATTTCCTGGACCAGGTGAAGACTGCGGTAATGTGAAGAATCTAACAGCAATCTTAAGGCACTTCCCTAACTTAGAGATGAGCGCTTACTGTGTGCAGTAATAAAGTGCAAATTTTCTCTGAAAAGTGACTTGTCCCATGTCACTACACACTACAACTTGCATGTTTGCATTAGGAGGGACATGCTGAGCCTACACTTCCTCCACCAGTCCAAGATACCTCAGTTATCTCACTCCCTTTAACAGAATCGGGTCCTGCCGAGCGCCTAGCAGGGACATCATATGTGCTCTCACTTAGCTCTTTCCTTCCCATACCTTGTGACCAGGCCATAGATCTCCATAACGCTAGTCTACTCCTGGTTGCTATGGGAGATGGACATCGACCGCTAAGTAGGGAGCCAGAACATCAACCCCCATCACTACCCGAGGACCTTACCAGATACCACGCTTAATGACTGGTTGCTCCTGCTGAGGGATGTGGCCCACCTGTCACACTGCCCAGCCCGATGTTCACTTCACAGACACTCCAAGACAGAAAATAGTCCATATGCTTGGTTTTATGTTTTATTGAGGGATTTGAACTTGGATGGGGTATAGGAAGTATGGGATGCCTAATGGAATTTTGCAGAACTTGCTGGGACAAACTATATACACGCTGGTATATACACTCCGCTTTTCCTCCTCCACATCGCTTCCTTTCTAATGTTCACACCTCTCTCCTCCTGAACATTGCTTCCTCTCTAATGCTCCAGGCATAGCTAACACAAAATGCTTAGGCCTGACACTGGCTCAGCCAGGCCTTAGCAATTGCCTTTTGCAGGCAGGGACCGCAGGCCCCTATAGTGTAGCAGATAGAAAGTTCTGCTGCTAGCTGTCCTACAATTGGTTACTAAGCCCAGTCCTCCTGGCTGCAGCTGCCCTTCTCCACTGCCAATGACACCACAGTCCACACTGCTGGCTCTGTACCCATCCCAGACTGCATGCTCCCAGTCCTCTCAGGCTTGTCTCCACAGTCCTCCTGACTGTGCATGTCACTCACCAGCCCCCCTGGCTGTGACCAGTTGTTTCTCTCCCTGGAGACTTGTATGGCAATGCTCTCTCCTGCTGTCCTCTCTTGCTCCACCTGTGCCTGCTGTCCTTGAAGAGCTCCATCCACACCCGAGCCCAGGCCCAAGGTCCCCCACCCTCCAGACTGGGGGGCACCCTCAAAGGCCCTGACAGCCTACCATTCCATCTCCAATGCTCTGAACAACTCCAACTGCCCCCAGCTGGGCTGACCCTGGTTATTTAAGGAGGCCTGCCCCCTGCCAATCCAAGTTGGGGATTGGTCAGGGATCCCCAGAACACCCCAGGCAGCTCCACCCTTCCTCTCCTCCTCTCTTTCTAGAACCTTCTAGAAAGAAGAGGGAGGTCTTAGGGGGTGCTGCCTGTGAGTCACCAGCTGCTACTCTGAGCCACTCCCAGCCCAAACCAAATAAAAAAAAAAAAACATGTCTGGCTGCCAGCCAGGCCTGCCTAAATTTACCTAACCTTCAAAAAATCCTACTCTAGCACCTACCTACCTAGAGGGAGCTACAGTTACTTCATAGCTCATAGTGCTTTACAGACCCAGGTTCTTTTGGAATATGTCAGAACCAGCATGCACCCCCTTAAATAACTTCAGATCAGACTTAGAGCGGTTGATGTAACTTTTACTGTTGAAATGCAGCATGGCAGTACAAAATGAATAACATCCTGGCTCTAATCCTAACTAGCATAGTGTAGTGGTCCATGCATACCTCCATGAAGGAAGAATCCATAAAGGCAGAGTCTATGACTTGATTTGCGCTCACAGGTGAGTCTTCTTTCCACCTAAGCCTCGTCCCTTTTTCGGCCGCCAGCCAGACCTTGATCTCAGCTTTCCCTTTCTATATTAACAGGTGGGCCCGCCAAACCCAAAAGCCTGGCAACTGAGTCGGATATGTTTAATCCTTTCCCCAGCCTGGGCCGGCTGGTGAAAACCTAACTACACACACATTTTAACCTGCCTACATGTGGGGCTTTAATGAATATATTTATAATTTATTTTTTGTTGAAATATTTGATGAGAGAGAGTCCTTGTCTGGGCTGTTACTTACATCATATGAGGCACTGATGATCTTGATGGCAAGAAACAGATATATTGAATGAAAGATTGTTGCATGCTGATGGTAGCCAATGGATTTCATCACAGTAAGCCCTTGTACACACGATCGGAGATTCCGACGGAATGTGTCCGATCGAAGCGTATTGTCGGATATTCCGACTGTGTGTGGTCTACTACATCGGACTGTTTCCGTCGGAATATCCGTCGGACCAAATTTTCCAACTTGTCGGAAATATTTTCCGACAAAATGCTCAGATCGGACATACTCCGATCATGTGCAGAGAATTCCGATCGAACAAAGTGCCACGCATGCTCAGATGAAATTCCTAGACCAAAGCTATTGGCTACTAGCCTGAACGTAGTCCCGTCGTAACGAAATAACGTCACCACGTTCTGAACGATCAGATTTTCCGACAACTTCGTCCGACCGTGTGTATACAACAGTTTCGGACAAAATCCGACGGATTTGGTTGTCGGAATCTCCGACCGTGTGTACAAGGGCTTAATGCCTGCTGAATAAATGGGAAAGTTGTGAAACTTTTTGAGTACTGCTGCTCTGCTCTTGCGCCACCTGATTAACAGGGGACGATCATACATATTGGCAATGTGAAATTCAGTCCAGCCCCAACAATACAACAATGAATCAGAAGGGTGGAGGATATCAAGGAGATGGAGAGTCTCATGAGTTTTATTAAAAACACACACACCAAATTCAGAAACACGTGGTTTTAATGGATTGAGTTTACATGCACTAGGGACTTTAAACAATTAGTGGCTATTTAAACAAGCTGCTGTCTGGGATGTGCTGGGAATGATTAAGTAAGATCGTGGGCCTCATTTCAGTTTCATTAAACTGAGTACAGGAGGGCCCTTCTCCAGCTCTATACATATGTACTCCAACTGGTGGTACCCCCTCCTTTCTTACTTCACCTCCCCCCTCCTTTTTTTTTCTTTCTCTCCCGCTATCCTCCTAAATTTTATGTAACCAACCATTGCACAGGCTCCATGGGGTCTCCCTGGACATCATCACACAAGCTATGTGATAGGCATGTATATTGACACCCTTTATTGGTATGAGCCCTTGGATCTAGAATGGTAATGTTCCCTGTTCTCTAGTTTATTGTGAAAATCCTGGTTTGATTCCCATTTGGCCCCTCTCATCTCTTCTGCCATTGCAATATGCAAATCCAGAACCGTATGATGCCTTTCAAATTACTCTTGTTGTATACATGTGATTGGGCCCCTACAGCTAAACAATGGTCTGTTTTACTTCTTTTACATATTTCCTTTTGCTTCTATTCTGTATTGTATTGAAAAGCTCATAAATTAAGAATACAAAAAAAAAGAACTTTTTGAGTACCATTACAGAGCATCAGTGTACACATCCATCCTTCACCGAACATTGTTCTTGATACGTTCAGCTCCAGGTGCTTCTGATCATCCTTCTTATTAAATATAGATAGAACCTTTACTTCTTTGCTATCAATGCCATGCTTCTTTTTTTCTTTTTTTTATCTCCTGTGAATGAGATTTCTCCGAAGAAACAGAAAGTAAGAGAAAGGAATACTGCATGATCTTCATGCTAATGGCTATATTACACCATTAGGCCAAATTATAGGCACTGCTGAAATAAGTATTGTAAAGTCCCCAGAGCCTGCGAGTAACCTTTAATTAAACTGATTGCTTTTTGAGAATTGTTTATTAGGCTTCTAACTTCCTATTAGGGGAAGCAATAGAAAGCCATAATAGAACTCATGTAGGTACCTGTGCTTATTGATGTTGAATGAGCTGAAAGGGAACAGTGAATTTGCATTGCCAGTAGGCAAACATATTTACCCTCCGCTGAGAGGGAGCTGGGTCAGTGCAACTGTTCAAGGGGGAATTACCTCGGGCAGCACATGGCACAGATGATTAACCGAGGCTGGACTCCCTGCAATGATGCAGCTCTCCTTCTCTACAGTGGTGCTGAGTAAACAGTATTTTTCCCTAGGAGGAGGGGAGCATGCTGTGTGTGTGCAGACCTAGGAGGTAGGATGAAGCATGAAGCATGAAAGGACCCCTGGACTCCAGCACTCTGCAATTGTAAAAGCTGGATAAAGCTACTTTACATAGCACATGGGTCAACCTGGGGAGCGTTAAGGGAGGGGGAAGGACAGAACAGCTAACATGATGGCCAGGGTTGAGGAATAAAGGAATGCAGGGAACATTAAACCAACACCTTGTTTTTTATCTTCATTGTCGATAAATAATCTACTTTTTGTCACTTTAAATTTTTATTTAAAAAAAACAACACAAAAATAAACAACAAAAGTACAGAAGCAAATGACAATAAGAACAAAAAATAGAGTTCTAGCCTACTTTTCAAAATGAAATATAAATTATAATGTATATATCGGTGTGTGAATGTGAGTGTGGTATAAATCAACCCTATGCAATTAATCCTATGAGCATAGATAGTAGGCATGTGCACACTGAAATATTTTGTTTCGGAATTTCGTTTTCGTCCGAAAAATAAATAGATTTAGTTACTCACGAAACTTGTTTTTATTTATTTTGTCTCGTTAAAAAATGCATTCGTTCCGAAAATCCGAAATAATTAAGGTTGAATCTGTCATTGAAGGCTTATGGTGTCTGTCGAATGTTCTAAGAAGATTCAACGGAGCAGCTAAACTGTACAATGCCTTAATCATACATTTCTGGCTGAATGTTCTGCCTACAAGCTATAGTAGAATTCTAATGTTGTATGACAGTAGTAATAATTATATTTATTAATTATTATTACTAGCCAACCAACATTAGAATTCTTCTATAGCCGATGGGCGGAGCATTTGACCATAAATGTCCGCTCGTGGCAACTGCTTCGTCGAATCTTCATATCGAATCTTTTCTCTCTATGTCGAATAATCTTGGACTAATAGAGTTAGGTTAGGCACATTAGACCTTTTTTGCTATTGTCTCTATAATGTTGAATCTTTTCTCTCTATGTTGAATCTTTTCTCTCTATGTCGAATCTTTCTCTCTATGTCAAATCTTTTCTCTCTATGTCAAATCTTTTCTCTCTATGTCGAATATTTTCTCTCTGTGTCGAATCTTTTCTCTCTGTGTTGAATAATCTTGGACTAATAGAGCTAAGGTTAGGTACATTCGACCACAGGTTCAATGGACACAGATCGCTATTGTCAGCGTCATGTCGAATCTCCTATCTATATCCAACTGTTATCACAACGAAAATGAAAATAAAGCATTTGTTTATGTTGGATCTTTTGGTTTTTGGATTCTGCACGTTTGTTATCATTTGTTAAAGCGCTAACGAAAATACTCGAAATTCGAAGACGAAAATTTATTCGGACGAAAATGCACATGTCTAATCGATAGTAAGAATATTATACATAATTTTTTACCCACAGTGATCATTCTCAACCTTACTGGACATGGACTTATCCTCTATGGTGGACCTCATATGGTCACACAGTGCCTAATCTGCCTTCCCACTGAGGTGTTTTTTCAAGTACTTTTGCATTAACCCCCCTGACGGTATTCCCGAGTCTGACTCGGGGTGGATTTTTCATACCAAAAGCGGTATCCCCGAGTCAGACTCGGGACAGCGTCGCTGGATCCAGGAGGAGGTTTACTTACCTTCTCCCTCGGATCCAGCGTTGTCTCCCCGCTGTACGAGCGAGCCGTGTCTCGCTCGATGCATCACACCGCCGATCTCCGTGCCCTGCGAGCGTTGCGACGCACGGGGACGGAGATCGGCGCCAAATTCAAAAAGTGAAACAAACAGTAAACATACAGTATAATGTAATCTTACAGATTACATTGCTGTATGTAAATATTTCACATCCCCTTTGTCCCTAGTGGTCTGCCCAGTGTCCTGCATGCACTTTTATATAATAAAAACTGTTCTTTATGCCTGGAAACTGGAGATTCCCCATAGCAACCAAAACTGTCACTGTACATCAAAAATGATTTTAGACCAGCTAGAAAACAGCGATAATAAATTAGAATCACTCGCAGAATTGAGAGATAGCAATTTGTGGGGAGATCCATCATCAAATACTGAAAAGTATTGACAGTGACAATTCTGCAACTGAGCAAATTTCAGTGTTTTTGATTTGATTACATTATTGAATAATTTTTATTATTGTTATATTATTATTTGGTACAATTATTTATAGTTATTTATTATATTATATTTTATGATTTCATTTTTCAAACTTTATCATACCCGGGATGTCTGCTAGACTCTGGTTTGGACAGATTTAAGAGAGTTATTCCTAAGAATTGCAGGACTACAATATAAAACGCCAAATTTTCATGCAAAATAATGGTACCGCTTTTAGCACCTAAAATCCGAAATAATCGTACCGCCAGGGAGGTTAAAGAAAGCGCCTGAAAAGCTCAAGAAAAATGCTTTCCTTTAAAATCAATTAATGTGTTTACACTGGGGCAGTGTGCTTCCGTTGCAGTGAAAAAAAAAACTAGTTGCAGCATCTTTAAAGCATATTTGGGGAGTTACCCCAAAAACGCTCCTCCCCACGTACATCGGCGTGCGCTGGTCAGGAACTGGTAAAGTGGATATAAACCCTCACATATACCCAGTGAAGTGAACAGCCTCAGATGATACACAGATATTAAACAAATCTCCCTGAAGTTTTACATGTATATCTGCTGTCTTCAGCTTTATATATCCTTTAGAAAGTGCTTTTTGTGTTAGAGATTTTCTCTTCCTGGTCAGCACTAGGAGTGTATTATTTGCATACAGCCATGACAGCTGATTGGAGGAAAGGCACACACCCCTACTCCACAATGGCAAGAATTGCGCAGAGCTCTCCTGTGAGACGATAAGCTGTCTGCTAATCTATTTATAGTAAACTCCCACAACACACACTTCAGGTTGCCACCTCTGAGAACTTGTCAGAAGTTATCAGGCTTATAACAAAGCTACTGAGCAGGAGAAAGCTGTGGGACTCAGAGATTTGGGGAGAGATAAGAAAACACTGCAGATATATGTGCCCAGCTCAAATTTCATGAATCGAGTTTACATCCACTTAAATGGTGATTAAGACAGCAGTAGAAACAGACATGGGTTCTAATCCTTCTTTACGCTATTCAAAACTAAAAAAAAAAAGGTTTTGCCTTTAGTTATACTTTAAAACTCCATCATCATCCCAACATCTCATAAGGCAAATACAAGAAAAGACTATAACGCTTTCCATTTCAAACGTTTTAAAACACTTATGCACAGAAATCGGTGCAATAAAAGAATGTTTGCAAAAAGGTATATAAAAAATGTAACATTAAACTACAAAAATATGTACATTATATTTTATCATACAGACAGACAGAATCTATGCTAGATAAAGAAACAAACACAAAACTCAATCAATCTGAATGAATCAATCTGAATGAATTAATTACGGTATTTGTAGTCAGAGTCTTCATTCAGAAATAGGATGCCCCTAACTACCAAGGCCTGAGGTGTGCCTTGGCCTGGCTGGACAGTATGCTTAAAAGAGGGCATACCCTGAATGAAGATGTATGAAATGTAAATGAAATTATGAAAACAATGTGGGAACGGGTGGGTGGGAACCCAGAAATGAGCCGACGAAGGCTCTGATGGAGGAGGAGGGATTTAAAGCCATCAGACTCCTCCTACAAATTCAGGCTAGCCTGCGGCCAGCCTTCCAACTTATCGGCGTATAACACGCACCCCAAGTTTAGGAGGGAAGTTTAAGGAAAAAACTTATAAATTAAATGCACATCAATGCAGCCTTATCAGTGTCCATCTGAAGCCTTGCCCATCATTACAGAATGATCAGTATCCATCTGCAGCCTTGCCCAACAGTGTCCATCTGCAGCCGTGCCCAAAATTGCAGCATGATCGGTTTTTAATTTTTACTGGTACTCAATTTAGGAGGGAACGAGTGCCGCCGAGATAGACAGAGCCGGATGTCCTGTGTAATCGGCTCCTCTCGGCTCATCTCGCAGTCCTGCCCAGTCCATGCCCTTGGCCCAGCTCCTATGATGGACAGAACATTGGTCCAATGGCGGGACGTAAATGCTAGGAGGTGGGACTGGGCGTGACTGCGAGCCGAGCGGAGCCGAGCCTAGCCGAGTACACAGTATACTCGGCTCTATCTATTTCAGCGCCACTCGTTCCCTCCTCCCCCTCCAAGGCAGCGGTCCGGCGTATAACACGCACCCACGATTTTCCCCTGATTTTAAGGGGGAAAAGGTGCGTGTTGTATGCCGATAAATACGGTAAGTCAAACTTAATGCTGTAGAGAAGAGATTCTAAAACAAAAGTGTGTGCTGTTCAAATATACGTATGCATGTACACTAATCAGCCATGACCACCCACCTAATATTGAATATTTATATAAGAAAAAGATTAATAATACTACATACATCCAATGTACAACAGGTATTATCAGCAAAGGGCCCAACAAGAGTCCCGGTGGAATTGTGCACATTTACCCGGGTATATATAGTAATTAATAGAGATACCCTCAGATGAATGTTGCAGCAAAGTCCATTTGCAAGAGTCCCTGTGGATGATCATAATGCGGCATTTCTCTTGGTGTTGGAGACCTCAAGACAAGATCTTCAGTGATGAGGTGACCATCCAGCTGTTGTCCACCTAACCTGGAATGTAGCTTTTCACCAACCAAAACCATGGGGTGGTACCGGAACTCAGAGTCAGCCTATCTACTCTGTGCTTAGTTCCTGGTAGCGTCTAATTTGTCATGCCACTATCAACAGTTGGATGCTTAACATAGATGTAGCCTATGCTGGTTATTGAGCCCTGAGCTAAAACTAGCTATGGAAACCAAGACAAGGAAGGGTAGGGTTAACTAGACTACAGCCTAGTACAGGGCTCAAAATTTTCCATTTCTGAGCTACTAGCCAGGCCTCAAGGGTTACTCGCCACCAGTTGCCCCACCCCTAATTCCGCCCCCTAAACACGCCCTTATGAATAATCTCATAAAGTTACACTTAAATGTTTTATGCAGAATTAAGTGATAAAAATAAAGATTAACAACTTCATCAATGCCCAACAATGCAACATACCTGTGTCCATCAATGCTACTTCACCTGTGTGCATCAATGCTACCTCACCTGTGCCCAACAATGCAGCCTCACCTGTGTCCATAAATGCAGCCTCACCTGTGTCCATCAATGCAGCCTGCCCATGTCCATCAATGCAGCCTGCTCATGTCCACCAATGCAGCCTGCTCATGTCCACCAATGCAGCCTGCCCATGTCCACCAATGCAGCCTGCTCATGTCCACCAATGCAGCCTGCCCGTGTCCACCAATGCAGCCTACCCGTGCCCAACAATACAGCCTGCCTGTGCCCACCAATGCAGCCTGTGCCCACCAATGCAACCTGTGCCCACCAATGCAGCCTGCCTGTATTGACCAATGCAGCCTGCCTGTGTCCACTAATGCAGCCTGTGCCCACCAATGCAGCTTGCTTGTGCAGGGGAAGAGAGGAGAGGAACAGGAGAGCTGCCCGGGTGATTAGAACACAGCGATAACAGCTTTCATTTCAATTGCTGTATGTTCCCGCTGCTCGTGGTCACATACAGCCCGTCTCCTGGCCCGGGGAATGTTGATAGACAGATCGCCCATTCTGAGATTGGACGGGTGACCTGTCTATCAAAGTTCCCGTGCAGGGGTCGGGGCTGTATGTGACCGCGGGTGCAGGGAACATACAGCAGTTCAAATGAAAGCTGCTATCACTGCGTTCTCCGTGCTCTGATCATCCAGGCGGCTCTCCTCTATCTTTCCCTCCACAATCACTGGAGAAGGACTCTCATTCAACCCAGCCTGCAGGCGGTGCTTCCCCCCCACCAGCCTTTTCTCGCCAGCCCTCAAATCCCACTCACATAATACGAGCAGGTGAATGGAATTTATGAGGGCTGGCCTAGTACACATGATCAGAAAATCGGACAAAAATATAACTTTCGAAGCAGCTGTACGATAATCTAATCACTAGCATACAGCTTTCGAGAACCAATCACGACAATTCATGTGAAATTATCCGAAGGGACGAACACAAAATATTTTCTCGTACGATACCACACCGTACGATTTTTGTTTAACCACTTTCAGACCGGACCAATTTGCTGGTCAAAGACCAGACCACTTTTTGCGATTCGGCACTGCGTCGCTTTAACTGACAATTGCGCGGTCGTGCGACGTGGCTCCCAAAAAAAATTGACGTCCTTTTTTTCCCACAAATAGAGCTTTCTTTTGGTGGTATTTGATCACCCCTGCGGTTTTTATTTTTTGCGCTATAAACAAAAATAGAGCGACAATTTTGAAAAAAACACATGTTATAGCGTTTACAAAATAGGGATAGTTTTATAGCATTTTTATTAATAATTTTTTATTATTTTTTTTTTACTACTAATGGCGGCGATCAGCGATCAGCGATTTTTATTGTGACTGCGACATTGTGGGGGACCCATCGGACATTTTTGACACATTTTTGGGACCATTGTCATTTATACAGTAATCAGTGCTATATAAATGCAGTGATTCCTGTGTAAATGACACTGGCAGTGAAGGGGTTAACCAGTGGGTGGCAGTGTAGGGGTTAAGTGTTCCTAGGGGTGTGTTACTAACTGTGGGGGGGTTGGGCTTTCATTTAGTGATCACTGATCTCTGCTCCAATCACATGGAGCAGAGATCAGCGTCACTAGTTGCTAGGCAGAATGGAGAAATGCTCTTTACAATGGCATTTCTTCATTTGGCCGCTCCGTGAGACGATCGCAGGTATGCCCGCGGCGATCGAGTCCGCGGGTCCCGCGACCGGACTCACGGGGGTCCCGACCAGCGCGGGAGCGTGCCGCCGCCGGCGCGCTCCCGATCGCAGGGCGGCAAATTTAAAGGGACGTACATGTACGCCCATTTGCCTGCCCGTGCCATTCTGTCGACATACATCGGCATGCACTGGTCGGCAAGTGGTTAATCAGTACAGTATTCATCCCCAAAAAATGGGACGCGCAAGACCACGCATGCTCAGGATTGTGGACAGCTGAAGGTGCTGCCTGTACACTTCCTGGATTTACACAAAAACACAAAGGCACACCTCTAGCTCTGCAGCTCTCATTGGTCCTCGTATGACTCCCCCCCCCCCCCCCCCCTTCCTGGCAAACTGAGAGAGAGCTGTTCATGATATCATAAGCCTAGGCTTTTTTTACAGACAAGAAACAGGAAGTGGGCTGTATAAGAAATGTATTGACAGAAAAAGAATGTTTTACTATCCAAAGTTAAAAAAACAAGGGCAGAGGATTTAATAGATGGAAAGATGAAAAAATGACTGAAGTTCCGCTTTAAAGCGGAACTCCATGCAAACAGCTATATACACTGATTAAAATAGACCTTCACCCAAAAAGGAAACTGCAGCTCACCCTTTTCTTCCCCGCAGCCTCCAACACATTTACAGATTTTTTTTTTTCATTTGTGGAACAGTTGCCCACTCACTTTCTCAATCTGTTCCAAGCAACTACTGTAAGCACTCTCTGGATGAGGCTGAGAGGTTGGATGGTGGGGCTGGGTGGTGACATTCATTCAGAAAATATAAAGCATTTTCTAAATGATGCCCAAGCTGAGCAGCCAACCCCTTGTGGTCAGAATGCAGTAGGGCAGCAGGCAGAAGCAAGTGGAGATTACTGAAGTAGTGGTGAGATTTCCAGCTTCAAGGGGTATCAGCCAGCCAGGTATGGTATATAAATGCAGAAAGAACAACAGCAATCTCCTGCACTCAAGAATAATGTAAAGGTGGAGATGGATCACAGGTCCTTGATATTTTCAACACAAGCACAGGCTTTGCTGCCCCCCTGAGGGTCGGGGGGGGGGGGGACCCAATAGAGACATTGTAAAACAAAGAAAAGAGGGAGCACCAGCCTTGCACATTACCCAAGTAGTATCTTTAAAAATGTAATAAAGGAAATATACTCACAAACAACTAAAAGGTGAAAGCATATAAGAGTCCACAGTATGCACAAAGCAATCTGGTCATCGAGACTCATCCCAGCAAGCCGGCGGAAGAGGAAGGGATCCGAGGAAGATGTCATCCATCTGGACGAATCCCCCAGTCTCAAAGAACAGATTGCTTTGTGCATACTTTGGACTCTGAAATGCTTTTACCTTTGAATTGTTTGTGAGAATATTTCCTTCACCACATTAAAGATACCACTTGGGTAATGCGCAAGGCTGGTGCGCCCTCTCTTCTTTGTTTTGCAAGGCATATAAATGGTTTCGTTGGTCCAGGTATGGTATATACATAGTTACATTGGTCCAACGGACTGATAGGTTCATCTGCCTGTTACTCTTCTCTCTCCTCCTATCAGCAAATTCCTTGTTAGCACATGAGCACTGCAGCACAAATGATTGGCTTATTGGTGAAAAACAAAAGTGATTGTGTAAGAAATTGTTGTCGGTGGTGGGAGGGCGGGTGAGGATGATGCCGAGTGTAATTTTCGGGAGAACGTCTTCTTTAATGGCTCATTCACGTAGATGGGCAGAGGGCTGTCAAAAGTGGGTGGCTGAGCCGCGGTTTTATTGATAATACTCAATCTAGAAAAGGATAAAAGACACCAGTTATTGCAGCTCTGCATTCAATAATTACCAAGCTTGCATTAAAAAAATGGTTAATGATGTATTATTGAATGCAGAGCTGCAATAACTGGTGTCTTTTATCCTTTTCTAGATTGAGTATTATCAATAAAACCGTGGCTCAGCCACCCACTTTTGACAGCCCTCTGCCCATCTACATGAATGAGCCATTAAAGAAGACGTTCTCCCGAAAATTACACTCGGCATCATCCTCACCCGCCCTCCCACCACCAACAACAATTTCTTATGCCACGTACACACGACCGGACTTTTTGACAGCAAAGGTCAGACGGAACGAGTCCGTCGGACAATTCATTCTTTTGTGGGCTCCATCGGACCTTTGCTTGCAAAAATCTGGCTGACTTTAGAAATAGAACGTTTAAAATTTTTCCACCGGAACTCCGCCGGACCCAGTTCCTACTGAGAAATCCGCTCGTGTCTATGCTAGTCCAACGGACAAAAACTGACGCTAGGGCAGCTATTGGCTACTGGCTATGAACTTCCTTATTCTAGTCCGGTCGTACGTCATCACGTTCGAATCCGTCAGACTTTGGTGTGATTGTGTGTGGCCAAGTCCGTTCATTCGGAAAGTCCGTCAGAACTACGTCATAACTCTGCCGAAAGTCCATCGGACCTAGTCCCTCGAAAAGTCCGGTCGTGTGTACGTGGCATTACACAATCACTTTTGTTTTTCGGGCAGTGAGTACTTGCTCCCACTCCCCCTATCCTAGTCTAGAGGAGGTTGACATCCCCACTGTCCCCCACACCACCACTCACAGCCTCCTGCTATAACATCACACATCTCAGGAGACTGCAGGATGCGTCTCCCTGTAGTCCACATGCTGTGCCCAACCATGAGTGATTAGGAATTCACAGCCAGCTCTCAAATCGGGCGGCACAGTGGTGTAGTGGTTAGCACTCTCACCTAGCAGTAAAAAGGGTCTCTGGTTTGAATCCCAACCACGACACTACCTGCCTGGAGTTTGCATGTTCTCCCTGTGCCTGCGTGGGTTTCCTCCGGTTTCCTCCCACACTCAAAAGACATGCAGGTAGGTTAATTGGCTTCTGTCCCAAATTGGCCCTAGTATATGAATCTGGACCTTGGGTTGTGGGCTCCTTGAGGGTAGGGACTGATGTGAGTGTGCAATGTACAGGGATAGGGACAATTGTAGACACTCACTCAGGTTGAACTGGATGGACTGGTGTCTTTATTCAACCTTACTATGTAAATCCAAGATGGCAGCACAGAAGGACAGAAGCCCTGCGAATAATCAGCTACATTGAAGACAATGCTGGACTTCTGGGCTAGTAAGTATTTCCTTATAAAAAGTCAACGGCTAATGTCTTTTGTAGCTGTTGACTTTTAACGCTCCATTAGAATTGTGAAGTTCCCCTCTAAATGTGTATGTTTGCATATCTTCTTTCCTGGCTGATTTTGAGATATAAAAACTGTACATAGGAATCCGTTCCTATGAAAAGCAGCTGGAACACTTCCAGGAGACAACTGCAAACACTGTTTGCTAACAGGCTCTTGTCACTTTGCAGTAATTATTCATTTCTGGTACCTCAAACTATTAAGTGATCCATTTAATATGCTGCAGAGACCTGTATTTATTGTGAGCGTTGTGTAAGATGCAGGCTCTGCTGTTCACGTTATTGCATTGCGGGGTCACTAATATGCCTCTTACCATTGTCGGCTTTAACACACGTGATTGGTTGCTTGGGAAACAGCCAGAGACGATGGCGTAATGGTCTCACATTTTAATTAGCCCAATTGCTACGGGCAACTGCAGACGTGTTTGTCAAAGCAGATGCTAACGTCATAACTCGGGGGACGCTGTTCCTCAGGTGTGAGGAAATTGAGCATGCGAGGCTTTTACCCACACAGCACACAGCGAGGATTGATTACATGTGCGGAATATTAAATGTCATGATCTCTGCACCAGTCAATATGTCTCCTGTCAGCATAACAACTTGTGAATTAGACAAACGTCAGCTGCTGCACAGAGCAAAGCAACTGGGATTCTAGTATCAGTGTGAAGAAAATCTGTGCAGTGTTTGTTCTTTATTTATACTGTATAGAGTTTTAAAGGGGTTGTAAAGGTTCATTTTTTATTTTCTAAATAGGTTCCTTTAAGCTAGTGCATTGTTGGTTCACTTACCTTTTCCTTCGATTTCCCTTCTAAATGTTTCTTTTTCTTTGTTTTCTTTGTCTGAATTTCTCAGTTCCTGTTCCTCCTCAGTAAGCTGTTCAGTAAGCTGTTCTGGCTGGCTAACCACCGCTCAGATGATGGTGTGAAGTTTACTGAGGAGAAAAAGGAAGTGAGATATTCAGACAAAGAAAAAAAACATTTAGGCCGCGTACACACGGGCGGACTGTTCGCCCAACTTTGTCCGCTGAACAGTGTTTCAGCGGACAGTCCGCTCGTGTGTAGGCTTGTTCGACAAACTAAGTTTCGCGCATGCTCAGAAAGAATTTACACGGCGAAGGTTGCATTGCAGTGTATTGGACGTCGAATTTCTTGTCCCGTCGTACGTGCCGTTCCCGTCATCGCGCACGCTTTCAGCGGACTGTTCGTTCATCGTGTGTGGTCAAGTCCGTTCATGCAAATTTTGAGCGGACTGTTTGTCGGATTGTTTGACGAACAAAGTTGGGCGAACAGTCCGCCCGTGTGTACGCGGCCTCAGAAGGAAAATCGAAGGAAAAGGTAAGTGAACCAACAATGCACTAGCTTAAAGGAACCTATGTAGAAAATAAAAAATGAACCTTTACAACCCCTTTAATAGTTATACAATAATAGTTAATGATGATCTTAAAGTGCATGTTACCCTATTTTTTTTTTTTTTAAGTGTGTGTCCACGTGTGCATTTTATAAATCATAGATGCTATCATTTTCATGTACCTGGTTGATCCTGCCGGTCAACTTCCCTGTCTTAAACTGACCACACAAAGCACAAAAGCTGATCTGTGTTAGCATGGTCAATTTTTATCCTTTGGCTGGCCAGGACAGGACACTTGTGCAGACACACAGCATGCCTGTATTGGGTAGTTTATTCAGCCACTGCACCCCCTGACCAATCATAGGCTGCCCGCCCCCCCATCACAGGCTGCCTCTTGAACATGCCCCCTGCTCAAGCACAGCCTGCATCTTGCCTTAAGCTGTCCCTAGACGAATCAAAATTTAGCTAGTTCAGCAGGAACTGGACAAGTTTTAATACATCTATAGAGTAGACTCATGGCTGATTAGGGCAATGCACTGCCCAAATCAGCATATGTTTACAGAAGATAGGGTCAGGTGTTTCTGAATGTGTGATTACCTGCAGTTGGAGATGTACTGTTGTACTGCACCCCTGATTATGAACACTCTACATCAGGGGTCTCAAACTGCCGGCCCTCTAGCTGTTGCAAAACTACAAGTCCCATGATGCATTGCAAGGCTGACGGTTACAAGCATGACTCCCACAGCCAGAGGCATGAGGGGACTTGTAGTTTTCGCAACATAGAGCCGCCAGTTTGAGACCCCTGCTCTACATTCAGGTGCACACATCCATCTCTAACCACAAGTAACCACACCTTACATGAGAAAAGCTGCAGACAAATATTTGGCATTATCTGCGGAAAAAATATTCTGATCTGGGCAGTGTAAGGCCCTATTTGGTCATGTGCAGGAGCCCATCAAGTCCAGGCTACGATGTGGACTCCAAGAGTTCTCTCTGGTTACCATTTCATGATTGGAGAAGAGGCAGGTCATATGACTTTACAAGTTGCATGGCAGGGCTCTTCTCACAGCTTTTTATTTCTGCTATTTATTTGCAGATGGTTATCCAGGTGTAAAAATAATACATTTGCTAGGTTCTGCATTTTGCATGTGTTTTTAACAGGAGAAGACTTCCCAAAAAGAAATAATTACAAACATTACAAAACATTTCTGCCAGTGTCTATTTCTGGCTATTGCAAAAAAGTGAAAGCTTTTCTATGGGATTGACAGTCTTGTCTTCCAAACTTCCAAACCAATACTAAGCCCTTGTACACACGGTCGGAGATTCCGTTGGAATGTGTCCGATCGGAGCGTTTTGTTGGATATTCCGACTGTGTGTGATCTGCATCGGACTGTTTCCGTCGGAATATCCGTCGGACCAACTTTTCCAACTTGCCAGAAATATTTTCCGACAAAATGCTCCGATCGGACATACTCCGATCATGTGTAGAGAATTCCAATCGGACAAAGTGCCACGCAGGCTCAGATCAAATTCCTACACCAAAGCTATTGGCTACTAGCGTGAACATAGTCCCGTCGTAATGAAATAACGTCATCACGTTATGTACAATAGGATTTTCCGACAACTTTGTCCGACCGTGTGTATACAACAGTTTCGGACAAAATCCGTCGGACAAAATCCGACGGATTTGGTTGTCGGAATCTCCGACCGTGTGTACAAGGGCTTAGATTTCCATGTGGCAGCTGTCCTTCTTCAGGATATTTTGGCTACAAGTTCTATATATGTTCTTTATACAGCTGATGATCTTGCTGTTAGCATTACATCAATGTATAACACAAGCTGTAGTGTTGTGTGTATCTCTTATTTTCTGTGGGCCTCTCGTGCTTCATTCATGTTTATGTTTCCCCAACGTGTAAGGGCAAAAACAGGTCTTTTATGTCTATTTTCCCCAAGCTTGTTTGGATTTGTTTTTGCATGTGATTTGCCTTACTTAGTGACAGCTCCCTAGAGAAGGGTTTTGTATGAGAGAAGAAGCAGCTTGCTATGTTGATCTTTCCCAGGAGAGAAACGGGACTACACACACGTTGCTTGGTGGGAGATCCCAACATTCCACTAATGGGGGATGTGCAAGTCTAGCTATGATACTGTATCTGATACCTGCACGTCTACTGTATACTTCACACTTTCATCCATTTCCAGATAAGCAGAAGGTGATTCAATCAAACACAATGGGGCAACACGAAAAAATAACTTTTAAAAGCCAAATATTTGCAAAACTACCGGTAATTCAGGTTTGTGAAGAAGCTAGTGAGTTTAATCATCTAATATCTTCATATTTATCTCCAGTTCTCAGAACTACACTTTTCCTGAAGTGGTTTATGTTTTGGCCACTCATAGGCTATTACATTTATCTTACACAAGGGTTAGGGTTTGGGTTAGAGGGTTAGGGTTAGGTTTTCACAAGCTTTACTATGAATGTACATATGCAGAACTTTAGGCTTAATGTACAGTCTATGTTTAAATTGGGTGGGAGAGGGTATCCATATTAATGTGATGAATTTGAAGAATTATGCACCCTGATACTAAGGTACTGTTCAGTTCACACAAAATACTAATAATGGGGACATGACTCCAATGTTGTCTGTTATTCTTGAGGCTCGTTTTCTTTTGTCCATAATTGCCATAGTAATAAATACAAGATAAGTACCCAGGCCTTACTAAATACACCAGCAATCCAATAACCACACCCATCTAATATAAACCACACCTGAGCAAATTGTGGCCCCTGGTGCCACATCCAGCTCTTTGACCCTGCCTGGCCCATGATGCCTCCACTGTCAGCTTCCTCACGAAGGAAGGTAAAACCGATGTTCATTTTTACAACCCCTTGATCGCCCATCCTATTTCATGAGCACTGGTACCTATTATTCCTAGCACCAGTACTTACAGAATTACGTTTGGACCTCCGCAACATTCCCAGTTTCTCATGTGGCCTCTTGGGAAAATGAATTGCCCACCCCAATCTAAACCCTTTTGTCCAACAGTTACTCAACTGTATCCCACCTTACAACCTTTGTAGGACCCAAGTCCACTCTTTATTAAAATTGTACCACCCCTCTACAATATACCAATCAAGTTAATACATTTTTTTCCACCAAAATATCCTCTAAAGAATGTACAAACCTACACAAACTGTTTCACAAATGCCATTTTCTGCTCCTATCAAACACTAGAGTGAGTATATTATTCCATAAGACAGGTCAGCACACAAGTCCTGAGCTTTACAGTGTCCTTCCTATAGTAGGGGCCAATATTAATGGAACATGCCCTACCTATTGGGAAACACTGTGGTTGTAACCCCTAAGTAAATTACATTTCTTTACTTGGTTGGCAAAGGCAGCAGCAGACAAAGAGAGGAGGCAAGCATACCTCTTGGGCCAACTGGCAGTTATTGATGTTTAGAGGGCACAACTTCTAAAAATCCAGAGATGCAGATCAGTCGTCCAGTGCACTTAGGCTGGGTATGGACACCTCGATAATATCAAGAAATGTTAATGATTTAGAGTATTACCTGCAATCAGTGAGTTTTTTCTCTACAGCAAGTAGGCAGGTATATATAGCAGCGCAAATAAAAATTAAGATATGCAATATTCTATAATAATCAATTAGATTTCAGTTGTCTGTTGTCAAACAATTCATTGTTGTGGGGTTACTGTTAGCATGTTATTTATACAGACATGGGTGCAACAACCATTCTCATATATTTTACTTTGAATAGATGTTCTGCCACTAGGTGGTAACATTATTATGCCTTATATATTGTTCTTCCCAGTGAAACTACATTGTTTTGTTGTAATGTCCTGTCTCTGTGTTCCTGTTGTTTTCCAAGAAAACAAAAAGGGCCCAACCACGTGTCCAGCACCTTCTGACTGGTAAGAGTCATAGCCCAGCCAATCAATTACTGGCAGATATTGATTATCTTGATTAGATTTTTCTGGCATTTGCAAATGCTTTGCCTAAGATAGGTTTCTGCACCTAATTACAGCCAAATTGTTCAGAAGGCAAGTTAAGCAAAATGCATAGTTCCCAACTGTCCCTAATTTCGAGGGACTGTCCCTGATTTGGAGCAATGTCCCTCTGTCCCTCTTTCCCCCTCATTGATTCCTCATTTTGGTCCGATCTATATAGTTGTTAATACAATGAACTTTTTATCTTTCAAAAAGTGTTTCCAAGTGCTAAACCTTTCATCCAAATTATAAATTGCTGCATTTGTAAATTGTAAAAACCAATATAAAGGAACAGTAGTGGTAAAAAAAAGTCCCTTGTGGATTTAATTAACCTTTTTTTAAGTTAATTCTCCTTTAAGGGGGTGTGGCAGGGTGTGTGCCCTATGCCTACATACATTTGCTAGTAGGTTTCCCTCATTACCATCTCAAAATGTTGGGAGGTATGAAAATGCTATGTCTCTATAATGTATAATGTAGGTTGGGTAAAGTAGCAGAGCATTACTTGTGGTTAAAGGAAACCTATACCAAGAACAGTATAAGGCTATCATTAAACACCTCCTTCTAAAAATGCTAATGGATTGGTTGTCTTCAGCTCCTTTGCACTATTCATTCCAACAAGCATGTAGATTAAGAAAGTCAGAACTAATTTGCATACTTTTTCCTAAACAGTGGCTAATACCGCGTACACACGATCGGAATTCTCGTCGGAAAAAGCTCTGATGGTTTTCCCGACGGAATTCCGACGGAATTCAGCTCAAGCTGTCTTGCTTACACATGGTCACATTAAATTCCGATTTTATAACGCAGTGACGTACAACACATATGACGGGACTAGAAAAAGGAAGTTCAATAGCCAGTAGCCAATAGCTTCTGTCTTGTAGTTGAATCTGAGCATGCGTGATTTTTGGCGTGTCGGAATTGCATACACACGATCGGAATTACCGATTAGAGAGTTTTTCCATCGGGAAAATTGAGAACATGCTATAATTTTTCCGATGAAAAGCTCTTATCTGTCTTTTTCTGTCTGGAATTCCGATCGTGTGTACGTGGCATTAGATATAAGCATGACAACCCGTGAAGTGATATTTTTATAGCAAGAGATGAGCAATGGCTGCCTATATATGCAATACTACTGTTGTCCTATAAATGTGAATTCCCCTATTTTAATACCAAATGCAGGACAGCTCTTCAGTGTTATAATTTCCTTCAGAGTGGTAACTGTACCCTTGACACGTTACATTGCTCTCTGCACCAATAATCTGGTGGACCTCCTGTGTAGGTGTCTGCAAACCCGTTGTGCGTACATGCATGCTAAGGCAATACATTGTTGTTATGCTTGTTCATGCACTGATCATTTAATAATTATATTGTCTGTTATCTTTCATTAGGAGTAATGTATTCTCTGCACAGTCTGAATATTTTGTTTCAAGTGGCCACTACTTCTAGAATTGGCTGTCATTGCGTATAGAGAAATCTCCTAAAAAAAATGATAGTCATATAGACAATAATTAAGCTAAGCAGAGGGGACATCTGGTGAAGAGACAGTTTCTTTTAAAACGTTTATTGTTTCAGTCTTTCAACATCCATTGGCAAAAAGACTCCCTAGTGGGCATCTTTTGCCAAAAGGGATACCAGGCAATTATCTGTAGGCTGATCCAGTCCTTCAGACATCTGATAAAATAGGATGCTCTTTTTTTACGAGCAGTAGTAAAGTCCACTTTTTTATTTATACCTACAGGTAAGCCTATCATAAGGCTTACCTGTAGATACAGTAAACATCACCTAAATGTGCACCGTTTAGGAGATATTTACTTAAAAAGCAGTAGGTGACATCACCAGCACCTGTGCACTGTGCTCGCAATGGACAACATGCCGTCCACTAAGAGAGTTGTGCTGGGGCCGTGACTCGTGCACTTATGCATAGGAGTGACTTCATTGCGGCTTGGCCATTCAAGCAGCCGGAACCCACGAACCAGAAGGAAGACTGGGTGAACAGGTAAGCCCTGTCCGCAGTGAATGCGTGCCACTGCAGGGCTTCTTTTAAGGTAAGTCTATCATATTGTGCTAATATGCGATGAAAACTAGCACATTATGACAGCATCCTTCCTGGGCCCAATTTTCTTTTGTTTGCGATCTACTACCACTTTAACAAATTATCTTCTCTATCCAATGATCACATTCTGCTCTGTCATGCTGTGCCCTCTGTCATGAGGGCCAAGACTGCTTTTCCATCTCCATCCATTTCTTAAGGGAGTTTCCTGTTTACGAACAGTGGTTAAAATTATTGTGGCTGTTATCATACCAATTAGTATGCCACAGAGGCAGCTAGAATCCTAATTAGCCTATCTTTTCTGCATGTCCTTCAAAACAATATGCCTTTTGCAAGATTCATGCTTCTTTAATGAACACCTGTTGCCCACACATGGAAACAGCCATTTTACAATTAATAGACTGACCTTGTTTACTTGCTTCCTGCCCTGACCTTCCTGTCCAGCCCTCAGAATAGTCCCTCTGGAATCAGTTTCAGTTTTGTGCTTGTCCAGTGGTTGCTATTCATTGCTGACATTTTAGGTGATGGGTTTGTCCTGTGTTGCCCTATCCACTGTTTTGCTAGCCTTGACCTGAACCATGAGAGCTACCATGCCAAGATGCCATATGAGGGTAATAGTGTGATCCATGATATTCGGCTTCAGAGAGTTACGTCAGATGTAACATATGTTAATCCATCAACCATTTATAATATCTATCAACCATTGAACAGCCATGCTACAAAACAAATTATATTCTTTGAAAAATAAATGTTAATAAAAATTTCTTGGGATTTTAAAACTGATTAATCAGTTGTATTACTGTTTTGGTTGTCAAATATTTTTCAAAAATGTTATGATTTTGTTTGCCTATTATATGGACTTACACTAGGGTACATGAGAATGGTTACCATATTCTTTCACCTCTAAGCCCTTGTACACACGGTCGGAGATTCCGACAACCAAATCCGTCGGATTTTGTCCAACGGATTTTGTCCGAAACTGTTGCATACACACGGTCGGACAAAGTTGTCGGAAAATCCAACGTGATTACATTATTTCGTTATGACGGGACTACGTTCACGCTAGTAGCCAATAGCTTTGGTGTAGGAATTTGATCTGAGCATGTGTGGCACTTTGTCCGATCGGAATGCTCTACACATGATCGGAGTATGTCCGATCGGAGCATTTTGTCTGAAAATTTTACCAACAAGTTGGAAAACTTGGTCCGTCGGATACTCCGACAGAAACAGTCCGGTGTAGACCACACACAGTCGAAATATCAGACAAAACGTTCCGATCGGACACATTCTGTCGGAATCTCCGACAGTGTGTACAAGGGCTTAGGCTCTAAAACGATCAGATAATTCAGTCAAAATGCATTGGTAATAATAACTACAACCCTTTGTGTGTAGAAACAAATATTACGTCCCCATATCTCTACCTGCCAATATCATGCAGGGTACATTGTGTTTTTGGCTAGCTAAGTGGTGATAATGAGAACCTTTGGTGGTTGGATGTTACACTGAGAGAGTTACCAACCTTGTGAGTGGGAAAGAGCTTATTTCTTTCATGGAAAACAGGAAGGGTTTGAGCTGCTTCAAGTATACTACTGACCGATGGATAATGAACACAGAGGGTGCCAATACTCATGCAGCACGCGGTCAGATGACAGGCACATATCTCCCTAAGTTCTCAAAAACTCCCAAATATGCTTATGACATATAAATGATTATAATTTTTTTTTCATTTTTTGGGACTTAAAGTGAATGTAAACCCACTCTCAGCCTTTCTAAACTACTGCCATTGTGGTTATCTTGTTATCTGTCAAATGTCTCCCCTCTGTCTGTTATGAGACCCGAAAAACTGCAAATTCTGTGGGTGGGTCTGTTTCTCCTGTGTATTTCTTACACTGAACTTCTGCTATGATTTCTAACATCCAGTCAAAACCCACAAAGGTCCCCACATGACTTCAGCATGCCCAATCATGCTGAGGTGTGGAGCAGCCAATCCTGGGAGAGCTGAAGACAAGAGGAGGGGATCTGAAGTACACAGAATGTCTTTCTCAGGCTTGTGCATGAGATATGCAAATCACCTGTCACTCACAACAAGGGGGAAGAACTGACTATTATTACTCTGTGTGTCAGTTTTTATGTTATGCCGCGTACACACGACTGGACTTTCCATCAGAATAAACTCTGACGGTCTTTCTGACGGAGTTCCGACCAAACGGACTTGACTACACACTATCACATCAAAGTCCGTTCGTTTCGAACACGATGACGAAAGACAGGACTAGAAAAGGAAGTTCAATAGCCAGTAGCCAATATTTGCCCTTGCGTCGTATTTGGACTGTCGGACTAGCATACAGACGAACAGTTTTCCCGGTAGGAATTGATTCAGTCGGAAAAGATTTAAACATGTCCTATTTCTAGGTCCATCAGAATTTTTGCAGAAAAAAGTCAGATGAAGCCCACACGATGAAATTATTCCGTCTGACCTTTTCTGCCAGAAAGTCAGTATGCGTCATTACTGAAAAAAGATAAGAGGATTGCTCAGAGCTGGATTAACTCTTCGTGACAAGACTGGGCACAGATGACATGAAATCCTATACTGTACAAGGTACAAGCCTTAATTAAATATTTTTTTCGGGTTTCTATCCACTTTAAAGAATTTGCAGATATCTTCCTATCCACCGTACCGAGAGAATTGATAAGTAGGCTTTCCTTGCACCTCCTGTCCAACACCCCCTGGAAGTGGTGACAAGGAATGTGTTGCAGGTAGTACTCAATATGTGTAGCTGTCAAGTGCTTGGCCAGACACCTGTAGACCATATGATAGAACCAGATGTAGGAACACCAAGGTACCAGAGCAGGTGATATAAATGTAGCCAAGACACAAGCTTAGCTTGGTAACAGCCAGGCAATGAGGTACCAAATCGGGAAGAAGGAACAGGGTTGAGGATGCAAACCAAGGTCGGTAACAGCCAGACAGACAGTAAAGCTGGCCAAATGCTAGTAGATTTTGAAGGAATGTTTGGTACAAAAATTTTCATAGAAACATTTGAATGTCTTCGGAAAAGTACTTCAAAATTTTGTTTGCTTTTAAAATTTGAATTTGAAACCGAATTTCCTGAACAAAAACCACATTCACTGTAATGCCTTGTACACACGATCGGACTTTTCGACAACAAAACCATGGAATTTTGTTTGAAGGGTGTTGGCACAAACTTGTTGGCCAACAATTATGAACGTAGTGACTTTCTAGACATACTATGTGTTTTTTTCAGCTCTTTAGCGCCAGACTTTGGGCTCCTTCTGCTAATTTTGTGTTAGTAGAAGTTTGGTGAGTGTTGATTCATGCTTTTCAGTTTGTTTCTGAACGACTGTTCGTCAACCAGACATGTTGCGGAATCAGAGGAGATAACGTGTTATTTATTATTGGCCTTGGAGTTATTGCTTTGGCATTATTTTTTTGGTTGAATAATGATTTGATTTGGTATATTCTATATTTTTGGATGCATAGATGCACTTTTTGGTTAAGGCCTATTGGTAGATAGCATGTCTAATTTTTTTTTTTTTTTTTTTAATGCACAATAAAAAAATTGTGGAGAATAATTCTTGGCTATGTGTTTTACTTCAAATGACAGTTTGGGAGTAGGCAGTTACATTTTAAAAAATACAATGTAAAATTGACAAGGGACACCAGCATAGTTGTATCTTTGTTCTTAAAAACTAGGGGATAATGGTGTTGTGGTAACTTGCACATAAAAAAAAACAAAAAAAACATAATAATATTATTCTTGATATCACTAGAAAAAAAAAGCCCTTAAAAATTTATTTGCAATAACTCCATCAGTATCACCAGAAAAGCAACTTAATTTTTATCCCATTAAAGAAGAAGAGAACTGTGCGCTGTATTTGGAGATTATCAGTCTGCTCCCTTTGCTCTCTCCTCCTGTCAGTGTTTGTGCACTGCAGCCAAGCCTGACTTGCTGCTAATGCTAGTCTTCCATCTCCCAGTATAAGTTCTGCTGTACAGGGAACACAAAGGGGTATCAAGACTAATTCAGACATTTACGTATACTAGTATTAATAATTAGTGTAATGATTTTTTAGGAGCATATAACTGCAGTAATGGGTGTTTTCCTTTTATCTGCTTGGAGTTCCTATTTATTTACAGGTGGTTCCGAAGAAGCTGTTCATCCACCACAAATGAGCTTAACCACTTCCCGACCAGCGCACACCGATGTACGTTGGCAGAATGGCACGGGCAGGCATATTGGCGTACAGGTACGTCCATTTTAATATGCCGCCCTGCCATCGCGTGCGCGCCGCCGGTGGTGCACTCGCGTGACAGTCGGGACCCCCGTGAGTCCGGTCGCGGGTCCCGCGGATTCGATCGCCGCAGGGATACCCACGATCGTCTCACAGGGCGGCTGAACAGAGAGATGCCGTTGTAAGCAGCATCTCCCCGTTCTGCCTAGCAACAAGTGACGCTGATCTCTGCTCCATGTGATTGGAGCAGAGATCAGTGTTCACTAACACAAAGCCCAGCCCCCCACAGTTAGTAACACACCCCTAGGAACACTTAACCCCTACACTGCCACCCTCTGGTTAACCCCTTCACTGCCAGTGTTATTTACACAGGAATCAATGCATTTGTATAGCATTGATTGCTGTATAAATGACAATGGTCCAAAAAATGTGTCAAAAATATCTGATGTGTCCGCCATAATGTCGCAGTCACAATAAAAATTGCTGATCGCCGCCATTACTAGTAAAAAAAATTATTAATAAAAATGCCATAAAACTATCCCCTATTTTGTAAACGCTATAACTTTTGCGCAAACCAATCAATAATCGCTTATTGCGATTTTGTTTTTACCAAAAATATGTAGAAGAATACGTAATCGGCCTAAACTGAGGGAAAAAATGTTTTCTTATACATTTTTGAGGAATATTTATTATAACAAAAAGTAAAAAATAATGCGTTTTTTTTTCAAAATTGTCGCTCTATTTTTGTTTATAGCGCAAAAAATAAAAACCTCAGGGGTGATCAAATACCACCAAAAGAAAGCTCTATTTGTGGAAAAAAAAGGACGTCAATTTTGTTTTGGAGCCACGCCGCACGACCGCGCAATTGTCAGTTAAATCGACGCAGTGCCGAATCGCAAAAAGCCAGCAAAATGGTCCGGGGCTGAAAGTGGTTAAGCAAACAGTTAAAAAAAAAATCCAAACAAACATATTCAAGCTGAAAAAAATCTCCAACATAAACCATTATCTTCATTCACAGGAATTGCTTGTAATGTGAGCATAATGGGGTGGTTTCAATAGTGAATTTCAGGTATATTTTCTTTCGAATTCGCCTTTGATGATCAGGACTTTGCGATTTTCTAAAAAGACCACAAGCTCTATTGCTGATCAGCCTACTTTTACCCATTACTACCAGTTACGTAAAATAAACAAGATAGATAATTAGGTTTTCCCAAGTTGACATGGAACAGATGTGGAATGTAAGTGGTCTTAAAAGAAAACCTAAACTCTCTGTTTTCCTAAATATAGGGAAGATGTCTGGCAGCCCCCTCTGCCCCTTCTCACCCACCTGGCTGACAGGCAGCCCCTGATGGTTTTACTGAGGGATTTTGGGGGTCTTTGAACCCTGAGATTAAGGTAATCCGTCTCTATTGACTGCAACTGACCCTGACTGGCTTATATTTCTCCTGCTTCCCAGAAGCGTCTGGCTTTCAGTTTTTTTTTTTCCCACTGATGCAGGTGGGGGCCTGTGAGGAAATGGAGGGTTCCAGGCTGCTGCCTGTGTAATCCCTGGAACCTGACCCAGCTCGGCATCCCTCCATAACATCAGTCTCCTGGGAAGCTGGGAGGGAGTGAGCTAGGCTGGGTGGTCAGAGTGCAGGATTGGGGCACCAGTGGAACATGTGCAGGGGAGCTGTCACCGGCCTGCCCGTGTGAAATGTGTCTGCTGTTTGTAGGCCAAGATGAAGGGAGGAAACTGGAACAGCCTGATATAAAGAGAAGGGTTAGCAGTCTAGTCAGGCTGACTTATCTCAGCAGCTGTGGTTCTATGTGACAAATGATTTTTGCATAGATATCTGCCATCGCAGTCTAGGAATCTTGCTATAATCCATTTACCGGGCATAGTCATTTTACCTGCTCTAACTAAAAATCCACTCAACCCAGTTAAAACCGTGCCAGGGTGGTGTGGCCTGAGGCGGACATTTTTTACACTTCCTGTCCGTGACAAAGATGGCGCGGTAGTCAGCTCTGTGACAGGGAGCCTATTTAACCACTTCCCGACCGGCGCACGCCAATTTACATCAGCAGAATGGCACGGTAGGGTTGCCACCTGTCCAGGATTCACCCGGACTGTTCGGGTTTTGAATCATGTGTCCAGGTTTCACACCATCTGAAACCCGGACACAATGTGCAGAATGGACTGTGGCTCCCGAAGTTATCAAGTACCACAAATGCCAAGTGTACAGGTGTGCACACGAGCCCCACCCCCAAACAGGGACAGGAGAGAGGGCTTGATCTGCTCCTAACCCTTCCCACCCCTACCCCTCTGTCTGCCCACTCATGCTCCAATCCCCAGTGTTCTGTGCCTCAGGAAAGGGATGTGTGGGCTGGAAGTTTGAAGCTCAGAAACTGAGCTTGGATACATGGTGCATGGAAGGTGTGGATGCCTAAGACTCCATCCTCGAGTGAGTGAGCTCACCATACCCACGATCATCTCACGGGGCGGCTGAACTGGGAGATGCCGTTGTAAACAGCATCTCCCCGTTCTGCCTAGCAACAAGTGACGCTGATCTCTGCTCCATGTGATTGGAGCAGAGATCAGTGTTCACTAAAAGTAAGCCCAGCCCCCAACAGTTAGTAACACACCCCTAGGAACACTTAACCCTTACACTGCCACCCATTGGTTAACCCCTTCACTGCCAGTGTCATTTACACAGGAATCAATGCATTTGTATAACAGTGGTTGCTGTATTAATGACAATGGTCCCAAAAAATGTGTCAAAAATGTCCGATGTGTCCGCCATAATGTCGCAGTCACGATAAAAATCGCTGATCGCCGCCATTACTAGTAAAAAAAAAAATCATTAATAAAAATGCCATAAAACTATCCCCTATTTTGTAAACGCTTTAACTTTTGCGCAAACCAATCAATAATCGTTTATTGTGATTTTTTTACCAAAAATATGTAGAAGAATACGTATCGGCCTAAACTGAGGGAAAAAAATGTTTTTTTTACATATTTTTGGGGGATATTTATTTTTGTTTATAGCGCAAAAAATAAAAACCGCAGGGGTGATCAAATACCACCAAAAGAAAGCTCTATTTGTGGGTAAAAAAGGATGTCAATTTTGTTTGGGAGCCACGTTGCACGACCGCGCAATTGTCAGTTAAAGCGAAGCAGTGCCGATCGCAAAAAGTGGTCTGGTCTTTGGCCAGCAAAATGGTCCGGGGCTGAAGTGGTTAAATGGTATAAAGCTGTTGCTTGGCCTTAGTGTCCCCACCAACATGAGTGCTGTCTGAGGTAGCCACCTCAATTGGCCTTATTGATGGCACAGCCCTAAACCCAGTTATGTTTCAGCAAGCTACACAACACTGGAGAGGATCGGCCGCTGCACCTGCCTGCTTGACAGGTGCAGCGGCCAACCATGAAGCTCAGTAATGCTGGGGTTTTATCAGCCTCAGCATAAGTGCAGATGCACTGAGGATGGAGTGTCATATATGGACAAGACAGCCTCAGTGCTGCCCCCTACTGTGACTCCATGAGTGCCACCCGAGGTAGTCACATTACAACATAGCCCTGAACTCAGTTATCCATTAAATATAAATAGTATAATATACTTTCTATCTAGAACTGTAATAAATTGTTAAATCTATTGTTAAATCAGTCCCCTGTAGTCTCCTGCTTATCAGTGCCCAGTCTGGAAGTGGGAGAGTCAGCTATTGTATCCTGTCAGCACTTTGCATAGTGCTTTCTGTTAACAAGAGGAGAGAGTAAACTGGTGATTCCTCAGTGTGCTGCTTCTCCTTTACTGTCCAATCAAAGGCTGTGGAAGGTGGCCAAGCTCTATTTAGGGTTGCCACCTTTTCTTCAAGCCAAACCCGAACACTTTAGCGACACGGGGCACATTTTTATTCGTAGTATACACTATAGGATTATAAAAGACCTGGGACACCTTTGAGTGCCCCAAGGAGAGTGGTAATGCAGCATGCTGCGGCAAACAGTGGGTGTGGCCAAACTGCTTTTGCTGACATCATGCCCCCCCTCCCAGTGATGCCAAACCTGCCCCCAGACAGCGTCCCACAGCTCACGAATGGCAACAGATTTTTGTGTGACTATCTCAGTTACTAGGGGAGCCACAGCTCAGTCTAAACAATGTGTCCGGGTTTCAGGCAGACTGAAACCTGGACACAAGATTCCAAACCCGAACTGTCCGGGTGAATCCTGGACAGGTGGCAACCCTAGCTCTATTGCAGGTCACCATCCTGGCTTTCATAGGTGCGGGCAGCCTATTGTAGTGGGGTGTGCACCCCAAAGCTCAAAACACATGACTTTCTCTGCAGACTCAGCTGCACTGGACAGTGAATGAATGGGAAGTGCTCTGCGCTGAGTGACTTCCTGTTCTTTCTCAAACTGAAGCATAATAAACTGTTTACTATGCTCCAGCTATGGTTGAACACAGTGAGTGTGTGTGTTTACTGTGTTCATTTAATAAAGGAAGGGGCCAGTAAATGATATATTGATTAGCCCATTCCCCCATTCACCATCCTGAAACATCCCCCAAAGCAGCCTTAGGGAGAGGAGGGAAGCCAGCAGCACTGTGGTGGGGGGGGGGGGTGCAACACGGGGGGAAGCCCAGGCAGTAGGGGGAATTGGCACACCCACTGTGCATACCTATGCTGGCTTTATTGTCTGTCCATGAACTCCTTTGCATGTAAAACCATACAACTGTGTATATAGCAGTTTGCAGTTTACCAGTAATGCCTTCCCTCCCAGGCCCTGCATCCCTTTAACAGGTTAGGAAGGTCTGCCTGATAACATAACCACCACTATGATTGGCTGTTACAGTAGTCACATGATCAGGAGTTGGCCCCACTGGCTCCCGATCTTTATCTAAAAAAACAGGAGCTGTCTTTGACAGCTATATCTCTCATAGTGAGCAAATTCTCAGCACGGAAACCTCCGTCACCCATGTATGCATATCTGCGGCATGTGAGTGTTAAAGCCCACCCTCCTTGCCGCTGCACATGTGCGTTATGTTGGTGGCAAGAGGTAAAGTACATGTTTTTCTAAACTTCTAAAAATTTTCTAAACTTTTGCTAGAGGCCTATCTTGTAAAAAGGTTTTTGTTTTGTTTTTTGTTTTTTTCCCTTAGTGAATTTACATTTTTATTGCCTGTTATGCCTATTCAAAAGCTTAGTGGGAAATCTTTGCCTACTTGTATATTATAAGCATAATATAATACAAGCACTGAATAATATAAACTGTACCAGTCAATATCCAGGCAACAAGTCATTACATGTCTAAAAAAATCTTAATAAATTGCTCTCCGCTGTTCAAATGAGCATGGGAGGACCAGCATGGAAGTGCACTAACACAGCATTGCCATCAGGCAGAGCATCTGGGTACTGCAATGTACTAAAAGGCTAAAAATGGGCCAAAATAAATTTTCCCTGGATTCATGTTGATTAATGGAAAAAGTTCATACTTAACGTACAGAAATGAGTGTCAGTGATGTGCATTTTTATGTGGTTCAGTTGGGTATAGTTATCAACAATCATGTGTTTTCATGCACTATTAATGTCATTAATAACTCACACTGATGCAGTAAAAAAGGCAACACATATCAATGTATCGCAAGATGTGAACTAGAACTATTTAAGACAATGCGTTTGTACATGCGTTGATTGCGTAAAAATGCATTAAAACATATAGGTGTAAATGGGCCCTTATCGTGTATTGCGGTAACGTATGTTTTGACGCTCATTGCCATAACACATATGTGTGAATGGACCCTTAGTGATATTAGTAATTGCACAGTTAATTTGTACCGTCATGCTAAATTGACAAGTAGTTTAGCAATGACAGTTAATTGTTATTTTATACCATTTTATGGCATTTGGCTCCCCCTAGTGTTTATCTAGTAAATTATCAGTAAAATTACAGTCTTGCCATGGAGAAACTAAAGAGAAAAAAACTTGTATTGATCCCTATGTGATCAGTACAACCATGTTCAGGTTATCTTCGCCTTCACTATGTGTGACCTATATGATCACCGAGAAAGCCTTCTTGTGGGAGCAATAAATGGTGTTTCTAATTGAGGAGTCCTTTGCTGGGTCCACTGTCTCTCTTCTCTCTCACTCAAAATTACACTAAGCCCTTGTACACACGGTCGGACATTCCGACAACAAAACCCGGCAGATTTTGTCCGAAACTGGTGTTGCATACACACGGTTGGACAAAGTTGTTGGAAAAAAATCTGATCGTTCGTAACGTGATGACGTTATTTAGTTACGACGGGACTACGTTCAGGCTAGCAGCCAATAGGTTTAGTCTAGGAATTTGATCTGAGCATGTGTGGCAGTTTGTCCGATCGAAATTCTCTACCAACGATCAGACAAAGTCCGATCGGATCATGTTGTCGGAAAATTTTATAGCCCAGCTCTAAAACGTTGTCGGATGGATATTCAGACGGAAACAGTCCGATGGAGCCCACACATGGTCGGATATTCAGACAACACGGTCCTATCGGACATTTTCTGTCGGAATGTCCGACCGTGTGTACAAGGGCTAATGGAATTTGCTTGCCATTTGTAAGATTAGTTTTAATTATTATTATACAGGATTTTAATAGTGGCATCAGTTTGCGCAGCATTTTACAATATAAAGGGTGACAATACTGCAACAATACAATTCAATACAAGAGGAGTTAGGAGGGCCCTGCTCCTAGGAGCTTACGATCTAATAGATGTGAAGTGACTGCACACTGTTGGGTTTTGATTGCCACAAAATGTGTCTTGCATTTACTATCACTTGGGACAGAGGCTGGGAGCTACACAGCCCAGCATTCCTTGCTCAGGGCCCACACTAGGACCCCCCTGACCTTAAAAAGAGAGATTCAAAAGGTGACTTACCTCTCCAGCAATCTGACAATACTTAAAAGCAGGCAGCTTACGGCAGTTTAGGCCCATGATCCCACTGTCAGCCTCAGTGCTTGCAGTAGCAATGGGAGGAATGACAGAAAGAGGGAGACCACCAGATAGTAAAATCTGACACTCCTAGAAGTGTCTGGCTCTTATCAATTTTGTAGGGATCATATAACAACATAAGGAATAATGAATATAAAAATGGGGACATGTATCAATGATTTAATAAAAATGTAAAACATTTTAAATGAAAAAAGTATCACCTGGTGAAAGGATCTTTTTAAGGCACCATTGGCTGTATAAAGCCCCATACACACTGATTTTGTGCTGAATTTTTCCTTTAGATTTACCAAAACCATATAATATGAGATCAAACCTTAGGAGTTTCAATTTGTATGCAATCAGGCAGGCCCTTGCACTACATGGATTTGGTAAACCTGAAGGAAAAAATCAACAGAAAATCTTATGGTGTGTATGGGGCTTTAGGCTTGTGACACCATGCCATAAAGGAAAAGTATGCATAGAGTATAACAAAAATGATGACATTTTAATAAATAACAAAACTCTAACACATAATGTAGAAAACTAACGTAAAACTGTTCTCTACAGGAAACAGGGACATTAACAGGTTACCAGGGACAAGAGATAAATATTTCCCTTGAAGCACTTGAGATGACACTAGTGACTCACTGAAGAGAGAAAGGTACAACAAGTATTGCAACAACCGCCATTTTATTCTCTAGGGTGTTAGGAAAAAAAACAATATATAATTGTAGCGCTGACATCCTTGCTTATTGATGTGGTTATGTATACTTTAACCACTTGCTTACTGGGCACTTAAACCCCCCTCCTGCCCAGATCAATTTTCAGCTTTCAGCGCTGATGCACTTTGAATGACAATTGCGCGGTCATACAACACTGTACCCAAATGAAATTTTTATAATTTTTTTCCCACAAATAGAGCTTTCTTTTGGTGGTATTTAATTACAGCTGGGAGTTTTATTTTTTGCTAAACAAACAAAAAAAGATGCAAAATAAAAAATAAAAAAAATCATGTTTAATAGTTTGTTATAAAATTTTGCAAACAGGTCATTTTTCTCCTTCATTGAAGTGCGCGGATGAGGCGCACTGATAGGCTGCACTGGTGGGCACTGATAGGCGGCACTGGTGGGCACTGATAGGCTGCACTGGTGGGCACTGATAGGCATAGTTAAGGCGGCACTAATAGGCACAGATAAGGTGGCACCGATGGGCACAGATAAGGCGGCACTGATGGGCAAAGATGGGCACAGATAAGATGGCACGGATGGGTGGCACGGATGGGTGGCACTAAGGGGCACTGATAGGTACCACTGATAGATGGGACTGATGGGCACTGATAGGTGGCACTGATAGGTGGCTCTGATAGGTGGCACTGCTGGGCACTGATGGGCGGCACTGATGGGCACTGATGGGCACTGGTAGATGACACTGATGGGCATGGATATGTGGCACTGGGGTGCAGCACCGTTGTTGAGGCAGATTGTGGGTGGCACTGTGGGCACTGATGGGTGGCACTGTGGGCACTGATGTGTGGCACTGTGGGCACTGCTGGGTGGCACTGTGGGCACTGCTGGGTGGCACTTATTTATTCCTGAGGGGGACAGGTGGGCACTGGTAAGCTGGCCGTGATCGGGACTGATGTCCCGATCATGGCCGCCGGTGATCGGCTCTTTTTTTCCGCGCGAGGAGGAATAATAGCTGATTACCGGCTCCGTTGTATCACATGATCAGCTGATCACGTGGTAAGGGGTTGGGATCGACCCCTTGCTCGGATCCGTGATCAGGCTCATAGACTCGCCGATCACAGAGCGCGCCGCGCGCACCCCTCAGGGGGCGCGTAGGCCGCTCCTGCACGGGACGACGTCAATAGACGTCGTCCCAGCAAAGGAGGTCCACGCTGTAGCCGTCATTTGGCTATAGCGCGGGTCTCAAGTGGTTAATGTAAGGTTAATGGACGTGGTTCCGTACCAGAGCCATCTAGTGACCAAATATGGGTAACGCACCTGTATATTTTTACTGGAGAACAACCTAAAGACTTGGACAAGAAGTGACTGTTGTTTTGATTGAGAAGGTTGACCTTGTTACCCAGGAGTCTGTGTGACCTACCCAAGAACACTCTCTTACGCAGTGCATGCTGGGTAGGGGAAAAAGGGACCTGAGCGGCCATTTTAGCTCTCTTTGCCTTGTTGCCTGCCTGTGCAGATCTGTGGGGAGGTTCCCCAGGGACAGTGGCCTGTAGCCATCGCGGAATATCAGCCTGTTCAGTTGTGAAGTGACCTGACGGAGCCGAGAGACGGAGACCAGATTGAGAAGGTCCAGAAACACTCAGCGGAGAACCGGATTCATTCAGCGGAGCTATACAGAGCGTCTGGACCAGCTGACTGAGAGGCAAGCTACAGTCACCAGACTAAAGTGATCAGTTGGTGAGCGGGTTATGGCCCACTTGTTAACTTTTACCCGCAGTTAGACTCACATACAGGCCTCGCTGGAATCTGTTGTTCCATGGAGGAGTAGCAGAGCAACTGACATTGAGCAGGCTTGAGGCCTATCTACCTTGGCGCCTCAAGCGTTGTAGATAAGTTATTGGAGTTACACCAGGAGCACTTCAACTTAACCCTCCATTTTCTTTGGTTTAAAAATAACAAAGGAGTGACTTTTAGCTAGCGAAGAAAGAAGACCCCGGATAAAGTACTTTAATTGAGATCTCACATTTAGCCTTTAAAGTAGGGGGAGCTCCCAGGTCTATATATATATATATATATATATATATATTATAAATATACAGTTAATATTGTTTTTATATTGAAATATATTGTGCTGCCGTCTTACGTTGGGATGACAGCACAATTTCTGTAACCACCTGTCTAAATATTTTGCAGTAAACAATATTTCTGGTTAAGTATCCAGTTATGTGGCATACTGTTTTTCCCCACCAGGTGGAGCCAGTGGATCCTGAGGGTATAATACAGGTACTTTGCATTGTCTTATATTGTACTGTATTACATTGCACCACAGCTGTGTCAAGGGGATTGAGTCAAGTTAGTGGGGTTTCTCGGCAGAGTGCAGGCCCAATTCAAACCAGCAGCTCCTTCGGGGGTCAGTGCTACATAATGTTTGGGGGTTCTTAGTAATTTTCTAGCAAAAAAACCTGTATGTCTGTACAGGCTAATTTTCCTTTTAAAATTAGGTTTATTGGAAATTAAAACAATAAAACATTCTCTTTAATGGAATTGCATACATGGAGTAAAAACCAGGATTGCTGGGCTTAGAAAGAGCTTTAAAAATATTATGCAATTTTTGCCTTGTACACACGTTCCAATTATCGGATGATAAAAATCGCTTTTGGATTGATCATTCGATAATCTGATCGTTAGTACACAGCTTTGGACAACCGATCGCGACAGTCCGTCCAACAAAATCCGAAGGGGCGAACACAAAAACTTTGATTGGATGACAGCCTATCATACGACAATCGTTTAATCAGTACAGTATGCATCCGCTAATAATCGATAGACGAACACCAAGCATGATCAGAAACACAAAAATAAACCAGAAGGACATATACGTAGCTATGCACACCAGAATTGTATGACAAAAATCTTACTTTTCGTAAAGCATATTTTGCACTGTTGTATTCAACATTAGTTTTATACAATAAAATGCAACCGATGCGTCGTACGATAATCGGGACGTGTGTACGAGGCATTAAGGACAGAGCCTCTTTCTGAGATGCGGTGTTTACAAGTTAAAATCATTTTTTTTGGCTAGAAAATTACTTAGAACCTCCAAACATTATATATTGTTTTTTTTCTAACACCCTAGAGAATAAAATGCAATGCTTTTTGTCACACTATTTGCGCAGCAGTCTTACAAGCACACTTTTTTTTTTAAAAATACACTTTTTTTGCATTAAAAAATAAGACAACAATAAAGTTAACTGCATTTTTTTCTATATTCTGAAAGATGATGTTACGCCGAGTAAATTGATATCCAACATGTCACGCTTCAAAATTGCGCCCGCTCCTGGAATGGCAACAAACTTTTACCCTTAAAAATCTCCATAGGCGATGTTTAATAAAATTCTACAGGTTGCATGTTTTGAGTTACAGAGGAGGTCTAGAGATAAAATTATTGCTCTCGCTCTACCAATTGCGTCGATACCTCACATGTGTGGTTTGAACACCATTTTCGACCTCGGCGGGACAGGGCATGTTAAAAAAATGTTTTTCCTTATTTATGTTACTTTTTATATTTATATGAAACCGCCGCAGAGACCGCTTTTATCTGAAACCAGACCGCTCACTGAAAAAGGGGATACTGGGGTTACGGCAGCTATTTGCTGCCATAACAATGATATTCCTCTTCAAAGTGCCGACGTATATCATTGTGAGCTGGTCTGAAAGTGGTTAAAGTAAACGTAAACGCTAAGGCAGGGGTGTCCAACAATTTGACCTTCCATTCTGGGCCACATTGGAAGAAGAGAAATTGTCTTGAGCCACACATAAAATACACTAGCAATAAGGATAGCTGATGAGCAGAAAATTCGGACAGATCAGGAGCTAACGATCACTAATAACTGATAAACAAAATGATAATAAAAATAAAGTTTATTATAAAAGCACAAGAGGGCAACATACAGCTAAATTACTGTATCTAGGGGGGTGTTGGAGTGGGCTAGGCCCCCCAGATTTAATTTGCTCCCCCCTAAAGCCCCCTCCCACAACCTTCCTTCTACCCCTACCTCTAGGTAGTGGGGGGGGGGGGCTGGCTGAAATCTGGCCCTCCCCCCAGCAGCCTCCTAGATACAGCAATGTGGCATTTACTTGCCTGGTGCTATCAGGAGTCCCTGTATTCACTCCTGGTGGTGCTATTATAAAAGCAGTAGCCACGGCATCCCTCTAGCTGCGCTGGATTCTCAGTGCCAGCCACCGCAGCTGCTATGCTTGTACAGCATCCCTAGTGTCCCTCCATACATGCCTGTGCCTAACTTTTCCCTACTGGGCGCTGTGGCTTCTATGTTTGTATGGCTTCCCTCCAAACATTGCCTGAGCCGAATGCTGAACTCTCTTGTGACGCATATGGCCTGTGGACACCCCTGCATGAGCATAGTGGTTCTTTTTGTAGCATTACGCAGGTGCTGTGCATCACCTTTGTGCGTTGATATGCATTTTCACATGCTTTGACCTGTGTGTTCATTGCATTTTTGCATTTAGAATTTGGATTGGATAGGATTAACAGTGTTTAACCAAGACTTGATAATACCTGTTGCTAGGCCCTTGGTCCCGAGGAATTGTTGACAGTGTCAGAAAGAACCAGGGGCCCTCTCGCATGTTTTTCATCAGTTCCAGCTCCTACAGACTTTCTGGTCCGAAGTTTGCAAAAAAAAGTCTCCAACTGACATTGGTAGATCTTGTTACAGGCCCCACTGATTACCTATTACACATCAACATGGTACCAAAGAAACACTACAAGACCCTCCCCGACTGTCCATTGGGTGAATGCTGCAAAATCTCATATTCTAGACCTATAGAAGCAACACCTCCCCACCAAAACACACACACGTGTTGGTGGTTTTACAAAGTATGTGAGATTAGGTCTATAGAAGAGTCGACTGAAACTGGTGCATGGATCTGAACACAGTGTTTGTGCTTGGACATGTACACACCCTGCAGCCACATGTCAGATTCTAACATGGGACTGTTTCCGTGCAGTCACTGCCTCTGCATTCACTTCTATGGGCTGGCTGCACGCAGCTGCAAGGTGGATTCACACACAGTAGACAAAGACTCAGTATGGAGGACAGGTCTCAGCGCCCATCTGAATAAGCCTTTAGAAAAGCATTCTCTCAATGGAATTCTCCAGCTTTTCTTATACACCTAACTGACAAGAGAGGTGGGGACCTCTAGAGCAGTGGTTCTCAACCTTTCTAGTGTCGTGACCCCTTGATAAAATTTCCCAAGTTGTGGGGACCCCTAACAGTAAAATTATTTTTGTAGCATGGGTTGTCAGCACCCAAGGCAAGACAAGTCATTTGTGCCCCTAACCCATGGACATTTAGCGCTCCCTAAGTCCCTTCCACTCGTACAGTATTAAAACCCCTTATGGTGCATTTTATGATGTACCACTCTTTCTCTTTTTCTCCTTTCTTTCCCTTTTATCTCTCTCTATCCTAATTTCTTGTCTTTTTTTCCCCATCCCTCTCTCTAGCTGTGTTTCTTGTTCTTTCTCTTATTCTTTCTCTCCCTTTTTCTTTGTTTCTCCCCCTCTTTTCCTCTCACTTCCATGTATTCTCTATTTTTATTCCTCAACTTACTCCTTGATGGAGGGGTGGGGGGAATGGGATGATTGGTAGTGCTGGCAGGAAGTTGGGACAAGTAGCAATGCTGGGGGGAGTTCTGATCAGCCAACTTGGGTCATCTGCTGATCTGAGAACTGTAGTGGGGACTTTTAATGGCAACTATAATCACAGGTAGTCTTACTCACTGTGTCTCCGTCTTCACCTTGTCTCTGACTTTGTGGTGTCTCGTAGCAGTGACACCTATGCCAAAATCAGGAGATAGGGTCTCCTCCAGCCCCTCCCACTTCACATTCTTCACCAGTCAGCTGACCTCTAGTCTCTGCCCCCCAGCCATGGCATGAACTGAATGGGTGGCTGCAAAGAGGCTGAGTGGGTCGGCCACAGGCTCCAGGAACAGCCCAACTGGGTGGCCACAGGTTCAGGGACAGCCCCGCTGGGCAGCTGCAAAAAGGCTAGGAGAGCGGTGTGGGCTTCAGGAACAGCCCAGGATTTGGTTACCCCTGGCAAATCATCATTCGACCCCCAGGATGAGAACCACTGCCCTAGTGGGAGCCGAGCAGATCACACCCCTGACTCCATAATGGAGCTGTGATAGGGCTCTACTGTACATCTTTACTGACATTGCTTAAAACTTAATTTTGCTACCCTTTTATGTGGAAGGTTATATTTTTCAATGAAGTGGTCTCTTTTATCTGTGAGTGTAGGTAGAACTGTGGTTAGCGAACCGAAGAGCAGGCACACGTGTGTCGCCGCGTCATGACGTAGGACGCGGAGTCCAGGGGAGGGGCTGGTGGATAGCCGACCGGAGCGGGACGAGCGTTTTGAAAATTTACCCGGAGAGTGAGAGTCTCCGACGGAAGGCATCGGATCGCATCCTCGCCACCGCTCCGGAGCCTGCCCGTTCGCCAGACGCTGCACGGGAAGCGTGTATATCAGCACAACAGCGGGATCGCTGTACCCTCCCTTCTCCCCCCCCCCGCCCCCCGGGCGGATCTTTCCATCTCCTTGGACCACGCCGAGTACAAGCTGCAGCTCAAACCCCCCCAGGGGAGCAGGAAGAGACGAGGATGCACGTAGGAGGACAGAAACCAAGTCTGGATCCCTGAGAGACAACGTGGAACAGATAAGAAATTGGGCTGTCTTGTATTATTGCTGACTAGAAGTTGTCTCTTGGTTAGATCATGTTTTTCTGGGCTGTGCTGGGCATGTGGTGCAATTAGCTTGCCAGAAATAAAATAGACCAATGCAGTGCTGATAAATGAATATGGGCCCTATATAAAACAAACTTTTTTTTTTTTCTCTGCGGTTAAAACTGAGCCTGAATATATTGTTCTCAGACGGTTTTGGTTTAAGTAGCATTATCCACTCTTGTTCTTTACGATTTAAAGGCAGTAAGGAATTAAATGTATTTTTTATTTTTATATAAGCTGCACCATAGAGACGGTTTCCACCCCCCCTCTATAAAGCCCCTTCATCCCTCTGGGGGTCACCCCAGGCTGGAAATATATATTGTTTTTGCCGAATTTAAGTGCAGTTGGTTACAAGAATGGAAGGCGTCCCAACCCGGGTTGAAGGACTATACCGATAAGGTTAAGCGGAGTGCATCTAGAGACCCACTAACTACAAGACCAACTTAAAATCAAACCCGTTGTCTGGAGATTGCTCCGGACGCCCTGAATCTCAAAAGATAAATACACCAACTGATTACAAACAATCGGTCTGCGATTAATCGAAGCGACATAAGTCCTAGAGTTCAATGACCCACCCTCCTTTACCGCCCACAAGGGAGAGTAGAAATGCTTAATAAATAAAAGGAGCAAGATCATTGCTGAAACAATAGGAGACTGGGCGGAAATCACGGCCTAACTACCAATTGCCCATTGAAAAGACAATAAGAAGAATTCTAAACTGAACCCCATTGACCTCACTTCCCAGTGTCAGGGAAAAACGCCAAGTTAGCGACAGGCAAATTAGCCTAGTGGGGTGGAAGTGGACAAAATGAGTAAATCCTCTAAACAAAATGCTCGGGGGGGGGGCCTAAAAACCCCAAAAAACAAAATAGCAGACTGTACAATTAAACAATATCTGACCCAGGGGGGGAGCCCAGGAGGAGAGGGGGTGGAGGGGTTACCTTCGAAACCTGAGAGAAAGAAGGGGACAGATAAAAAACACGAAAAAACCAGAGACCTTTCGCGTGACGACCTCACAACCGAAAGTGAAATGGAATTGAGCAAAAACGAGGAACATCAGGGAGAGGATCAAACTATAACACAGCGAGTACTGAGAGAAATGCTCTCAAACCTCGAAACCGCCATAAAAATAGAGATTGGTATGTTAAGAGCTGATCTGGGACATTTATTAAACAGAGTAGAAGAAGTGGAGTCAAACATGGAAAGGCAGGCCCAGGAACTGGGGCTTGTGAAGAATCAAATTAAAACAGTATACCAAAACCAGAGAAAAATTTTGTACCAACTCGAGGACCAAGAAAATAGGAATCGCAGACAAAACTTAAGAATACGCTCAGTCCCTGAAAAAAAACAAGAAAATTTGAAGGAAATTATTAAAAACATATTTAATCCATTCTTGGACAAAGGGGAGGAGGATTTCCCAAAGATTGAAAGGGCCCACCGAATAGGCAGAATAAGGATTGAGGGAAACAGCAAGCCACGTGACATTATAGTCAGATTTAGATTCTGTGACGATAAGGATGAAATTTGGTCAAGAATAAAGGGGAAGAGCGCACTGAAATATGCGGGGACAGAGTTGCAAGTTTTTCCAGATCTCGCCTCAGAGACATTGACTAGAAAGCGGCTGCTGAAACCCCTGTTAGATCAGATGAAAATACAGAATATACGATACAGCTGGGGATTCCCGGCCTGTCTTGTGGGGTTTAAAGATGGTAGATCAGCCACATTGCGATTCCCGGAAGAGTTGGCTGGATTTTGCGAGAGGTTGGGGATCCAGGTCCCAGCTCTGCCGGGCTGGATGGATGAGGACTGGGGGGCGTTGGGGGGGGGGGGGGGGAGGGAGGCAGGTGATGTAATGTAGCGGTCTGGGTGCGGGTGAGGGGGGTGTGGTCCCCCCTACCCCCCCCCCCCCTAATACAATCTTGGGGAGGGGGGGGGGAGGGCTGGGCACTGTGCCTCATCCTGGACCCGAAAAAGACTCAGGGATGGTCAGGTTTGTCAGGCCATTCAGTGAGTCAAAGGCCGGATTCAGGCCCAGGGGAAGGGGGAGGAGGGGGGGGGCGGATTGGCTAAAGGTGGGAGGGTGGGTGGAGAGGGGGGGGGGAGGGGTGGATGGGGAGGGAGGGATGGGAGGGAATGGGGAAGGAAAAATCTGTACGGGAGAAGATATGCCTCAGTGTAGAGGAAAGACGAGTATTCTTCATGGCTATTCAAGAGACCCATGATACAAGCCATAAAATTTTTGACATATAATGTCAAAGGGCTAAACACGCCTAGTAAGAGGCATAAGATCCTGAAAGAACTCAGATACTATGGAGCTGAGGTGATCTTCTTGCAGGAAACCCATTTTACACATGAGGCAAACATCAAGCTATTTTCAAAGGAATTCCCAGTATGGTATTATGGAGACGCGACAACAAGTAGAGGAAGAGGAGTAGCCATAGGGTTTGCAAAGAAGATTCAGTTTAATCTGGAAGATAGACTAGTAGACCCGGAGGGAAGATATCTTGCCCTAAAAGGCAAGTTGGGAGATGTAGAATGTACCCTGATAAATATATATGCCCCCAACCGCGACTCCACAAAATACATAGTGGACCTGCTGGGGAAGTTGAGGGACTTTGTGAGGGGACCAGTGATCTTGATGGGGGACCTGAATTTTTGTATCGATCCGGGACTAGATAGTACATCCGGTACACGGGGGACTAGTGAGGTGCAATTAAAAAAGATAAAACAAAAATTACATGCTTGTCAACTAGTAGATGCATGGAGAGTGCAGCACCCAAACGAGAAAGATTTTACATTCTACTCCCCCGTGCACGGGATGTACTCCCGGATCGATTACATTTTTGTGGACCATAGAATTTTGGAAATGGTCCAAGAGACGACGATTGAGGCTGCTACACTTTCCGACCATTCCCCGGTAGGGATGAAGTTGTTATTAAGAAGAGAGGAGCGTAGACCATTTACCTGGCGCCTAAATGAAGGTCTAATTCAGGATATAGAAGGGGAAGAAAGGATTAATAAAGAATTAGAACAATATTTTGAGATCAATGATACCGAGAACATATCAAGCCAAAATTTATGGGAGGCCCACAAAGCTTACATCAGGGGGATCCTGATCTCACTGGGAACAAGAAAAAAAAAAGAGAGATCGGAAAAAATCAAAACCCTTGTGGAGGATATATTTAGATTAGAACAGCAGCATAAAAAAGATTTGAACCAAGACAAAACTACCCTTCAAAAACTAATAATCAAACGGGATGAATTAAAAACCCTGATGGAACAGGAAACTCAAAAAACGTTCAACCAAATAGCTAGAGATAGGTATTATGGAGACAATAAACCCACTAAATACTTAGCAAGGAGATTGCAAAAGAAAAAATCCAGAAACTATATAGAAAGAATCCAGACAGGTAAAAAAGAGGTGGCATATAGAACAGGAGAGATAGCGGAAATATTCAAAAACTATTACGAGAAAGTGTATTCAGTAGAGCAATCCACGGGACTTAAAGTAGAGGAAAAGGAACTAAAAATGGAGGAATATCTAGAAAAAGCCCAATTAACAAAAATTACTGAAGCAGAAATGGAACTACTAGAGAGACCTATTTCAGAAGAAGAAGTAAAAAAAGCACTTATGGACTCAGCCTCAGGGAAAAGTCCAGGCCCAGACGGGTTTACTATATACTATCTTAAGAAATTTAAGAAGATATTAATCCCGCATTTATGTAATTATATGAACGGACTTGGGATAGAGTTTGAAATGAGTAAAGAGGCGAGGTCAGCATCCATAACGGTTATTCGGAAGGAGGGGAAGGACGAGATGATGTGTGCTAGTTATCGGCCGATATCTCTACTTAATGCCGACACAAAGCTCTTTGCTAAAGTTCTGGCAAGCAGAATAAAGGTCTTAATGAACACACTGATCCACCCCGACCAGGTGGGTTTTGTCTCCGGAAGGGAGGGAAGGGACAATGGGGTGAGAACATTGCTCCTCCTCTCCCAGAAGGGCGGTGGGGGAGACCCGAGCCTGCTCCTGTCGATTGATGCCCAGAAGGCCTTCGACAGGGTAGACTGGAGCTTTATGTTCCGAACCCTGGAAGCAATGGGAATTGGACCAATAATGGTTCAGAAGATTAGGACACTTTATCGACATCCAACCGCTAGAATTAAGATCAATGGTACATTATCCCAACCGTTCGAGATGAAAAACGGGACGAGGCAGGGTTGCCCCCTATCACCTCTACTGTTTGTACTGTCATTAGAGCCACTGCTTGCTACGATTCGTAACGATCCACAGATCAAGGGAATTGTAATAGGCAAGGAAGAACATAAATTGGCTGCTTTTGCCGATGATGTCCTATTTTATGTCAGTAAACCAAGCAATACTATGCCTAGGCTGATGGAGGCAATAGCACGGTTTGGACAATTTTCGAATTTTAAAATCAATCAAGTAAAATCAGAGGTCCTCAATATTAACACGGGTAAATCGGAAAGATGTAGACTTCAAAATGAGTTTGGGTTTCCCTGGCGGAAGAAATTGAAGTACCTTGGGGTAGAACTCACAACCTCAGTGGAGAAATTGTATAAATTAAATTTCATCCCATTATTAGATGAAATTAAGAAAGAAAGTAATAGGTTGATAAATAGACCACTGACCTGGATGGGACGTATTAGCGCACTTAAGATGTATATTGTACCAAAAATCCTTTATAAATTCCAGATGATCCCCATGGCGATACCGAAGTATTATTTTACAAAGATCAAGTCACTGCTAATGGGGTTCATATGGAACAAGAGAAAACCGAGAATCCCCTTCACTACCCTGAAACGAAGTAAAAATCAAGGGGGGTTGGCGATACCCGATATACAAAAATATTATAACGCTATTGTGCTGTCGAGAGTAGTTGAATGGGTTAGGGGAAATAATAAGGAAAAAAGATGGGTAAATATAGAAAATGCACTAAGTAAAACACAGTTAAATAAGATAGTATGGAACCCGCCAAAACACAGGACACTTGACCCTGATACTAATATTTTCACACGTAACGCACTTAGGGTGTGGGATAGGACATACAAGCAATTAAATGGTCAATATAATTCCCCACTTATAGAATTAAAAGAAAATGAATTTTCCCCCCCGGGGTTAAAAATTAATAGCGGGAACTGGTTAAAAAAAGAGAAGGCACAGGTGAGGGATATTATAAAAGGAGGGAAGTTACTATCGCTGCACGATTTAAAACACAAAAGGGAATTGGGAAGAATAGACGAGTGGCGGTATCTCCAGTTGGCCCACTTCGTGGGAAGCCTACCCCAGCCAATAAGAAAGGAAGACGAGCTTACGTCTCTGGAGCAACTATGTCTAACAGACAACCCTAAGGGGTTAATCTCCAAGCTGTATGGGCTTCTGACCGAGAGGGGAGACCTGGAGAGCCCGCCTTTTATACAGAAATGGGAAAAGGAACTGGGCTCACAATGCGACAAAAACACCCAGGGGAAAATTTATAAACTTATACACAGGTCGGCTGCCGACAGCAGCACAGTTGAAATGAATTATAAATGCATATCTAGATGGTACGCTACCCCAGACAAAACCCATAAATATCAACCAAGTAAATCGGGAGAATGTTGGAGAGGGTGCAGAGAATTAGGAACAATGACCCATCTGTGGTGGAGCTGCCCTAAAATCAATAATTACTGGAAAAGGATCCTTTCGTACGTAAAGGAGATTACAACTACTACAATACCAGAGGATCCATGGATAGTTTTATTCCATGGTACTAGGGAGGACATTAAAAAGTATCAAGAATCACTGGTCCCACATCTCTTAAATGCCGCTAAAAGATTGATACCCAAGAACTGGCAAAAAGAGGAAAGTCCATCAACCTGGGAATGGATCGATGCAGTAGAGATGACTTACCGTATGAATAGGCGAAGGGAAAGCCATGACGATAAGGGCTCGATCGTAGCAGATAAATGGCAAGCGTGGAAAAACTTTAAAAAAACATGGAGCTATGCTGAGCAAATAAGAATATAAGAAGGTAAAACAGAGGTATATCTAAATCTCCCGCACGGATAGTTAGGTAGGAGGGGAGGGGGGTGGGGGAAGGGGGGGGGGGGGGGGGAGGGCAAGAATGAAGAAGTAGAGTGAGGTTTGCACGAGTAAACCTGATAGTATGTTTTATACCTTGTCCTTGGCTAAATAAAGGAATTTTTTTTTGTAGTACAAATTAAAACACAAATGCTACAATGATGTGAAGGCGAGGACAATTTAAATGAACGTAAAGTTGATTGGACCTCACGAAAAATTCGCTGAAGTAGCAAAAAAAAAAAAAAAAAAAAAAAAAAAAGAACTGTGGTTAGACTTTGTGAATGGTATTGATCTTCATTCTCCGACCTTGGTGTGGTTGCACAGAAGTGTTGATGAGATGATAACACACTTGGTAGTGATTTAATAAACCGCAATGTCTGCATGATCTGCAAAGCCTGCAAAGAAATGTGTATATTCATCTGCTTTCCTAAGACCTTATAAAACTTTACAACCTAGGCGTTTACTCCTCAGCTGTATGGAGAATTAGATTCCCAACAATGTGTGGCTCTGAGCACATGGTTAGTTTTGGTAATGAGTAATGGCTTCCCATTCTGATCGGCAGAATGGTTCACTATAAAATCCTTGACTGACAGACTGGCAGAGTTCTCTGTGTAACAAGATCAGTAGAGAAGAACAGATGGGTAAAGCAGTCCAACCCACAAGGAGCTGAAGTCTGGTTTGGCTGGGTGCTGTATACATCAATGTGCAATTTTTAACTGTAAATACAATCCAGAGTGGAAACTGATTGCTGTTTTTTAAGTCAGGAAGGAATTTTTTCCCCTCTTGAGACATAATTGGACAGAACGTTCTCTGAGGTTTTACCTTTTATTCTACAGGTCAAAGATTCATAAACCAGACTTTTTGGAGCCTCTGATAATGATGATATATTAATCATAAAGTATTTAAACATTTTAACTACTTATCTGACTTTTACTATAAAAATAATATCTAAACTTAAAGGATAACTTCACCATTTTACATAATATAAATGCACATACTTTTACAGAAAAAAAAAGAAAAAAAAGTGCATTCATTTTATACTGTACTGGAGAACTTGTTCTCTGAGTGGAGCTAACACTGCACTGAGAACCCTTGTGAACAGTCTCGGAGACCTGCATAGGTCAAAAGGCAGACTGTTAAACTGGAAATGCGTCTAGCCGACCACAAACCTTACCAATTGTGAAAGAAAGAAATATTTTGGGATGTTTAGATCCAAAAATAGCATTTTGTCATCTGGCTGCGCTGGTTTAATAGACTCCATTTTGAAGATCTCTAAGGGGATAAAAAAAGTTTAACATCTTCAGATCTACAACCGGACAATAGCCACCATCCCTTGCAAACTACATACAGGGTTGAATTGAATCCTATATATTCTTTTTGTGAATGGAATCAGGACGAAAACCCCCCTAGGTCTGATATGTATGTATTATAGCAGCCCATCTGTCTAGAGGAATGGAACCTGCTGAGAGGAGGAGCATTCCCTATCCCATTGCTTCCCATCTTGCGGGAGTAGGATGGACTTCCTGTCACCCCTGGTATGGCTGTGTTTCCTACCAACACAGATATTTTCTGTTATAAGGTATCTTACACCGAAGCATTATGGTAAGTTGAACTATTTCATTTTATATTACAATGTAATAATAATAATAATGCGTGTAATAATAGTAAAAACAACCATGGTGCCGGGATGATTGAAGCGCTAACACCAGGTGTTTGGAGTATCTTTATCTGCTGATTGTTAAACTTTCTGTCATACACACATTTCTATTGTGGTGTAGGATCTGGGCCTGCTGTCCTTGCATCCCTTTTTCTTTCCTTCCTTCTCTCTCCTTCCCTTCCTATCTCTTTCTTTCTTTCTCCCTCCATCCCTCGTTCATCTCAGACTTGGACCACACCTTTTGTAAGGCACGCCCTCTTCACACCCTGTTTACGTAAAGAGGGCGTTTACTTTTGTAAGACTCCTCCTACAGACAAAAAATTGTCTCTATAAATTTTTTTACAATGTTGGCAACTATGTTACTTACTGGCAGATTTTGTTCCTAAAGAGTAAACACTGCAGCGCAATTTAGAGGCCCATGCACTGGGACTTCGTGCTGGGAGAGGCTAAACCCAGCCGAATGCTGCACGGAGGCAGAGGTGGAGACATAGTACTGCTTGAGAAGAGAGGCGGAGCCTATCGCTAGTATGCTGCCATGGTGGCATCAGGAAAGGTGATCTTAGCCTTTAAAATGATAATCATATCATCTTGTATATTTAACATAGCAGTAGTAATAGTAGTAATGACTTAGTAAACGTATCAATGCCCGTTATACCAATTGTAGAGCTGAATTAAAGGATAAGATCACCTTTCCAAAAAAAATTATAAATGCACATTTTTTGCAGGTAAAAAATGTTCATTTATTATTTTTTTTGTTAGTAGCCTGTAAAGTATGCATTCACAGAAAACCATGGCCTGTTTTAGATTGTTAAGACACCAGCAGACCGTTACCGCTGTGATTATTCACAGCAGGAGCTGATCGGCGGGTACAGCGGACTCGAAGTTCGCCGGCACCTGCCGATCCTTCATTACAGGGGGAGAACGGTCAGTGCAGAAGGCATGTGGATCCTGTGTCTGCAAAGCAGGGGCACCGATCCATGCCCCTAGTACAAGCACCTCCCCCACAGTAAGAAAACACCAGCTAGGTGCATTAACCCTTTTATCACCCCTGTTAATCCCTTCCTAGCCAGTGTCATTAGTACAGTAACAGTGCATTTTTTTAGCACTGATCACCTGCATTAGTATCACTGGTCCCCAAAAAGTGTCAGTTATTATGCAATTTGTCTGCCGCAATATCGCAGCCCTGCTATAAATAGTTGATCGCCACCAGTAGTAAAAAAAGAAAAAGAAATAAAAATATTCCATAGTTTGTTTTGCTATAATATTTGTGCAAACCAATCAATATAAGCTTTTTGGGATTTTTTTTTACCAAAAATATGTAGCAGAATACATATTGACCTAAATTGATGAAGAATTTTTTTTTTTTTGATTGGATGTATTTGTAAAAAATATTTTTTTTTATAGCACAAAAAAGAAATACCACCAAAAGAAAGCTCTATTCCAGAGAGCAAATGGTTAATAGGAATAAATTTAAGCAGACCACTCAAAAATTAAACTTTTCACCACTGTAATTCCTCCTCCACTTTTTAATTTTTGCTGTTGGCTTCACCCCCTTCCGCCATTCTACCTAGGACAAAATGACTATTTACTCTCCTCCCACTGCCTCCTGGGACAATTGATGTTACATAATCCAATAGGCTTTAAGGCCCATACATACGATATGAAAATCAGAAGTAAAATTTCGCCCGACGAACCATCTGCCGATTTTTGGATCGTTAGTATGGTTCTTTCGACAGCCGATTTAGATTTTTCGTCCGACAAAAGCTGGATGTGCAGACTATAAATTTTTTGTTGTACGTGAACTCAACGTCCGATTTTCATTTAATTAGTAGTGGTTTTCAGCCAGAAAAAATCATAAGAGCAAGACTACACATGCTCAGAAACAAAAGAATACATACAAAATGATTCAACACATTATGTCACTTCTGAAGTTAAATTCTGTCGTAAGAGAATTTTTCGCACGGTGAATAACTTCTTCACTTTCTACGTGAGACTAGCATACAACAAAAAACGAACAAACAGTAGTTTGAACAATATGATCATGTATACGGAGCTTTACTTCGACAGAAACGAGGCGCAGTGTCTGTTTACATATTGTTCTGTGAATGGTTGAAAGTAATTCGTCCCAGGATATGTGTCAGCATACCAGGAGGCATAGAACAATACATAAAACGGCACAGGGGGCCGCAGGAACCAGAAAGAGACATTCAGCTCCCTGTGACATAAACAAGGAAGATGGTGGGCACAGGACAGCTGGGCAAAAGAAGAGGACAACTTTGTCATAGAAATGCATTGTTATCAAAAGCGTGATAATGTTGCATTCCTATGACGAAATGTGTCAAAAAGACCCTCTCATATGTCACTTCCGGCCTGTAGACTGGAACGCACGCTGTGTGTTAACCACCTCGCGCCCGCCCTATAGCCGAATGACGGCCGTAGAGCAGGCGCGTTCGTCCGGGTGGTCGTCCCTGGACGTCCTGATGTTTACTTCCGCAATGCGCCCCGCCGCAGGCGTGCATCGCGGAAGTTCTGTGTTCGCCGTGTCCCCCGGGGACAGGCAAACACAGATCGCTGTAAACGGCCAATCACAGCGGCCGTTTACAGCGTGATCGGCGTGTCCAATGGGAGATGATCTCATATGTAAACATATGAGATCATCTCGCAGCGCCGCTCTCCTTCCTCGCACAGACAGTGCTAGAGGGGAGAGATGAACGGCTGCAGCGGCAGCCGTTCTGCCTCTAGTAAAAAAAATAAAATAAAAAAAGTAAAAAAAATAAAAAGTGCCATCCTCCCCCCAGCAGTGCCATCCGCCCCAGTGCCATCCGCCCCAGTGCCATCTGCCCCAGTGCCATCCGCCCCAGTGCCATCCGCCCCAGTGCTACCTGCCCCCAGTGCCATCCGCCCCAGTGCTACCTGCCCCCAGTGCCATCAACCCCAGTGCTACCTGCCCCCAGTGCCATCCACCCCAGTGCTACCTGCCCCCAGTGCCATCCACCCCAGTGCCACCTGTTGTCAGTGCCACCTGTCGTCAGTGCCATCTGTCATCAGTGCCACGTATAAGTGCCATCTGTCATCAGTGCCACGTGTCATCAGTGCCACATAGTGCCATCTGTCATCAGTGCCACGTATAAGTGCCATATGTCATCAGTGCCACATAGTGCCATCTGTCATCAGTGCCACGTATCAGTGCCATTTGTCATCAGTGCCACCTGTCAGTGTCACCTGCCATCTGTTGTCAGTGTCACGTGTCATCAATGCCACTTATCAGTGCCATCTGTCATCAGTGTCACGCGTCATCTGTGCCATGTATTAGTGCCATCTGTCATCGGTGGCATGTATTAGTGCCACGTATTAGTGCCATCTGTCATCCGTGCCACGTATTAGTGCCACGTATTAGTGCCACGTGTCTTCAGTGCCACGTATTAGTGCCACGTGTCATCAGTGCCACGTATAAGTGCCACGTGTCATCAGTGCCACATATTAGTGCCATCTGTCATCAGTGCCACATATTAGTGCCATCTGTCATCAGTGCCACCTGTCATCAGTGCCACGTATAAGTGTCATCATTGCCACATATCAGTGCCATCTGTCATCAGTGTCACGTGTCATTGTCCTGGTGCTTCAAAAGTGTAATAAATAGTCAACAAGTTAGATGTGTAATTTATGTTCCTAGAACACATGATGGCGCTACCTGCATGTTGGGCCTCTCTATGTGGCCAGGCTGTGAAAAAGTCCCACACATGTGGTATTGTAATACTCAGGAGGAATAGCAGAATTTTTTGGGGGGTGTCATTTGTGGTATACACATGCCACGTGAGAGAAATAACCTATTACAATGACAATTTTGTGGAGAAAAAAAAATGAAAAATCTTAATTTTGCAAAGAATTGTGAGAAAAAAATTACAACATCAAAAAGCTCACTATGCCTCTTACTAAATACCTTGGAATGTCTACTTTCCAAAAAGGGGTAATTTGGGGGGTATTTGTACTTTCCTGACTTGTTTGGGTCACATGAAGCGAGATAGGCCACCAGTACATCAGATGTGATCAATTTTGTGCGATTCGCACCACACCTTGTAGACTCTCTAACTTTCACAGAGACCAAATAATATCCACTAATTTAGGTTATTTTTACCAAAGATATGTAGCAGTATAAATTGTGGCCAAAATTTATGAAGAAAAATTAATAATTTGCATAATTCTGTCACAGAAACAAAGAAATATGCGTTTTTTTTTCAAAATTTTCGGTCTTTTTTCATTTATAGCGCAAAACATAAAAAACCCCAGAGGTGATCAAATACCACCAAAAGAAAGCTCTATTTGTGGGAAAAAAAGGACAAAAAATTCATTTGGGTGCAGTGTTGCATGACTGAGTAATTGTCATTCAAATTGTGAGAGCACCGAAAGCTGAAAATTGGTCTGGGCAGGAAGGGTGTTTAAGTGCCCAGTAAGCAAGTGGTTAAACAGCACCTTATCTCCCACACAAACAATGCTAATGTTAATGGTGATGCCAACGCTGTCATTTGACAGCTTTTTACCAATTTATTTGTAAGTTATACCTTTTCAATAAACCTAAAGAGTTTATTCTATGAGGAGTTTTTCTTTTAATATACATTGCCTACATTTGGAGATCCGAGGACAACATTGGAGGTTACCCACCACAGAGGCAAATTACCTGGAGGGTATCGTATTGAGATAGGTCCCCCTAAAGTAACCTACAAGCGCGGCTGAATTCTTCTGCTATAAGGCAAGGGAGTCCAACCTATCTGGTGAGTGGGGACCTGTTGCAATATTCGCAGGAGGTAGAAGCACGGACACCGATGGGACACGATGCACTACAGTACTTTGTACACTTGAAATAGACTTTGATTTGCACTATTGTCACTTTAAGCACTTTAAGGCCGCGTACACACGGGCGGACTGTTCGCCCAACCTTGTCCGCTGAACAGTGTTTGGGCGGACAGTCCGCTCGTGTGTGGGCTTTCAGCGGACAGTTTCAGCGGACAGTTGGACGGACAAAGTCTTTCGGAAATTCCGAAAAACTGTCCGCTGAAACTGTGTTTGAGCGAACAGTCCGCCCGTGTGTGGGCCTGTCCGCTGTACTTTCGAAATGAGCGGACTGTTCCCGCTCGGAAAGTCCGCCCATTTCGAGCGCGTGTACAGGTAGGCGGGGCCCGCGAAGGAGACATCGCGGGCTCCGCCGCCTGGAATGGGCTTAAAGGGGAACCCCAACGCCGAAAAAAATCGGCGTGGGGGTTCCCCCCAAGTCCACACCAGACCCTTGTCCGAGCACGCTACCCGGCCGGCCAGGAAAGGGGGGCGAGCGAGCGCGCCCCCCCTCCTGAGCCGTACCAGGCCGCGTGCCCTCAACATGGGGGGTGCCTTGGGGAAGGGGGGGCCGCGCGGCCCCCCCACCCCGAAGCACCTTGTCCCCATGTTGATGAGGACAAGGGCCTCTTCCCGACAACCCTGGCCGTTGGTTGTCGGGGTCTGCGGGCGGGGGGCTTATCGGAATCCGGGAGCCCCCTTTAAGAAGGGGGCCCCCGGATACCGGCCCCCCACCCTATGTGAATGAGTATGGGGTACAATGTACCCCTACCCATTCACCTGTGAAATAAAGAACAAAAAAAAAAACACAACACATGGAAAAAGTATTTTATTGCACAGCTCCGGGGGTCTTCCGTCTTCGGGGGTCTTCTCGCCGGACTCCTCCGCTATGTGTGTGTAGCTCTTTTGCTAGCGGAGGAGTCCGGCTTTCTTCCTCCCCGCCGCCAGCCTCTTCTCCCGACTTCGGGGGTCTTGTCCCCCTCTTCGGTTCTTCTGCCGGGCCACCGCGCCTGGTCCGGTGGCCCGGTCTTCTGTCGCCGTCTTCCGTTCTTCTGTCGCCGCCTTCGGTTCTTCTGCCGGGCCACCGCGCCTTCTTGTAGCTCTTTTACAGGCGGTGGCCCGGTCTTCTGTCGCCGCTGTCGTCGCCGACTTCCGTTCGTGTTCTTCTTCTTGTTCTTCTCCAGGAGATGTTGACACGTCGCTCCCTCCGGCCGGAATGCCAGAGCCGCCCTGCGTTGTCACTTATATAGTGACAATGGGGCGGGGTCACATGGTATATGTCACATGGGTTGGTCACATGGGTTGATGTCACATGGGGACTATGACATCGTAAGGGGGCGGGGTCACCATGTGACCAACCCATGTGACATATACCATGTGACCCCGCCCCATTGTAACTATATAAGTGACAACGCAGGGCGGCTCTGGCATTCCGGCCGGAGGGAGCGACGTGTCAACATCTCCTGGAGAAGAACAAGAAGAAGAACACGAACGGAAGTCGGCGGCGACAGCGGCGACAGAAGACCGGGCCACTGCCTGTAAAAGAGCTACAAGAAGGCGCGGTGGCCCGGCAGAAGAACCGAAGGCGGCGACAGAAGAACGGAAGACGGCGACAGAAGACCGGGCCACCGGACCAGGCGCGGTGGCCCGGCAGAAGAACCGAAGAGGGGGACAAGACCCCCGAAGTCGGGAGAAGAGGCCGGCGGCGGGGAGGAAGAAAGCCGGACTCCTCCGCTAGCAAAAGAGCTACACACACATAGCGGAGGAGTCCGGCGAGAAGACCCCCGAAGACGGAAGACCCCCGGAGCTGTGCAATAAAATACTTTTTCCATGTGTTGTGTTTTTTTTTTGTTCTTTATTTCACAGGTGAATGGGTAGGGGTACATTGTACCCCATACTCATTCACATAGGGTGGGGGGCCGGTATCCGGGGGCCCCCTTCTTAAAGGGGGCTCCCGGATTCCGATAAGCCCCCCGCCCGCAGACCCCGACAACCAACGGCCAGGGTTGTCAGGAAGAGGCCCTTGTCCTCATCAACATGGGGACAAGGTGCTTTGGGGTGGGGGGGCCGCGCGGCCCCCCCTTCCCCAAGGCACCCCCCATGTTGAGGGCACGCGGCCTGGTACGGCTCAGGAGGGGGGGCGTGCTCGCTCGCCCCCCTTTCCTGGCCGGCCGGGTAGCGTGCTCGGACAAGGGTCTGGTGTGGACTTGGGGGGAACCCCCACGCCGATTTTTTTCGGCGTTGGGGTTGCCCTTTAAGCCCATTCAAGGCGGCGGAGCCCGCGACGTCTCCCTCGCGGGCCCTGCCTACCTGTACACGCGCTCGAAATGGGCGGATTTGCCTCCTCCTTACGTGGGCGAGTCCGTTCATTTCAAAAGTTGAGCGAACTGTTTGCCCAATCTTGTTCGTCAAACAGTCCGCTCGTGTGTGGGCAAGTCCGCTCATGCAAATTTTGAGCGGACTGTTTGCCCAAACTGTTTGACGAACAAGGTTGGGCAAACAGTCCGCGCGTGTGTACGCGGCCTAATACTTTATCACCTTATTGTATCATTAATTCATTTGTTCACTGCATTTGTTTTACACAGATATTAGATCAATTGTATGCACTTTATCATTGCTGTAATAGTCATATACCAACATCATCACTTTAATTATTAGACATGTGCACACTGAAATATTTTGTTTCAGAATTTTGTTTTCGTCTGAAAAATACATTTATTTAGTTATTCCCGAAATTAGTTTTTATTTATTTAGTTTTTCGTAAAAAATTGCATTAGTCCATAAGTCCAAATCTGTCGTTGAAGGCTTATGGTGTCTGTCGAATGTTCAAAGAAGATTCGACGGAGCAGCTAAACTGTATGACTCCGTATAGTTTAGCTGCTCCATCAAATCTTCTTAGAACTTTCGACAGACACCATAAGCCAAAGATTTGACATTTGTATGTTTTTCGCTGCTTTGTCGAATTTTTGTCATTCATGTTGAATGTATATGGTTCAAACAGAAAATGGACTGGTGATAGTGATCACTGACAGGTAACAAGATAGGGTATATAGAATCTCAATCTATAATATAGAATCTATAATAATAAGCCCCCCCCCCCCCCACAACAAGGGCAGACTCTGAGGCTATCACAACACTAGCAACACGAGTATCACTATCAGGTTCACAACACTAACACAATAGCAGCAGATTATTATGAAAAAGAACTGTAGCTTGCTTCACTATTGTTCTGCTGCTGTGCTTATGCTTAATTGCTAAATAATTTAGGTTCTCTGACAAACGGACCAGCTAAGATTGACTGTTTTCTGAAATGATTCAGTGTGTGTGTCTCTCTCTGCTAGCAATCGTAAGTGAAAGTAAGTTGGCTGTACGTGTGTACTTAGTTCTAGCTATTTTACTGCTCCTCCTCTTTGGTTACAATCAGCCAATAACATTCATCATCATTATTATTTTTATTTTACTTCCCCCACCCAATTCCAGCAGCGATCTTTTCTCTCTCTTTCGAATCTTTTCTATCTCTGTCGAATCTTTTCTCTCTATGTCGAATCTTTTCTCCCTATGTCGAATCTTTTCTCCCTATGTCGAATCTTTTCTCTCTATGTAGAATAATCCCGGACTAATAGAGGTAAGGTTAGGCACATCCGACCACAGGTTCCATAGAAACAGATTATTATCAGCATCATGTCGAATCTCCTATCTATATCGAACTGTTATCTCAACGAAATGAAAATAAAGCATTTGTTTATGTCGGATCTTTTGTTTTTCGGATTCTGCACTTTCGTTTTCGTTTGTTAAAACGATAACGAAAATACCTGAAATTCAGACGAAAATGCATTCGGACGAAAACTAATGAACATGTCTATTAATTGTTAGTACCAGGTGGAGCAAGCGCTGTCTTTTTTTCCTACCCATTGTTTATTTAGAAGGCTGGAAACCAATTTTAAAAGTGATAAAGTGAGATTTTAGTGATGGGTTTGGATTTGCTTTAACATGTTTTAGCTAGATGGTGAAATGGATATTTTGTAGATGGGCAACTCCTATCCTCATATTGATTAGTGGTTCCAAATTAATAATAACTACTGCAGTAGGGAACAGACACAAAAGATACGCTCAGCATCTTTCCAAATAACCGTTCTCCTTTATTATGACACATGTGAAGGTTTTTATACACATGATTATGTAAGTATAACATTAATATTACAATTGTATGTTTATGGTAACGTTACATAGGCAGGCTAATTCTAATCAGGACTCGAAAGAATGCAAAACATGTACCGAAAACATTATTAGTGCTGTGTGCACAGTGAGGGCATTGTGCAATACATATAAAATAGAATACAATTATATACAGAACCTACAAATTTCCATTACAATGGTAAACCTTGAGAACAATTTTAAACAATGCAGTAAGCGAAAATTGTCCATTGTGCAGGCAATGCCTATAAAACATTAGCATTCAGTAGTTATGCAGCCTACCAAGTATTATTACCCAACTTGGACGTCCCTCGAAGCTGGTCATACACTAAAATTCTAAAATCTCTGTATGATCTCCTTTAGATTTACCGAAACTATGTTATAGGAGGACAAACCGAAACAAAAATTGTTCAATTTCTATAAGGTCAGCCAGACCCTTGCACTACATAGTTGATGGTAGATCTAAAGGGTTTGCACAATCAGATTGTATCCGCTTGCCGACCAGCACACGCCGGTTTATGTCGGCAGAATGGCACTGGCACGCAAAAGGGTGTACAGGTACATCCCCTTTAAGAAGCTGTGTCGCGAGCGCATGTGCGCCGCCAGAGACGCGAGCATGTTCGCACGACCGGTCTCCGTGACCATGGGTCCCACGGGCTCGATGTCCGCCAGGTGCCCGCGATCGTGTCACGGAGAGCAAGAACAGGGATATGCCTTTTTAAACAAAGCATTTCCCCATTCTGCCTAGTGACAGGACAGTGATCACAGCTCCCTGTCATCGAGAGCAGTGATCACTGTCCTGTGTGTTGAAGTCCAGCCCCCTCACAGTTAGAATCACTCCCTGGGACACACTTAACCCCTTCACTGCCCCTTACTGGTTAACCCCTTCACTGCACTGATTGCTGTATAAATGACAATGGTCCCAAAATAGTGTCAAAAATGTCCAATGTGTCTGCCATAATGTCGCAGTCCCGTTAAAAATTACATATCGCTGCCATTACTACTAAATAAGAATAAGAATAAAAATGCTATAAATCTATCTACTATTTTGTAGACGCTATAACTTTTGCGCAAACCAATCAATATATACTTATTGCGTTTTTTTTACCAAAAATATGTAGAAGAATACATATCGGCCTAAACTAAGGAAAAACTGAGCTGTTGGCGCCTCCCTTGCCCCTTTTGGATGTCGGGTTCTTGACGTTGGGGGTAAGTCTATGGCGGCGCCCTCTGCATGAGTTTCCCCCCTCTGTAGGTTCCCATACCCAGGTCTCTTTCAATCACTCCCTTTTGCAATCACATGTACTATGGTTTCCTTACCTCCATCCACATATTTTTAGGTACTCACACATTTGCATCTCCTTTTCTTATTTCTTGTTTAAGATTTAATTCCCCCTTTTTTTTTTTTTCTTAACGACTTGATTTAGTTTTCTGATTCTTTATTTCTCAAGTCTTTCCATTTTTTACTTCTTTCACCATTTTTCCTGCTTTTCAACTTTTTCTAGCACTCTTCACTTTTTTCCCTTTTTCCTTTTCTCAATATTATACTTCACTTTCACATTCACTTGTTAGCCCACGGTCGGACATTCCGACAACCAAATCCATCGGATTTTGTCCGTCGGATTTTGTCCGACGGATTTTGTCCGAAACTGTTGCATACACACGGTCGGACAAAGTTGTCGGAAAATCTGATCGTTCATAACGTGATGACGTTATTTCGTTACGACGGGACTACGTTCAGGCTAGTAGCCAATAGCTTTGATGTAGGAATTTGATCTGAACATGCGTGGCACTTTGTCCAATCGGAATTCTCTACACATGATCGGAGTATGTCCGATTGGAGCTTTTTGTCTGAAAATTTTACCAACAAGTTGGAAAACTTGGTCCGTCGGAGTGTTGAACCCGGGATGGAGGAGGGGATCTGAACGGCCCCTACTACCTCATTTAAAGTCCCAAATATTGTTACTCTTTTTCTTAATCATGAGGAATATATATATATTTGGGGGATATTTATTATAGCAAAAAGTAAAAAATAATGCATTTTTGCTATTCCTTTGTTTATAGCGCAAAAATAAAAACCGGCAGAGGCGATCAAATACCATCAAAAGAAAGCTCTATTTGTGGGAACAAAAGGACGTCAATTTAGTTTGGGTACAGCGCTGCATGACTGTGCAATTGTCGGTTAAAGAGGCGCAGTGCCGAATCGCAAAAAGTGCTCTGATCAGGAAGGGGGTAAATTCTTCCGGGGCTGAAGAGGGTATAGTGTATTGTCAACTGTCCCTAGATCACAATGTGTCCCTAATACTGTCTTTCACCAGACTCATTCAAGCGGTACTTCACTCTAAAAGGAAGTTCCACTTTATGCCCTCCTCTTCTTCTATTTTTGAAACTTTTTTTTGGGGGGGGGGTCCCTGGTTTTGACAGGTTCCTGCTTCCACTCCTGGTCAGATCGCCGCACTGATCCAATGGAAGTTCTCGTTACCCACCGCACCCCTCCTAAACTTCTGGGACACATCACACAGGTCCCAGAAGGCTGAAGGACTATTCACAGCGCATGGGGCAGATGGTTGTGAAGCCGCAAGGAATCACAGCCAGCTACCCACAGTAAACATGCCAACACTGGGAACCCATTAATGGACAAAGAACCGGTTTGGGAGCTGGACCTCTGAACAGGTATGTGTCCTTTTATGTAAAGTCAGTAGTTACAGTATTTGTAGCTGCTGACTTTAAAAATGTTTCTGATAGGACAAAGAACCTCTTTAAGTTTGCGCATCAACACTTGTCCACCCTCTTATGTGCATTACATATTTGATGCATTCACCCCTTTACACCCAATAGAGATTCAAATACTAAGAATCCTCAGAACGTCGTCCACACCCCTGTTCTTTCTTCTTCACCCTCCTCCCCCACCTACTTATGTCTTTCTTTGGTTCTTCTCTTTTTTCCCTCTCTTCCCCGACATTCTTTCTATCTTTGGCTTAGAGACACAGGACCCAGTTCATGGCCTATGTGGCACTCATAACCACCGAAAATATGAAGACTATGTGATGATATTAACCAAGCTCTCAACTTATTGTGTGGTCTCAGCTACTGCTTATGTACACTGTATGACTACGCAATTGTAGATTACTTCTGCTTCACCATCTATGTGCCGGTTTAAAGAGTGATTCATATTGTACCATGTGTCTACACCAAAAGCCTTCTTATGGCTTGTCCTCTTCTGTATTGAACAAAACTTTCTAATCTTAATATATATATATATATATAATGTTAAGAAGAAATAAGAACCTGCAGGGCAAATGCAAGTGAATGGCTGAGGAATGCAGGCACATCTAGTTAAGCAAAGTGGTTTTAAGGCTTAAACATTTTTTACTTTAATGTATTCCTTGCATTATAGTAGAACTATAACCAAAACTTTTTTTTTTTTTTCATATTGGATAGAATAAGGGATGGTTATAACCTCTGTAAGGTGTATTGTATTGCCATCTGTGTTCCATTGGGGAGATTTCACTTCACTTCCTGTCTCATAGCCAAAAAAGGTAGTGAGAAAAAATACCTGCAAATTAAGAGCATCTCTTGGGGAACCCCCAGGTTACCAGAACTAGTGTCCCCATTGGAAAATTTCCCCTCTATTACTGTTCTGGGGAAAACTCAAAATTAAGGATAAACAGGACAATTAGAAAGGGTGAATCTCCTAATGGGAGGCACAAACAGCAATAAAAAACCGATAGGTACTCTAATCCATATCCACTCAATCCAAAACAAAACAAAAATTTTTTTATCCAGCTCTGTACCTGACTGCAGGGGCTCGCTCCTCTTCTCCCTGCTCTCACAGGCTTTTCTGAGAGCAGCGGAAGCTATTGGCTGCCGCTGCTGTCAATCAAAGCCACTGCGGAGGGGTCAAGCCCCATCGCCTGTCTCTCGGGAGCAAACCCACATAAGTGCCCCAATAGTAAGCGACTTTCTATGGAGCACTCACCAGCGGGGAGGTGCCAGATGCACCAGCAGGGCCCCGGGAAGAGAAAGTTCTATACAATTCCACAGCAAAGAGCAGATAAGTATAAACTGTTATTTAAAATAAAAATTTGAACAATGCCCATACTTACCTGTTCTGTGCAAACTTCTTCTTCTGGGGTGGCCTGCCAGCTCTCCAAGCCCCTCCTCTTCATCAGGTGCCCCCACGGAAAACTGTTTTTCATGAGGACACCCATTTGGGCTCGCTCCTGAGTCCCACTGCTGCGTCCATTGACACAGATCCCTCTGCTCCCATGTCACAGCTTTTGATTAACAGCAGCAGGAGCCAATGACTTCTGCTGCTATCAATCTGTCCAATGAGGAGAGCGACAGTGGCATGCACATCACTGGATCGGATCAGGCTCGGGTAAGTAAAAAGGGGGGGATCTGGGGGGAGCTTCAGCGGAGAAGGATTTTCACCCTAATGCATAAAATGCATAAGGCTTTACAAGCACTTTAATAAATTCCCATAATGACCTTTGATAAAGAAATAAAACTCTTCTTTATGTTACCCCATCTCTTTGTATACAAAACAAGTTTATTCCATCTCCAAAATAAGAGAACATAATGGCTAAATAGATTGAGACCATTGAGAGCAGCCCATAATTCCCATTAAAAAGCTGTCAATGGCAGCCTTCAGAAATCATGAGCTTAAAATATTGCTATTCATTATTTGTGCCAGCAGATGGCAGCAGTACTCCATAAGATTTAATTGTAGAACTTCCATAGCTTACTATGTACTAGGCAGAGGAAAAGGTCACCAGATATCAGGGCTGTTTAATATCAATAACAATGTTACAATGTAACATATTTTTATTAAAAATGTAACTGCAAAGTCAAAGAGAACAGGGTAATGAAGTGGAAATATAGTTAGCATTAGAATTAGTGTTAAGATATAACTAAAGGCAAAACCTTTTTTTTTTTTCAGTTTTGCATAGAGGGGAGAGGGATTGGAGCACAAGTTTTCATTGCTGTCTGTGCCTTCCTTAATGGAGATTCGCCCTCTCTATTTGTCCTGTTTACCATTATCTTTGAAAGTAATATAAAATCCCAAATGTTGGGTTATCCCCTGAAAAGTAATAAAGGGGAAAGCTTCCAATGGGATACTAGTTACGGTGACCCAAGGAATTCCCCTAATTTGCAAAGATTTCCTCTCACTTCCTGTTTGGCTATGGGACAGGAAGTGAAGGGAAATCTCCCCAATGGGACAAAGATGGCAAAAAATAAACCTTGCAGGGGCTATAACCCTCCCTTATTCTATCCGGAAAAAAAAAAAGTTTTGCCCATAGTTCTACTTTACATTGGTTGTAAACACATATTCCCAGTGAAGTGAATGGCCTCAGGTTATACACAGAGATGAAACACATACTCCTACATAAGTTGCACCTGTTTATCTGAGGCTCTCTCTTCTCTACAGTTCAAAGTGCACAGTTTACACTTTCCATTTCTGAGTTTCACAGAGCAAAGAGGAGAGCTAAGTGTAATCTGAGACCTGAGTGGAGGGAATGGACACACCCCCTCTACACAGTTTTATAGGGAAACATGCACAGCTGAAACTGTCAATCACCTGCTTGTGTCGGAATGGTGGGTAGGGCTGTCTCCTGTGATTGCTTGGTGTCGGGATAAAATCACTTTGCTCACTCCTAAATTACAATTTCCACATCCCACGGTATAGCATTCGTTTTTTAGCACCCTCCTGCCTGTCAAACTGTGTCTGTGCAGTCGCTCTGTCCCCATATGCTTACATGAGCTGCTTGCATAAAGCAGAGGCGTACTAAGTGGGGGGGGCGTGCGGCCCCGGGTGCCACACACTGGGGGGGGTGTCAGGCCAGCGCCCCCCCCCCCCCTCCGCAACTGAAGTGTCAGACAGCGCCGTGCCTCGGGTTCGCAGCCCACACAGAGAGAGCCCGAGGCACTGGCAGTGGGCGGCATTGCAGGGGGGGGTGCGAGCAGCACCCGAGTGGAGTGACATCTGCCGGCTCAGTGATCCGGGACCCAGCTCCCCTTCTCTCTGTGGTCTCGTCGCGCTGCCGTTCTGATCAGTCTCGGGCAGTGGCTCTCACTCACAGCCGAGCAGAGTGAAGCCGCCTCCCCCTCCTCCATGCACAGCACTGTGTAGACAAGGAGGGGGAGGCGGCTTCACTCTGCTCGGCTGTGAGTGACAGCCGCTGCCCGAGACTGATCAGAACGGCGCAACGTGAGTCACGTGACCACAGAGAGAAGGGGATTTTTGCGCCCGGTCCCGGATCACTGAGCCGACAGGTGACACTCCACTCGGGTGCTGCTCGCACCTCCACCCTGCAATGCCGCTGCCTTGGGCTCCAGGTACACTATGGGTCCTTAGGGGAGGCTGTGCACTGTAGGGGGGTTCTTTACTGTGGTGGCTCCTGCACTGTAGGGGGGGTCCTGCACTGTAGGGGGGGTCCTGCACTGTAGGGGGAGTCCTGCACTGTAGGGGAGTCCTGCACTGTAGGGGGGTCCTGCACTGTAGAAGGGGTCCTGCACTGTAGGGGGGGTCTGCAGGGGGGTCCTGCACTGTAGGGGGGGTCCTGCACTGTAGAAGGGGTCCTGCACTGTAGGGGGGTTCTTTACTGTGGTGGGTCCTGCACTGTAGGGGGGGTCCTGCACTGTAGGGGGGTTCTTTACTGTGGTGGGTCCTGCACTGTAGGGGGGGTCCTGCACTGTAGGGGGTCCTGCACTGTAGGGGGGGTCCTGCACTATAGGGGTCCTGCACTATAGGGGTCCTGCACTGTAGGGGGGTCCTGCACTGTAGGGGGGGTCCTGCACTGTAGAAGGGGTCCTGCACTGTAGGGGGGTCCGCATTGTAGAAGGGGTCCTGCACTGTAGGGGGTCTGCAGTGTAGGGGGGGGTCCTGCACTGTAGGGGGGTCCTGCACTGTAGGGGGTCTGCACTGAAGGGGTCCTGTACTGAAGGGGTCCTGCACTGTAGGGGGGTCCTGCACTGTAGGGGGGTCCTGCACTGTAGAAGGGGTCCTGCACTGTAGGGGGGGGTCTGAACTGTAGGGGAAGATTCGGCACTGTAGGGGGGTCTGTACTGTAGGTGAGGATTCTGTACTGTAGGGGAGTCTGTACTGTAGGGGGGTGGATCTGTACTGTAGGAGGGTCTGCACTGTAGGGGGGGGGTCTGCGCTATAGGGTGGAGGGGTCTGTACTGTAGGAGGGTCTGCACTGTAGGGGAGGATTCTGTACTGTAGGGGGGTCTACACTGTAGATGGGGGTCTGTATGGTAGGGAGGGGGGTCTGCACTGTAGGGGATCTGTGTAACATGCAGAGGGTCCAGAGCTGTGAGGGGCTGTGTAATGTAAAGGGGTGCAGAGGTGCAGGGTGCTGTGTAATGTAAAGGGGTCCAGAGGTTCAGGGTGCTGTGTATGTAAAGGGATCCATAGGTACAAGGGCTGTGTAATGTAAAGGGGTCAGGAGGTTCAGGGTGCTATGTTATGTAAAGGGGTCCAGAGGTACAAGAGCTGTGTAATGTAAAGGGGTCCAGAGGTGCAGGCTGCTGTGTAATGTAAAGAGGTCCTTAGGCGCAAGGTCCTGTGTAATGTAAAGGGGTCCAGAGGTGCAGGGCGCTGTGTAATGTAAAGGGGTCAGGAGGTTCAGGGTGCTATGTTATGTAAAGGGGTCCAGAGGTGCAGGGTGCTGTGTAATTTAAAGGGGTCCAGAGGTGCAGTTGTGGAGAGGGGGGGTACACAGTAGGGACAAAAAGATATTGAAGGATGCAGAGGTATGCAGGGGACACGGTGGGTGTTTTTACATTTTATGGTGGGGGATGCCAGATATAGGATCCGCCCCGGGTGCCAAATGCTCTAGGTACGCCCCTGGCATAAAGCACCTGGTTGCTTAATGTGATTGTGAGGGTTTGTTTTTTCTTTACTTAAAATAACAAACATATCATACTTACCTCCACTGTGCAGCTCTTTTTGCACAGAGTGGCCCCGAACCTGCTCTTCTGGGGTCCCCTGGCGGCTCTCGTGGCTCCCCCCCCCCATCTATATACTCAGATTTTCTGCAGATTTTTGTCTTCAGATTTACCAAAACCATATAATATGAGGACAAACCTTGGGAGTTTCAATTTGTATGCAGTCAGGCAGGCCCTTGTACTACATGGTTTTGGTAAATCTGAAGACAAAAATCAGCAGAAAATCTGATAGTGTGTATGGTGGCTTGAGAGGGATACCTTGCGGGCGCGCTCTCGAGTCCAGCATTCAGTGTCCATAGCCGCCGAATGTATGACTCGGCCCTGCTCCTGGCGTCCACAACGTCATTGGATTTAAATGACAGCAGCAAGAGCCAATGGCTGCACTGCTATCAATCTAGCCAATCAGGACACAAGACACTGGCTAGAGCTGGTGTGCTCTTCCCCAACGCGAGAAAAAGAGGATTCAGGTAAGTAAAACAGGGGCACTGGGAGGCTGCTGCACTGCAAGAGGTTTTTCACCTCAATGCATTTTAAAAACCACTAAGGGTTACAACTCCATTAAGCTGCACAGGGGAGGGCTGGGCCAGGGGGCAGGGATGCAATTGCCCCCTGGGCTGCTCTGATATGCGATGGCAAAGGCTGCTGTGTCGTCAGCTCAAAACCGCAACATGCACAGTTCTTGAGCTGGCCGAGTCCAGTACTGTGAGCCAGCAATGTCTTCATGTCAGCCCCTCCCTACTCCACACCATTGGCTGGCAGAGGCTAGACTTGCTCTCTGCTCAATCTGAGCAGTTGGCTAGAATCCAGTGAGGCTCCTGGGAGGCCGGGACCATCCAAGTAAGTGAGCTCCTCCTCTCTCCTCCTCTCTGCAGCCAAAGAGTTTTTTTCTAGCAGCCTGTGCCAGTACCTTGCCCTCCTAGGGCTAGGTGGTATGATGTGGGCTGTCACTGACATGCTGCAGTTTGGCTGCAGTGCTGGTGTACTGGCAGTCACCCTGCATGTTGCCCCTGGGACATAGAGGATGCACATTTTTACTGCATGTTCTGAAAGTGCACAAAACGTCCTGCATGCTGCATGTTTGGTGCACTTTCAGAACATGCAGTAACCTAAAAGAAGTCTGAGGGGGTGTGACACCTGCCAGTACACCCGCACTGCAGCCAAACCGCAGCACACCAGTGTGAGCCTAAATGCTTGTATTCACTTGCAGCAGCCACTGCCACTCCTCTGAAAAGTGATCCATGCTCAGGTCACTTTTCAGAGGCATTTGACAGGCAGTGAATAGTTGATATCACATTTCATCCCTGCCTGCTTTAACCCCCCTAAATGCCAATCCCTGCAGGTAATGATACAGTTCACTTTGAACTCCACCTTATTTCCATTACTCTCTGTATGTATTAGATGTGGTCTCACCTTTTTGTTTGCACATCTAATACCAAAGGGTACTTTCACACTGGGGTGATGTGGGCGGTAGTGGTACAGCGCTGCTCGTTTTAGTGGCGCTTTACCATTGTTTTAGTGGCGCTAGCGGGGCACTTTTAACCCCCACTAGTGGCCAAAGAAAGTGTTAAAAATGACCGTGTTGCATTCATTTCAATGGGCTGGGCACCTCTCCCAAACCGCCCCAATAATGCTGCTTGATGGACTTTTCAGAATGTCCTTCAAGCGCACCGCCCAGTGGGAAACCTGGGGTGGCATAAGAAGTTCTTTACAGGTGCTATTTTTTAGCACTAAAACGCCTGTACAGCGCCTTCAGTGTTAAAGGACCCTAAAGAGAGTTCTGGAAATAAGGTGGAGTTCAAAGTGAATTTCTACACCTGAGTGGAGCACCCCTTTCAGAAGATTTGAGGATATTATTAATCCCAGCGACTGGTGGACTTAGGCCACAATAGACAGATTGAAATTCTGCCGGTTCAGCAGACATTTCAATCTATCTCTGTGCACACTGGTTGTACAGAATTTGACTCCATCAACTGACAGTACAACCAGCGTGTCTATGTTTTTTAGCGATCAGTGCTGGCTGCTATAGCTGCCAGCAGTGATCACTGTATTCTGATGGCTTGGAAACTTTCACCTCAGAGCACACACCGACACACGGCTCTTACGGAAGCTTGGTAATTCAAGTTCTGGGCTTCCCTAACATTAAAGCCCTGTGGGGCTGTGACCAAGTCTGGGCAAGAGCTGGGAAATGACATTACTTACCTCATATCCCTTCCACTCCTAAACCTGCTCCGCTGCAGCACCAGGCCCACAATGCCCTTAATCTGGCCTGTGCTCCAGCATGCGCCTGCATGTGCATTTCTTACTATCCGCAATTGAGACAGGAGGAACCTGCACCCTGGTGAATCTGGTGTTCATGCCGGGGAGACAGCAGGACTTGCGTGTTTAGCCTGCTGCGCTCACTGTGACTCTCGGCTACTCTGCTTGCTTGGCTTGCCCAGTGGTGTGGCGCTCACTCACCAGAGAAGCTCCGGGCTCCACAGGTAGTGCTTAGTGTGGTGGCAGTGACTGCACAGTCTTTAGTCTTCATCTTCCTGCAGTCTCATTGGTCTGTGTACTGGGTGTGGGGAAGGGGCAAGCTCTTTTTCTCAGTCTCTCTGGGGGCAATCATGCAGTCTCTGAGAGACTGCTCCATTCTCTGAGAGACTGCTCCACTTCACACTGCCTGTACAGAGACTGACTGCTTCACAATGCCTGCACAGAAAGTGACTGCTCTCTCTGTGGAGGCAGTGTGAAGTGGGTTCTCTCTCTGTGGAGGCAGTGTGAAGCGGGATCTCTGTGGAGGCAGTGTGAAGCGGGGTCTCTGTGGAGGCAGTGTGAAGCGGGGTCTCTCTCTGTGCAGGCAGTGTGAAGCAGTCTCTCTCTGTGCAGGCAGTGTGAAGCAGTCTCTCTCTGTGCAGGCAGTGTGAAGCAGTCTCTCTCTCTGTGCAGGCAGTGTGAAGCAGTCTCTCTCTCTGTGCAGGCAGTGTGAAGCAGTCTCTCTCTCTGTGCAGGCAGTGTGAAGCAGTCTCTCTCTGTGCAGGCAGTGTGAAGCAGTCTCTCTCTCTGTGCAGGCAGTGTCAAGCAGTCTCTCTCTCTGTGCAGACAGTGTCAAGCAGTCTCTCTCTCTGTGCAGGCAGTGTCAAGCAGTCTCTCTCTCTGTGCAGACAGTGTCAAGCAGTCTCTCTCTCTTTGGGGCAATGTGGAGCAGTCTCCCTCTTTCTCTGTACGGGGAATGTGGTGTAGATGGGTGGTGATTCAGTGGTTCAATGGGCAACTTGACTGGACTTGCCCCCCAGGCCTAAGGCTGCCAGCCCTCCCCTGAAGCTGCATATAAAGTCAGTCCATTCATGACATACAGGCCTCAGCGTCCATGTGAATGAGGCCTAAATAAACATGTGTATGAAAGCAATATTCTTTTATCTTGTCCCTTGCTTCCTTAGAGTAGCCATACACGATAAAAGATAAGCCTGATGAAAGAAAATTATCTGACTAAATCATTAAAGTGTTACTAAACCCAGGACCCTGCATTTACTATATCTGGTCTCCCACAGTACACAGAACATGGAAATACAATTATTTTAGTGAATGCTAAATACCATTTCTCATCAGCAGTATATTTCAGTCTTGTGCCATCTATCAGTGTCCAGCCGAGCACTGGACAAAGCTTGTAGGAGGAGTTTTCGTTCTCCCCTGCATGTCCTATGAGGCTGCAGGACCCCTGACCCTCTGTCTGGACAGTGCTGATTGGCCCGGTGCTGATCACATGCGCCCTCCCAAGAAAAAAAAAATCTCTCTAGCAATACACACCAAACTGAGCATGTGCAGAGTGACTCCAAAGGCTCTGTCTTATCAGGAGATGGATTGGGACTGTGGAAGAAGGGGAGGATCAGAGAAGACAGGATCACACAGTCTTTTTAACACAATGCAGAGGATTAACCCCTTAGGTTCCACAGTGACTATAACAGGAATGCTTTACTGCATATACAGACTGATTTTACTGTTGTGGGTTTAGTTAGGGTCCTTTCACACGGGGCGGATCAGTGCTGATCCGTCCCGTGGATATCCGCTTGCTCAGCGGGGATCGCCGGAGCGATCTCCGCTGAGCAGGAAGATGACAGGTCCGTCTCTGCACACTGCACAGAGACAGACCTGTCACAGTGCCGCTCTCCCCTATGGGAGATCGGGTGACGACGGACCGCAGTTTTTTTCCTCCGTCACACTTTTTCCGATCGGAGCGGGTCGGATGTCAGTGGACTTGTCACCGCTGACATCCGACGCTCCATAGACCTCTATGGAGCATCCGTTCAGGTCCGCCTGAAAAACTGACAGGCGGACCTGAACGGATCGTCCGTGTGAAAGGGGCCTAACACTTTAACCACTTGCCGACCGCCGCACGCCGATGTACGTCGGCAGAATGGCACGGGCAGGCATAAGGACATACATGTACGTCCCTTGCCTCCCGCGGGTCGGGGGCCCGATCGGGCCCCCGTCCGGTGCCTGCGGCGGTCGGTATTCGTTCGGGAGCGATCCCGGACGAGGGGACGGCCATTCATTCATGGCCACCCCCTCGCGATCGCTCCCGACGAATAGAAATCCCCGGTGACATCACTTCCTCTCCTGTAATGTAAACACAGGAGAGGAAGTGATGTATTCTCTCCTCCGTGTCGGTAGTTTTCGTTCCGACACGGAGGAGAGCGGATCGGTGAGTTGCACCAACACTCTACACACACAGTAGAACATGCCAGGCACACTCACACCCCCCCTTTACCCCCCGATCACCCCCCCAATTACCCCTGCCCCCCAGTCACAGTGACACCAATGTCATTTTTTTTTTTTTTGCATTGGTGTCATTTGTGACTGTAATAACTGTTAGGGCAGTTAGGGTTAGCCCCCTTTAGTTCTAATGTACCCCCCTAACCCCCCCAATAAAGGTTTAACCCCGTGATCACCCCCCGTCGCCAGTGTCACTAAGGCTGGGTTCACATTGCAGCGGTTTATGAGAACGAATGTGATTCGCACCGCACTGCAGTGCAAATCACATCCGATCTCTGTGCGATTCGAGTTCAGCCATTCGCCGCACCCGCCGCACCCGCCGCAAATTCGCACGGGACCCTTTTTTTGGCCCGCAGCAGAATCGGATCGCATGGGTGTTCACACCATGCGATCCGAGTTTGCAGATCACACTGCGATATGCGAACTGATCTGGGGGTGTCAGTAACATTTCACTGACACTCCCAGCAGTTCGCATAGGGCAGTGTGAACTGCCGCCGGGAGGCATGCGATGCGGGAACCCGCCGCGGATTCGCGGCGTTTCCGCATCGCTCCAGTGTGAACCCAGCCTAATAAGCGATCATTTTTCTGATCGCCGTATTAGTGTCACAGGTGACGCTAGTTAGGCAGGTAGGTATTTAGGTTCGCCGCAGCTTTTTATAGCGCCAGGGACCCCCATATACTACCGCATAAAGCCCCCTGATTGCCCCCTAGTTAACCCTTTCACCAGTGATCACCATATAACTGTTACAGGTGACGCTGGTTGGTTAGTTATTTTTTTATAGTTTCAGGGCACCCGCCATTTATTACCTAATAAAGGTTTAACCCCCTGATCACCCGGCGGGTGTCATTTGTGACTAATAACTGTTAGGGCAGTTAGGGTTAGCCCCCTTTAGTTCTAAGGTACCCCCCTAACCCCCCCAATAAAGGTTTAACCCCGTGATCACCCCCCGTCGCCAGTGTCACTAAGGCTGGGTTCACATTGCAGCGGTTTATGAGAACGGATGTGATTCGCACCGCACTGCAGTGCAAATCACATCCGATCTCTGTGCGATTCGAGTTCAGCTATACAGATAGTATGGCTGAATTCGTGTCGCACCCGCCGCACCCGCCGCAAACTCGCACGGGACCCTTTTTTTGGTCCGCAGCAGAATCGGATCGCATGGGTGTTCACACCATGCGATCCAAGTTTGCAGATCGCACTGCGATATGCGAACTGATCTGGGGGTGTCATTAACATTTCACTGACACTCCCAGCAGTTCGCATAGGGCAGTATGAACTGCCGCCGGGAGGCATGCGATGCGGGAACCCGCCGCGCATTCGTGGCGTTCCCGCATCGCTCCAGTGTGAACCCAGCCTAATAAGCGATCGTTTTTCTGATCGCTGTATTAGTGTCACAGGTGACGCTAGTTAGGCAGGTAGGTATTTAGGTTCGCCGCAGCTTTTTATAGCGCCAGGGACCCCCATATACTACCGCATAAAGCCCCCTGATTGCCCCCTAGTTAACCCTTTCACCAGTGATCACCATATAACTGTTACAGGTGACGCTGGTTGGTTAGTTATTTTTTTATAGTTTCAGGGCACCCGCCATTTATTACCTAGTCTCACTAGTGTACCCCTAAATTTAGGGGTGTCTACTTTCCAAAATGGGGTCATTTGGGGGGGGGTTTGTGCCATCTTGGCATTTTATGGCCTTCAAAACTGTAACGCCCTTAGAAAGCCTGAAGGCGGTGCTTGGTTTTCGGGGCCCCGTACGCGGCTAGGCTCCCAAAAAGTCCCACATATGTGGTATCCCCGTACTCAGGAGAAGCAGCAGAATTTATTTTGGGGTGTCATTTCACATATGCCCATGGCATGCGTGAGCAATATATCATTTAGTGACAACTTTGTGAAAAAAAAAAAAAAAAGTTTGTAATTTTCCCGCAACTTGTGGCAAAATATAAAATATTCCATGGACTCAACATGCCTCTCAGCAAATAGCTTGGGGTGTCTACTTTCTAAAATGGGGTCATTTGTGGGGGTTTTGTGCCATCTTGGCATTTTATGGCCTTCAAAACTGTAATAGGTAGTGAGAAGTGAACTCAAAAATTTACGCCCTTAGAAAGCCTGAAGGCGGTGCTTGGTTTTCGGGGCCCCGTACGCGGCTAGGCTCCCAAAAAGTCCCACATATGTGGTATCCCCGTACTCAGGAGAAGCAGCAGAATTTATTTTGGGGTGTCATTTCACATATGCCCATGGCATGCATGAGCAATATATCATTTAGTGACAACTTTGTGAAAAAAAAAAAAAAAAAAAAAAAAGTTTGTAATTTTCCCGCAACTTGTGGCAAAATATAAAATATTCCATGGACTCAACATGCCTCTCAGCAAATAGCTTGGGGTGTCTACTTTCTAAAATGGGGTCATTTGTGGGGGTTTTGTGCCATCTTGGCATTTTATGGCCTTCAAAACTGTAATAGGTAGTGAGGCGTGAAATCAAAAATTTACGCCCTTAGAAAGCCTGAAGGCGGTGCTTGGTTTTCGGGGCCCCGTACGCGGCTAGGCTCCCAAAAAGTCCCACATATGTGGTATCCCTGTACTCAGGAGAAGCAGCAGAATTTATTTTGGGGTGTCATTTCACATACGCCCATAGCATGTGTGAGCAATATATCATTTAGTGACAACTTTGTGTAAAAAAAAAAAAAAATTTTTTTTTTTGTCATTATTCAATCGCTTGAGGCAAAAAAATAAAATATTCAATGGGCTCAACATGCCTCTTATCAATTTCCTTAGGGGGTCTACTTTCCAAAATGGGGTAATTTGTGGGGGTTTTGTACTGCCCTGCCATTTTAGCACCTCAAGAAATGAGATAGGCAGTCGTAAACTAAAAGCTGCGTAAATTCCAGAAAACGTACCTTAGTTTGTAGATGTGACAACTTTTGCGCAAACCAATAAATATACAATTATTGACTTTTTTTTTACCAAAGACATGTGGCTGAATACATTTTGGCCTAAATGTATGACTAAAATTGAGTTTATTGGATTTTTCTAATAACAAAAAGTAGAAAATATCATTTTTTTTTCAAAATTTGCGGTCTTTTTACGTTTATATCGCAAAAAATAAAAATCGCAGAGGCAATCAAATACCATCAAAAGAAAGCTCTATTTGTGGGAAGAAAAGGACGCAAATTTTGTTTGGGTACAACATTGCATGACCGCGCAATTACCAGTTAAAGCAGCGCAGTGCCAAAGTGTAAAAAGACCTCTGGTCATTTCCCAGCAAAATGGTCCGGTCTGAAAGTGGTTAATTGTCACTCTTCCTTGCAGAGAAAAGTGGTAAATCCTTCTACAATTATACAAAATATTTGCTACACAGAAAGAGTAATGCCACATACACACGACCAGGCTTTCCGACAGACTAGGTCCGACTGTCTTCCCGACGGACTTTCAGTGGAGTTCCGACAAACTTTCCGAACAAACGGACTTGCCCACACACGAACGGACTAAGTCCATTCGAAAGTCCGTTAGTTTTGAACATGATGACGTAAGACAGGACTAAAAAAGGAAGTTCAATAGCCAGTAGCCAATGCCTTCTCTTGGGTCGTATTTGGTCCGTCGGACCAGCATACAGACAAACGTTTTTCGCGATAGGAATTGAGTCCATCAGACAGATTTGAAACATGTTCTATTTCTAGGTCCATCAGATTTTTAAAACAAAAACGATCGGATAAGCCCACACACGATCAGATTGTCTGACGGACTGATTCCGTCGGACCTAGTCTGCCGGAAAGTCCGGTCGCGTGTACGCGGCATTAAAGTCATTTTTATTATACAGGAGTTATATAGCACAGAAGAGCTTTACAATGTAAAGGGAGACAGTACAGTTACAGTACAAGAGGGTTAGGAGGGCCCTCCTCATGAGAGCTTACAATCTAATAGGGAGGGGTTACCAAAATCTTATTTTTATTTTGGAAAAGACTGGACCTTTAAGTGGCTGTCCAGCCCTTGTCAGTAGCGTCACCACAGCTTATTAGTGACTTCGGTGGTTGCTATCTGTGGTCGCTATTTATAGGCGTGCATTCACAGAGAGTTTTGGTCCCGTGCTTTACTTGCACACGCTAGGCCCTATTTTCAGCACCTGAATGGACACAAGGGGCATGACAGGTACCCGTGTGCCCCACAGCACGTAGCACCCCGGGGGAACTGGAGACACTCGAAGAGGCCAACATACTATGAGGAGACGATTGTGAGGTAAGGTGCTGCAGAAAGTTCCTTCAGAAGGGGTTTATGTCCTTCTACAACATGTTTTAATGGGACCTATCTAAGTCAGGAGTCCATCGAGAGAAGCTCAGAAATCAAAACCTGGGCTTTGTATTTCTGATTCTACTGTCCATTTAATATCTATTTTTAAAAAATCAGCTAGTGATTCTGAAGTCACAATGAAAGTCAGTCTGGTCCGTATTTAGTACAGAGTATACAACGAGAACTTGTTTGTGAATTTATTACCCCTGCATCTGCGATCGCAATCTGAGATGGTTTTTTAAAGGTCGCGGATGGATTTACCCCTGGAGATGAGATGGATTTTCACTCGGGCTTGGGGCAGATTTTATATTGCTGTAGTGCTACTTTGGAGAAGCGGGGTATGGCATATTTTATGAACTAAGCTGCAATCCTGCAGTAAATCTGTCTCATATGTGTCTCATAATCTGTCTCACTTCTGCTCAACGTTGCCCTGATCTTTCTCAATGTGTATTGAGCAATCAAGAATTTCCAATCAGGTGTCACATTCCTCTAGTGGCGTTGCTAGGGGGGTGCGGGCCGCACTTGGATGACACCTGCCGGAGGGGTGACACCCGTGGGTAGCGGCACCGCTAACACCGCCCGCTGCACTGTGTCCCGCGCCGCAGCTGTGTCCCTCAGCTCAGCGGAGTGGAACGAAGCCGCCTCCCCCTCCTCTCTGTTTACATCCACAGAGGACCGCTGTGTGTGTATGATTATCTGCTGTTCTGAGGTCTGCAAGGGGGCGTGTCTGTACTGCTGGAGGTGTCTGCACTGGGGGGGGTCTGCACTGGGGGGTGTCTGTACGGGGGGTGTCTGCACTGGGAGGGTGTCTGCACAGGGGTCTGCATAGAGGGGGGTGTCTGCACTGGGGGGTATCTGCACTGGGAGGGTCTGCACTGGGGGGTCTGCACGGAGGGCACCGCTGTCTACCGCGCATGCGCACTGTAAACAACAGCGCAGGCACACTGGGTGCACCGCAAGTGAAGGCAAACATGCAGTCACTTACGGCTCCCGCGTGCATGAGCCGGAGTGACGTCATCGCTGCTCCGGCCACTCACAGCCCCGGAGTAGGGATACCCGGAAGGATGATGGGCGACTGATGCTACAGGGGACAGCGGTGACTTCGCTGGCTCCTGTGTCAGGTAAGTGACACATAATGGGCTACTATGCGATGCATAGTAGCCCATTATGCTTTACCTTTGCAGGAAAACAAAGAGGAAGTAAACCCCATCAGGGTTTACTTCCTCTTTAAAGGTAAGCTTGTACAATCAAGGGGGTATTTCACTTTTTTGGGTTATATTTTTATTCTGTATACTGTATGAAACAAGCAAGTTACTTTTTATTTTGTTGACATTCAATCACTTTTTATATAAATTTCAAGAAAATGTGTTACCTATTAGGCCCCTTTCACACATGTCTGTATTTCATCCATCCGTTTGTGGATGAAATACGGACATACATGCATTCCTATGAGATAGCGGATGTCTGCGGATGAACATCCATAGACACCCGCTATTGTCCGCCTACGCTACTGTCCGATTCTGCAGACGGAGGAAAATCCTATTTTTCTATCCCTCTGCAGAGCGGATCGGATGAACACGGACAGACGGTCCGTGCTCATCCGATCCCCATAGAGGAGAGCGGAGAGCTGACAGGGCGGTCCCTGCACAGTGTGCGGAGACCGTCCTGTCCGCCGCCGGCTCAGCAGGGACAACGGAGCGATCCCCACTGAGCGAGCGGATCATCACAGGGCGGATCATTACTGATCCGCCCCGTGTGAAAGGGGCCTTATGGTCTTTTTTACAAAGGTGAACACGTTAATACCATATCCTTATTCTCCAAAAATTATCCATATACATTCACTGCTTAATGGCCCTGTAATCTATTTTTCATGAAATTGTTGCTTACTGTGTTTTTCTGCCTCCTTGTAATGTCCCCCATGAGCTCCAGAACCTCTCCTTTTCCCCCTCATTTCTGTTTGAAATGAGCAGTACACATTTGTTTTGGTGATGTGCGCTGCTCTATGCACACTACAAACCCCATAGTCCTAGTCCATCTCAGATCTCGGGAGTGAGCACGAGAGGGTGGCTACATTCCTACGTACATTGGGACCCTGGAGAATAAACGTAGCCACTCTCTAACAGAAAGCCTGAGCACAGCACAAAAAACAAAAAAAAAGAAAGAAATGTAGAGATTTGGAGGAAGCTGACAACAATAGAAGGGACTTATTGGAGTTAAAGTGATACTAAACACACTAATGCCACGTACATACCATCAAATTGTCCTAGTCTGCCGGACCACAGTACGCCGGACAAGTCGATCGTGTGTGGGCTCCAGCGGATTTTTTTATCGTAAAGTCCGGCAGACTTAGAAAGTAGTTTTGTCCGCCGGAATTGGCTTTCAGCGGACAATCCGTTCCTCAGTGTGCTAGTCCGGCGGACTAAGAATGACGCATGCTCTGAAGCAAGTACGAGAAGGAAGCTATTGGCTAGTGGCTATTGAACTTCCTTTTTCTAGTCCCATCGTATGTGCTGTATGTCATCGCGTTAGAAATCGCCGGACTTTCGGAGCGTCCGTGTGTGGCCAAGTCCGTTCGTTATAAGGTCCGCCGGATTGTTTGCCGGATGATTTGCCGGACCAATTCCGCCAGACAATTTGATCGTGTGTACGCGGCATAATCAAACTAATCAGCTTCCAGGTTTTATTGTCATGCTGTCACATGACCCAGCTCTCCCTCAGCCTGTCTGCAGGGAAACAGTGGTAGGAGGAGCTTCTATCCCTTTGTTACTTGTCACATGTTCAAAATAATAAATATACAGCCTTTGGGATACAGAGTAAAAAAAAAATAATGATATCAATACATTTTTTAAATTGTCATAAAAACATATATTTTAAATCAAATCTTTATTATTTTTTTGGGAATAACATGGTCTGGGCAGATTTCTGCCAGTCACAGACTGTGTCACGCCCCTCCAGCCTGTGTCTTATAATAAGAGGGAGGTAAAGCCTCCATTATTTAAGATGTAATATCCCACCCCCATTGTGTTTAGCTGGTTAGGCTGCTTTCACACTGGGGCGGTATTCAGGCGTTACAGCGCTAAAAATAGCGCCTGTGTAACGCCTGAAAAAAACCGGCCCCTTTAACTCCAGTGTGAAAGCCGGAGGGCTTTCACACTGGAGCGATGCGCTGGCAGGACGGTGAAAAAAGTCCTGCCAGCCGCATCTTTGCAGCGGTGAAGGAGCGGTGTATTAACCGCTCCTATACCGCTGCTACCCATTGAAATCAATGGGACACCGCGGCAATACCGCCGGCAAAGCGCCGCTGCAGCGGCGCTTTGCGGGCGGGTTTAACCCCTTTTCGGCCGCTAGCGGGGGTTAAAACCACCCCGCTAGCGCCCGCGCACCGCCGCTAAAACGACGGTAAAGCGCCGCTAAAAATAGCGGCGCTTTACCGCCGACGCTGCTCTCGCCCCAGTGTGAAAGCAGCCTTAGTGGGCATGGAGGAGGAGGGAGGGAGTGGGCTGTCATTTACCACTGTGTACACACCTACATGTGTGACTCTATAGTCACATGGGCTGCTCAGATGTGATAGGGAGGAAATGCTCAGCATAGAAACTCACTGAAAACTGAGCATGTGCAGAGCTGCCAACACTGCTCTGCAAAATTCCTAGCTGCAGTGGGGACATGGACAGAAGGGGGAGGTCAAGAACAACAGGATTAACCAGTTTTTATGCAGAATACAGAAGACGAATCCCAGAGTGATTATGAACAGCATGTGACACAGCATTTATTGATAGTTTTTTTTAATAATGTGGGTTTAATGACATAATTATAACTTTAAGTGGATGTAAACCTGATTCATTAAATTTGACCTAGGCACATATATCTGCAGTGTTTACTTATCTCTATCCAAAGCCCTGAGTCCCGTGTCTTTCTGCTGTTTTCATTACTCTGTTATCAGCATGATATCTTCTGACAAGTTCTCTGATGCAGGAGATAAAACCAGCCTGAAATTTGTGTCGGGGTGGGTGCTATAAATAAATTAGCAGAGAGATTGTCTTGTCACAGCACAGCTCTGAAAGTATATTCGTTCCTCTGCCTATGTGGAGTGGGGGTGTGTGCCTTTTTTCCAATCAGCTGTCACACAGTGTAAGCCAAGAATCCACTCCTACAGCTGAATGAGGAAGTAAAAATTCTAACACAATGTAAGAATTCTAAAGACTATAGCAAGCTGAAGACAGCAGATATACATGTAAAATTTATGTAGGGAGTTTTGTTTAATCTCTGTGTATCATCTGAGGCTGTTCACTTCACTGGGTATAGGAGAGGGTTTACATCCAATTAAGTTTTCGTTTTGGAGAGGGTTTACATCCAATTAAGTTTTCGTTTTGGATAGAGTGGAGCGGGATTAGAACACCTGTCAGGTTCTTAAATGCAGTCTGTGCCCTCATTAGCTAGGTTCACCCTCTCTATTTGTCCTGAGATCGGGATTGTGATCGAAAGTGAAAGAAATTCCCAGAACAGGAATAGAGGGGACATCCTGCAATGGGGACATTAATTCTTGTGACAACCAGGGATTCTCTCTCTTTGAAGGGAATTCCTTTCACTTCCTGTTTTAGCTATGGGGCAGGAAGTGAAAAGAAATCTCCGCAATGTGACACAGATGACAAAAAAAACCTGACAGGGATTAAAATCTATTCTTACTCCATCCAAAATGAAAAAAAAATGCCTTTAGTTCCACTTTAAGAATTTATACTTGAGTAGTATTTTTTAACTAGATTTTAGTGTAGGGACTATTTTTGGAGTTCTATTATCACTCAGCTGTTACTGAGCACCGTTAAAGAGGAAGTAAACCCTGGTGAGTTTACTTCCTCTTTGATTCCCTGCAAAGGTAAAGCATAATGGACTACTATGCATCGCATAGTAGCAGGGCTGTCTTTAATATTGATTGGACCCTGGGCAAAATTTTTCTTGGGCCCCACCTGCCCATTCAATTTCACTCTCCACCTGCTCTGAGACATACAATAAATAGCAGCTAGACCTAAAATCAGTTTACTATATTGGATCAGGCAGCAGTTGCGATTGGTTGCCAGGGGTTACAGCATATAATTACTACTTGCTGACTGGTTGCTAGAGGTTACAGCACACATTTCGGCTCATTGATTAGTTGCTAGAGGTTACAGCAAATTATTTCTGCTTGTGAATTGGTTGCTAGAGATTACTGTACAATATTACTGCTCACTGATTGGTTGCTAGAGGTTACAGCACATCATCTCCTCAATGCAGGGGTGCATGATATACATATGCCGCCTTTATTTACATATCAATGTCGCCTGCCACAGCTATTTACTTATGAATGCCACCACTATTTACATATGAATGTCTGTTATTTACATGTAAACACAGGGTCTGCAGGGGAGTCATCTGTACACAACAATAGGGCAGAGCTGGGCAGCATTAGTAGCAGCACTTCACACTGAGATATCAGGACACAGCACAGGACTAAAACTTCAAGGGACAAGGGAATTTAAACTGGGATAGTTGGCAAGTATGAGGCAGCTGCTTTGGGCCCCACAACAATGACAGGGCCCAGGGCAGCTGCCCCTTTTGCCCTGCCTTAAAAACGGCCCTGCATAGTAGTCCATTATGTGTCACTTACCTGACACAGGAGCCAGCGAAGTCACCGCTGTCCTCTGTAGTCCGGAGCCTCCATCTTCTTGGTGGGTCTCGGTGGGTCTCGCTGCTCCGCCGCTGTCATTCGACGAAGCCACGTTGACGTCACTCCTGCGCATGCGCGCGGGAGCTGCCACTCGCGGCATATCGCCGTTGACAGTGGCGCGCTTAGTGCGCCTGCGCGCCGCTGTCTACGGCGCATGCCCTGTAGACAGCGGTGCCTGTATTTTGGCAAATATCTCCTAAACCGTGTAGGTTTAGGAGATATTTCTTGGACCTTACAGGTAAGCCTTAATCTAGGCTTACCTGTAGGTCAAAGTGGTTTGTAAGGGTTTACAACCACTTTAAGTATACTTTCTAAATTGCACGCTGTAGAATATTTGTCTATAACATTGTCTGTATGCGTTTGTGTATTTGTTGTGGTGTGAAAGAACGCTTACACCACAGATTATAGCTGGGCATATAACGGTGCATTCATGCAGGATGTGAGACACAATACCTCGGACTTTAATAATATATGAGGATAAACTTGTAAAACAGAGTTTAAGACTAAAAACACGTAAAAGGGAAAATAATCCCATGCGACAAACAACCAGATACTGGCCATGAAGGATTTGTTCCCCCTCAGCAAACCTCAAGTGTCTGGAACTGACTGTGCCTGCTGTGACTGAAAGCACAGACTGACTATTCCAAGGTCATGAAGGAGTCCTGAGAGATAGACAGGCTCATATTAACCCTTGCTGTGTATAAGAATATTAGTACATTAGGTCCTGGTAATTGGAGTATGTGCCCTGCCACATTTTTCGTACTCTGTACATTTATTTTTTCTTCAGAAATGTATTTGACAAGCAGTCATGTTGCATTCACTTGGTATTTTGGTAAAGACCTCTGAGTGACCCGACCCTGGCCTGGGCCTGATAAGATAATCCTGAGACATGACCTAATTTATATGTAAACCACACATGGAGAACCCATTTCTTCATGCAGGTGTCTGTGAAGACATTGTTCACATCTTTAACATTCCAAAAGCACAAAACCAGAAAAAAAAATTCTACGAATGGTTGTGGGTAGATACATTGAGGGTCATTCATCAAAATTATATGCACATCTATTGCAAATCAGATTGTCCTCCAGGCTACACTCACACAGGTGTATGAGTATGGATAATTTGCTGCGTTCAGTAGCAGCTAAATGCCGCCTCTGGACGCAGGAACACTGTGCAATGCTGTATACAAACCGGCCATTTAGCTGCCACCAGAACGCCGCAGAAACACCGGCCCTGAATGCACACTGGCTGCATCCAGGGTCGGTTGGAGGCTCCTTTTGCATGTAACCACTTAGACGAGTGATTAAATGCGAACAGTGGCAGCGCCCCCCATTGATTTGTATTGTACAGGGTGCTGCTGGTCACACACTTTGGGGCTGATTTACTAAAGGGAAATAGACTGCACTTTTCAAGAGCAGTTGCTCCAGAGCTTATTAACCACTTGGTTACTGGGCACTTAAACCCCCCTCCTGCCCAGACCAATTTTCAGCTTTCATCGCTGATGCACTTTGAATGACAATTGCGTGGCCATACAACACTGTACCCAAATGAAATTTTTATTATTTTTTTCCCACAAATAGAGCTCTCTTTTGGTGGTATTTAATTACAGCTGGGAGTTTTATTTTTTGCTAAACAAACAAAAAAAGATGCAAAATAAAAAAAAAAAAATAATCATGTTTAATAGTTTGTTATAAAATTTTGCAAACAGGTCATTTTTCTCCTTCATTGAAACGCGCTGATGAGGCGGCACTGGTGGGCACCAATAGGCTGCACTGGTGGGCACTGATAGGCACAGTTAAGGCGGCACTAATAGGCACCGATAAGGTGGCACCGATAGGCACAGATAAGGCAGTACTGATGGGCACAGATAAGGCGGCACTGATGGGCAAAGATGGGCACAGATAAGATGGCACTGATGGGTGGCATGGATGGGTGGCACAGATGGGTGGCACTAATGGGCACTGATAGGTACCACTGATAGATGGGACTGATGAGCACTGATAGGTGGCACTGATGGGTGTCACTGATGGGCACTGATGGGCACTGGTAGATGACACTGATGGGCACGGATATGTGGCACTGAGGGGCAGCACTGTTGAGGCAGATTGTGGGCACTGACAGGTGGCACTGATGGGTGGCACTTTTTTTCATATTTAGGTGGCACTGGCAGGGGGCAGGTGGGCACTGATGAGCTGGCCCTGATCAGGACTGAGGAGGAAAAATAGCTGATTACTGGCTCTGTTGTGTCACATGATCAGCTGTCATTGGCTGACAGCTGATCACGTGGTAAGGGGTCAGGATCGACCCCTTGCTCCGATCTCTGATCAGGCGAGTCTCATAGACTCGCTGATCACAGAGCACGCCGCGCGCACCCCTCAGGTGGCGTGCAGACCGCTCGTGCACGGGATGACGTCAATAGACGTCGTCCCAGCAAAGCAGGTCCGCGCTGTAGCCGGGCTATAGCGCGGATCTCCAGTGGTTAAATGAGCAGAAGCTCTGCTGACTTTCCATTAGCCAATCATGTGCAAGCAAAAAAGCTGTTTTTGTTTGGGGTTTTTTCATTGCACGTGATTGGGTATTCTTTGCAAAGTGATACTTTACCTCATTTATTAAGCTCTGGAGCAATTTCCCTTGCAGACTGCAACTGCAAAGTGCACAGTCTATTTGCCTTAGGGAAATCAACCCCAGTGTATTAAGGAAGCCAGCAAAATCCAATGGTTTTCATCAGTGGCTGTGCCTGGCCTTCCCCATGCACCCATGTAAATATAGTCTAATTTGACGAATACATACGTACTGTATATACAACTGTTTTTTTTTACATAATTCTGACCCCTGATCCTGCAATCCTTATGAACGGGCCATCGCTAGTAACTGGTAAATCCAATGCGTTTCAGAGGAATTGCCTCCCCCTTCCTCAGGGGTGTATTCATGATGGGAACAGGCTTGCAATCCTAGAGGTAACTGGAATAGCATTGCAGCTGAGATTGAGCATGCTAGAACATGAAGATCGAACAGCTTTTCAGGGGCCTTATTCCCAGCCACATCGCTGCCACAAAGGAAGATTTCAGCTAAACCTTGAGACAGCAGCATCACACTGCTGTTAAGTAATGTACCTTGTGCATATTTTTTCACCTATACTTAGACTTTAAGCTTGCTGCTCTGCCACTGAGGCATTCACTCTCTGGATAATGTCCTGGCTTCAATTGATGTTTCAAAAATCAAAAAAATGCATTTAGACTCTAAATCATTTGTTTGGCCCTCTCTCTGGCTCAAATACAGCAGTAAAAACTTGACAGTGCTTCTAATCCCTCACCATTGTATTCAAAACTAATAAAAATATTTTGGCTATAAATATATTTTTTTGGACCTCATGCACATGGATGCTTAGCAGCTCACTGGCACGTTTTAGCGCCTGGGGAGCAACCAGTACAGGTAAATGGTTGTAGACGACTATGCTGGGGTATATGTGCTTGGCTTCTCCCTAAATGAGAAAGTGGTTAATTCAGGGAGAGGTGCTATATTTGCATACGTGGGTTAACAACCAGAGGCTGGGAGCCTTTGTTCAGTAGGTGCTGTTCTTACGTTTGTATGCGTAGCCCCGCTTTAGGAAGCACTCTGCTGGTGATCAGAAAAACATTTGGTGAGCACCAAATCTCAGAAGGCCTTGAAGACCATTGGGCACCACTGGTGTAAACCTTTCCGGCGTCCATTCGCAACTAAACTGATCCAATAAAATAAAATCCAGATCAAGGCCTTCTATTCAATTAATTTAAACTCTGCCAAGCCAGTGGTGTAATTTTGTCAATCACTTCTAATCAAATATCTGTGTGTGTTAGAAAGCGAATAGTAAATCAGAATGATTAAGTTATTATATTTTATATAGATTGTTTAGATTTCTAACTGATAGATCATATTTTTGAATAGTTTTCTGTTGGTTTCAAAGTGTGGGATAATACCCTATGAGTTGCAACATTGATAAAAGATTGTTGATAATTCGCTAGTTTGTAATCACACGTATGGAAATCAATAAAAAATCACTATACATATGGCCACCTTAAAACTTCAGTGTCTACCAAGAACTGAATGTATATACAGTTTGACCTATTATCACTTAGCATATTTAACTTATTGCTTAGCACTTAATATATGTTTTTCTATTTGCAGCTATGGATAACTTTGAATATAGTATTCAAATCAGTGACCGTGACTGGGAGGAATTTTACTCCACGGCTGAGGAATGTGGCCTAATGCAAGTGTCTTTAGCCACAGAGGAGGAACTTTTACTGAGTGACACAGAACATGAAGATGCAATATGCTCAACAACAACTAGCAAGCCAAAGTTTATCCGGGTCAGCTTATGTCCACCAGTGGGAGACCACAGGGAACCCCAGACCATGCCAGTATCCTTGTCTCCACCAAGACATTCACCCTACAAATGGATAGGTTCAAGTGGTGATGTGTTGTCTGGCAGTGAGGATGAGGAGGAGTTTGGATCAGTCGCTAGGTTTCTGTGTCAGAAAGAGACTCTGTTGTCCAAGAAGGTGAAAACAGAACATAGAACAGGCATTCCATGTCCAAAACCCAAGGACAATTATTTAACCATAGAAAAATCACAAGACAGGGCAGTTAATGAAAGTCTTGTAGAATGTATGAGATCGGTCAGCACAAGGGTGAAACACCATAATGAAAGGGACAGAGAGGATATCCAAGCCCACAGCACAGAAAGAATGAATCCCTCTGTAATTTCTAATGAGTCAGAAAGGGGGCACCCCAATGAAAGAATTTCTGTAGCTACTAATAATCCATCTAGAACCAGTGCTCAGTTACTTTATTCAAAAGATTTGCTTGATATTTCAAAAAAGAATCAAAGTATCATGGAAAACAGCCCTACCTTATCAGAGTGTCTACCGAATGGACACATCCCTGGTATAACCAATACAACAGAGGAACCTCAAAGGTGTTATTTGCCAATTCTGACCACTTTACAAGCAAGCCCTGAAAATTATGACCAACTGACTGCTAAAAATGAAAATGATTGCTTTAAAAACACAAATTCAACACTTTATAGTATGGACAACCATGTTTCTACTAAAAACCTTTTCAAAGCCAATGTGGCACAATATGATGCCCAGGACGGTATCCCGCTCTTTACAACCAAAGCCCCTGGAGATTCCTCAGCCGTGCAGCAAAATATTCCCATAATTGAACATTTGGATTTATCCAAAACTCAGTCAAAGATACAGGAGCCAGACACCAAAGTCATTGTGAGCTCACATGAGTTGGGTTTTGACCAGTATAGACTTCCCAGAGCTGAGGGTACAAATCCTGTGTGCAGCCTGGTACCTACTACAATTAGTGGGCATACTGTGTTCAGCAGGAGCCTATCAACACAACACCAGTCACCATCATATAGAAACACAGCCCTTACACTTCCTGAAATGTATGACTTTTTCTTTGATGATGTTTCAGAATCTGGAATTGACCAGTATAGACTTCCCAGAGCTGAGGGTACAAATCCTGTGTGCAGCCTGGTACCTACTACAATTAGTGGGCACACTGTGTTCAGTAGGAGCCTATCAACACAACGCCAGTCACCATCATATAGAAACACAGCCCTTACACTTCCTGAAATGTATGACTTTTTCTTTGATGATGTTTCAGAATCTGGAATTGTTGAGACTGGAACAAATATGGCAAGTCAAGAAGCAATACGAGAAGCAGTCGTATACACACCAGATATGTATGAATATTTCTTTGTTGAAGAGGATGAACATACAATAAAATCTAAAGACCATAAACCAGAAGAATCAAATGTTAATGTAGATGAACCTTCATCACCTACAGTTGTTGCCACTTGGCCTGAAGCCTGTGAGTTTTTTTTTGCTGATGGACCTCAGCATCAGGACAGGGAAGGCATCTTATTCAGTATACCGCCTGCCCCAAGGCCCCCCAGCATTTTCCAGTCTATTGTTCCTGAAAGACTACAAGAATTTACAGCCAGAGATAGTTTTCATGGCAGAGGTGGAACATTCATTCCTCATTTGAACCGTGAGACGTCTGAAGAGACAAATGAACCAACAGCAGGTACGAGCAATGATGTAACTGCTAATTAATCCTATGATCATATTAACACAATAACACTTCTATAGTAAAATCAGCTTTGTTAATGCTGTCAGGCTTTACTTACACACATGTCTGTTTGCAGGCTCTCTTGTTCCATATTTATCCCCCAGCCGGAGTGACGCATGCTTGATGTTTCTAGCTCTTGCATCTTGGGCTGTAAAATCTTCAGACTTGCAGTCTTCAGATGGATGGAAAACAGGTGTGTTCAGAGTACATTTATTAATTTCATTTATATTGATTCCTCATCAAGTGGAACCTTTGCCACCTATATATATATATATATATATATATATATATATATATATATATATATATATATAAAACGATGGAGAATAAGCCACATAAAGGAGGAAGAAGTAACTGTCAGACACTTGTTAACATTAAGTTAAACTTTTATTGTGAAGTGATATATATTAGCGCAGACTGCCTGGCTTCATTCTTGTGAGAAGGCAATAAAGCAGTAGGTGGCTGGATAAATAGGTACTAATGGCGCTGAAAGGCTGCTGTTAGCAATAATGCAAGTAGCCAACATATGGTTCTCAACCCACTGCTTTATCATAGTGGACACAAACACTAATTTATGAAGGTTGCTTTTCTACACTTTCTACAACTATTGCAACTTAATTTTTAAAATAGCATTCCAGCAAAAAAGTATGGTCTATGGAGTCTGTCATATACATGGTTCAATATTCCTCCTATAAAAAAAAAAATTGTAACAGTACTGATGTAAATGTACGAAAAGGTGTCTAACAAAATTTCTGCTTTCTCAGTCACTTCCCCACTCCAAGCTTGCTAATTGGACAATAAAGGAGCAGCAGCACATTGATGACATCATCTCTGCGCTTTTCCTTCCTGTTGTCAAGATTCTACTGCTTTATTTTCAGCACTGTGCAGTACAGTAGAGCCTAATTTACACTGCTGCCCTGTCATTTCTTATTCTGGGGTGCAAGGGATGATAAGATATTAAGATAAAGACAGATTTCAGGTACTTATATTATCCGCATTTAAAACACAATTCATGATGTTATAAATAATTCATGAAAATATATGGAATTATGCTAATTAAACGAATTATAATAAATCAATTTAGAATAAAAATAACAAAACAGTCCACAGGTGTTGTGATGATATATCTTAAAAACTCCTGGTGCCGATCTTCACCATCCACCACCTTTTAGTGATCTTATACATCAGTGCCTCCACCAACAGCTGAAAAACTTGCTTACCAACTCATGGTGCACCCCTCATTACTGAAAGGAAATAGTAGGTATTCTGGATGACAACCCTTCTTGTAGGTACACCAACAGAGCCCTCAGATATCTGAAACACTTTATGAACAAGAGGTAAGTTGTATATTCATAAAATGTCTGAGTTTATTGAGCACAAAAGTAGCTTATATTCAGTATAGAACAAAGGAGGGGGAGTGGTTAGTTTAATGCATACGTATCTAGGGTTATACAGGTTTGTTACCTGATATATATCTATCAGGGATTAGATAGGACATCTGGTCGTTAGTCACATATCTTAGCTGATTGCCTAAGGCTAAACAGGATATACATTCCGAGAACAGGTTTGACCGCAGTGAGCAAATAAAGGGGGGGCAGGGTGTTGTTCAAACATTCTTAAAGTTTTGAACTTACACAATAAGGGAATTCATACAAAATGGCGTGGGTATACAAAATGGAGTCATGATGGTTCATTCATATTATTACAAAAGGCACAGTTCATTTATTAAATTACAAAACACAAGGGGCTTTTGACATGATCCTTCAATTATAAGGGGTCGTTTGCCCTTGTGGCTTAAATCCAGCCAAGGCCTTCTCTCTGACGTCACCAGTCCCACATGTGTCCTAGAAGAACGGGTTTGTTTGTGTGGTGGCCGACACACCAAACTTAAGGCACATTTAATCAGCGGATACTGTAAGTACAATATTTTATATTCTAATACATTTTAAAGTGGTTGTAAACCCTTACAACACACTTTGACCTACAGGTAAGCCTAGATTAAGGCTTTCCTGTAGGTCCAATAAATATCTCCTAAACCTACACGGTTTAGGAGATATTTGCCGAAAGACAGGCACCGCTGGCGGCTCCCGTGCGCATGCGCGGGAGTGACGTCATCGTGGCTTCGCCGAATGACAGCGGCAGAGCAGCGAGACCCACCGAGAAGATGGATGCGCCGGACTACAGGGGACATCGGTGACTTCGCTGGCTCCTGTTTCAGGTAAGTGACACATAATGGACTACTATGCGATGCATAGTAGTCCATTATGCTTTACCTTTGCAGGGAATGAAAGAGGAAGTAAACCCATCAGGATTTAAAAGGATTTTACATTGTGGAGCATTCAGTTTTTTTTGGAGATATTCTTACATATAACAGGGTGCCAAGGGGTGATCCAATGTAGGAGAGTTACCGGATCCAGAGAAAGGCCTTGGCTGGGTTTAGGCCACAAGTGCAAACGACCCCTTGTAGTGAGGCGTCCACAGGAGCTGGTAAGCAAGTTTTTCAGCTGTTGGTGGAGGCACTGATGTATAAGATCATTAAAAAGGTGGTAGATGGTGAAGATTGGCACCAGGAGTTTTTAAGATACATCATCACAACACCTGTGGACTGTTTTGTTATTTTTATTCTGAGTTGATTTATTATAATTTGTTTGATTAGCACAATTCAATATACTCTTAGGCCCCTTTCACACTGATGTCCCGTTCAGATCCGCCTGTCAGTTTTTCAGGCGGACCTGAACGGGTGCTCCATAGAGCTCTATGGAGCGTCGGATGTCAGCGGTGACATGTCCGCTGACATCCGACCCGCTCCGATCCGAAAAAGTGTGACGGAGGAAAAAGCTATTTTTCCTTCCGTCTGCGGATCGGATCGGGTGACGACGGGCACTGCGGTCCGTCGTCATCCGATCTCCCATAGGGGAGAGCGGCGCTGTGACAGGTCCGTCCCTGCGCAGTGTGCAGAGACAGACCTGTCATCTTCCTGCTCAGCGGGGATCGGCGGAGTGATCCCCGCTGAGCAAACGGATATCCACGGGGCGGATCAGAACTGATCCGCCCCGTGTGAAAGGACCCTTAGGTTTGTGTACTGTGTATCTGTCTCACAGGAAATTTGCTGCTTATACTTTTCTGTTTACGAGGTTCTTTAATAGCGCAGTTTTTTCACTTCTTTACAAATAATTCATACCCAGATCAAAGGGTGTCCTTTTAAATGTGTACATCTTAAAGTGTGCATATGGCCAGTACTTTTTTCTTAGTTTTGGATATTGTAGGGAAGGTTCTGAACCATAAAATGACAGAAATGGGAGCATGCACCAGCCTATTGCCTCAGACACCACATTAATAAATGTAATAAAAATACTCAAAAAAGTATTATAATCACAGACGTAACCACCATATCCCATATACAAGGCCTCTTCACATTTATATCATCTGGATAACCAATAGTAAGGCCTGTTCCGCAAACTGTAACAAAATGCAGTATATACAAGTGGGTTGACAAATTTTGAGGGAGAAGAGGTCTCCCTATTGGTTATTGAGATGATAGCAATGAGAAGAAATATGATTGTTACACACCTGTGATTTTAATACTTTTGAAAGTATTTTTATGAATGTTAAGAATGAAGTGGTGTTTGTGGTATTGCACTCTCTTGTTACTGTCATTTTACATAGTTACATAGTTAGTCAGGTTGAAAAAAAGACACAAGTCCATCAAGTTCAACCAAAAAAAAAAAAAAAGTAATGAAAAAATAGTAATGAAGATCCCCCAATCTGATAAGAGCTGCCAAGCAGTGAATGATCCCTTGATATCCTAAGAATTGGATCTGTGTACAAGAAGTTTCCAGCCAAGAATCTTTCCTACATCGCAAAGCACTTGAGTACTGGCAGTGTGTTAATTTTATACAAGGGTTAGAACCCTATCAAGTTTTTATTAATGTGTTTCTGATGGAGAGATTCAATCTATTATTCTTGATGACTATTGTCACTGGAACAGAAAGTGAAGAACAATCCAAAATTGGACATTTGTTCTGGTGGCAGCTGTATAGGAGGCAATTTTCCTTTATTCTAGAGAAATTTTCTCTCACTTCCTTTTGCAACATCAGGTCAGGAAGTAAAAAGAAATCCGCCAATGAGACACAGGCAGCAAACATTTTTTCTGATGCAAGATTTAACGCTTCCCTAAATGATTCAAATTGAAAGAGAAATAGTTTGGTTAAAATACACTTTAAGCTTTTTTTTCCAGATGCATTTTAGCATGTGTTGGTTCATATGCATTTTAGCTTGTTGCTGGTATTTTTTGATTATGGATTATGATGTGAAATGAGAATGCTGTGCTATTAAACAGCATTCCTATGAGCATTTTACATGGTAGTACTTTCTGCTGGATTTCGTGTATTATATACTTTACATTTGATTTAATTCCCAATTTTGGTCATTATTCCTATCAAGCTAAACTGCAATCAGACATAAAAGATACAAAAACTTTGTATTCATTAATACATCATTGAATTTATTTTGCATGTAGTGTAAGTACCTGAGTATTATCTAGTATCAGGCTCTTGCAATCCCAAAGTACAGCAGTGCTCAGACATGGAAAAGAAGCAAGTAGTCAAGAAGGAGCAAGTATTTTGTGCTGCAGTGCTCATGTGCTAGCAAGAAACATGTTCATATGAGTAGAGAGCACAGTTACAGAGGGATAAGCTCATCAGTCTGCTGATCCTTCGTTCACTGTCCAGTCACAGCTAGGTGTAGAGATAAGTGTTATTTCAAGTGGAACTAAACTGCAGAAACAATTTGGGCCCCCCAGGAGCTTTTGGCATAATGTGCAAGTATGTGTGATGATTGGGGTGATGGGAAGTATGTGTATTTACTGGGATAATGTACAGTGGGGACAAAAAAACAATTTGATCACCTGCAGATTTTGATGGTTTGCCCACTAACAAAGAAAATAAGAGTCTATTCTTTTTTATTATAGGTGTATTTTAAATGATAGAGAAAGAATATCAACCAAAATTTCCAGAAAAAAACACGATACAAATGTTAGAAATTGAGTTTCAGTTCAGTGAGTAAAATAAGTATTTGATCGCCAAGCAAAACATGACTTAGTAGTTGATGGAGAAACCCTTGTTGGCAAGCACAGAGTTAAGACGTTTCTTGTAGTTGGTGAACAGGTTTGAACACATCTCAGGAGGGATTTTGGTCCACTCTTCTTTACATATCTTCTCTAAATCCTTAGGGTTTCTTGGCTGTCTCCTGACAACTCGAAGTTTCAGCTCCCTCCCAAAATTTTCTACAGGATTAAGGTCTGGAGACTGACTAGACCATTCCATAACCTTAATGTGCTTCTTCTTGAGCCATTCCTTTGTTGTCTTTCCAGTATGTTTTGGGTCATTGTCATGCTGAAAGACCCATCCATGACCCATCTTCAGTGTTTTGGCTGAGTGAAGAAGGTTCTGATCCAAGATTTTACAATACATGCCCCATCCATTGGCCCTTCAATGCTTCAAAGTCGGTCTGTATTGTTAGCAGAGAAACAGTACCAAAGCATAATGTTTCCACCTCCGTGCTTCACTGTAGGGATGGTGTTCTTAAGGTCATAGTCAGTATTTTTCTTCCTCCAAACACGGCGAGTCCCCCTCCTCAAGAAAGCACATGTATAGTCATGCCAATGAACATCTAAATGATTTCAAGAAGGACTGAGAAAAAGTCCTGTGGGCAGATAAGACCAAAATTTTGCAATTTGGCATTAACTTGACTTGGCATGTTTGGAGGAAGAAAAATGCTGACTGTGACCATGAGAACACTATCTCTACAGTCAAATGGGGGGTTGGAAACATTATGCTTTGGGGCTGTTTCTCTGCTAAAGGTACAGGCAGACTTTGCCATACTGAGGGGCCAATGGACAGGGCCATATTTTGTAAAATCTTGGATGAGAACCTTCTTTCCTCAGCCAGAACACTGATGTTGGTTCATGGATGGGTTTTCCAGTATGACAATGACCCAAACATACAACAAGAAGAAGCACATTAAGGTCACGGAGTGGCCTAGTCAGTCTCCAGACCTTAATCCTATAGAAAATTTATGAAGGGAGCTGAAACTTCGAGTTGTCAAGAGACAGCCAAGAAACGCTAAGGATTTAGAGAAGATCCGTAAAGAAGAGTGGACCAAAATCCCTCCTGAGATGTGTGCAAACCTGGTCACCAACTACAAGAAACCTCTGACCTCTGTGCTTGCCAACAAGGGTTTCTCCACCAAGTACTAAGTCATGTTTTGCTTGGAAATCAAATACCGGTACTTATTTTACTCACTGAACTGCAGTTTAATTTATAACATTTGTTGTGTGTGTTTTTTCTGGATTTTTGGTTAATATTCAGTCTCTGTTATTTAAAATACACGCATAATAAAAAATACAGACCCTTCATTTCTTTGTAAGTGGGAAAACTTACAAAATCTGCAGGATATCATAGTTATATAGTTACATTGTTAGGTTGAAAAAAGACACAAGTCCATCCAGTTCAACCATCAAAAATAAATAAATAAATAAAATAAAAACTATCGTACAATCCAGTATACCCAATTCTATACCCCCAGTTGATCCGGAAGAAGGCAAAAAACCCCAGCAAAGCATGCTCCAATTTGCTATAGCAGGGGAAAAAATTCCTTCCAGATCCCCTAAGAGCAATCGGATTTTCCCTGGATCAACTTTACCTATAAATGTTAGTACCCAGTTATATTATGTACATTTAGGAAATAATCCAGGCCTTTCTTGAAGCAATCCACTGAGCTGGCCAAAACCACCTCTGCAGGGAGTCTATTCCACATTTTCACAGCTCTTACTGCGAAGAAACCTTTCCATATTTGAAGATGAAATCTCTTTTCCTCTAGACGTAAAGAATGCCCCCGTGTCCTCTGTGTTGACCGTAAAGAGAATAACTCAATACCAAGTTCACTATATGGACCCCTTATATATTTAAACATGTTAATCATATCTACCCTTATTCTACTCTTCTCAAGAGTGAATAAATTCAGTTCCTCTAATCTTTCCTCATAGCTGAGCTCCTCCATGCCTCTTATCAGTTTAGTTGCCCTTCTCTGCACTTTCTCAAGGGCCCCGATATCCTTTTTGAGAACTGGTGCCCAAAACTGAACTGCATATTCCAGCTGAGATCTTACTAATCATTTGAACAGGGGCAAAATTATCTCTCTCTCTGGAGTCCATACCTCTCTTAATGCAAGAAAGGACTTTGGTCACTTTGGAAACTGCAGCTTGGCATTGCATGTTATTATTGAGCTTTTGATCTATCAAAACCCCCAGATCCTTCTCCACTATGGATTCCCCCAGTTGTAATCCCCCTAGCATGTATGATGCATGCATATTCTTAGCCCCCAAGTGCATCACTTTACATTTCTCAACATTAAACCTCATCTGCCACATAGTCACCCAGTTAGACAGAGCATTGAGGTCGGCTTGTAAATTGGAGACATCCTGTAAGGACGTTATTCCACTGCATAGCTTGGTGTCATCTGCAAAGACAGATAATTATTTTCCCCACTGTAACTTTCTTCATCCAGGAACAACATCCTGCAAAGACTGTACACTGAGCTGTGCATGCCCTTTATGGCAGAAGAGATATACAGGGGGGATTTATCAAAACTGGATCATGCAGAATCTGGAGCAGCTGTGCATGACAACCAATCAGCTTCTATCTTCAGCTTGTTCAGCCAAGCTTTGAAAATGAAAAATAGACGCTAATTGGTTGCCATGCACATCTGCTCCTTATTCTGGATGCTCCCATTTTCAGAGAATTTATTTTGTCATAAAATGTCATAACATTTTTGCAAAATTGAGTACCTCTTTACTTGCAGAAGAGAAAAATCTTGTCTTCTCCCATTCCCATTAGGGCTGTGCTGTGTGACAGAGCTGTGTAAATCTCAGTACAGAAGGGACATAAATATAAATCCTTTCTCAGATTGAAGAATTCCCTTACCGTATATGCATTTTCATTTTGTGTTTAGCTATTTGCCTGGAATTCAGATTTCATTGACATTAATATAAAAAGTACGACGTGGCGTGTGAAGTGGTGCAAGACTGAGGCCAAGTTACACGTGTTAACCACATAGACGGGATAGGGTTGTGTGGGATTTTTCTACGTAATATATAAAGTGTACCTGAGTTCAATTAAGCATCCCATTTACCAATTTAATTAGTTCTGAGGTGTTGTTTGCAAAGGATGAAGTTTGGAGGTCAGCGCCGCTTGATGTGAAGATCCACTGGAAGACATTTTACAGCTCATGCTTTAGATAAAGGTTTTAAATCAGGTTTGTTTGTTGAGTATAAGATTTCATATCTACTGTACTTTTAAACCTCAAATGAATGTAAAATATATATGTAGTTTAGATCACTCAATCTAATATGTAATAACTGGAAAAATATACATTCTTTTTACAATGTGTTATATGACTCAACATGTAATATTCTTACATCCCTCTTTTAATGTTTCTGTTTTCTAGCTCTAGTTGCAAACATTGGCGCTGTCTCTGCCATTCGCTACTTACGAAGGCGCAGGAGAACCTGGCAGGGGCCGACATTGGAGCCTTTGGAAGAGATTTAAATGTCCAACCAACAAGGTGGACTGTAGATAACAGAAATTGACAGGGTTGCACTGGAATTACAGCAATTTGGATACAAAGGCCTCTAGTCTGCATGCAGATTTCTCTGTAGCTCATAGATTTTTCCTTTTTATTACTGAAAATAATATTAGGTCAATAAGGTAAACTCGCTGCTTCAGTATTGAATGTTTCCATAAATTGGACAATTTTATTTCCCCTATACCTGGTGGACAATGCTGTTAATGAACAAGTATATCAGAGAAACTTGGCATGAGCTAATTAGTTATGAACACATTCCTGGGATCTTCAAACCATGTGAAGTGTATTGGCAAGTAATGGTATGTTGTATTGTAGGGTGCTGATATGTTAGGTCTAGTTCACAGCAGAGGCTGAAAATCCACAGGTCCTCCATCTAAGACAGGGGTGCCCAAGCTTTTCAAGAGCGAGGGCCACCTAAGCGACTTGGTAACCGGTCGCGGGCCACAATGAGCGGAGCGGGTGCATGGCAGCCCACTCTACTCTATAGAGCCCACTCTATTTTTTTTTCTTTTTGCGGATCGGATTGGAGGTAGGCGTTTGTAAACAGACACAAGTCCATTTACATCTTCTACTTTTTATAGGTGAATGGAGGGTCCAGTTGGGTCGGACTGACCGTGTGAAAGGGGCCTATGGCTCAGTGCAGGTAACGCAAAGGTGCATTGCTCTGCACCTACAGATCAGTTTGAAAGCAGCCACTGCAGAACAGATATGCCCATATATAAACTGTGATTTTAGTGATAAACTTACTATTAAGAACAGTATTCTATTACAACACAGAGCAGGAGGTCACGGGCCGCATCAGAGGGCTCTGTGGACCACATGTGGCCCCTGGGCCACTGGTTGGGCACCCCTGATCTAAGACTTGCTTATTGTTTTAGAGTATTAAAGGGATAGAAACTCAAAAAGGTTGATATTTTCCTGTTGGATCCCTCTGCCCTTATTCCTGTACTAGATACCAGACATTCTTCCTGTAGACAGTGGAACACTCAGCTTTGTTACCAAGTCGGGGGGTAGCTTTTAGAATCTCCAGGCCTCCTGTCCTGGTAACAACTGTAAATGGTGGGATTTATCCCCATTTTCTGTCCCAATGCCTACATTACCCTAAAACTTTGTTTGTGCCCCTTTCAGATTTGGTTTTCTTCAAAACTTTTTTTTTAATGGGTAACAATATTACATCATATACCATATTGCAGGAAAAAGGCGCACAAATAAAGTTAAGTTTAGATAGCAGCATATTGGGCGCTATTAAGAGGACTTGTTTGAGTGATTTTGTTAACATTACGTACCAATCATATAGTAAAAGTTCGTTTATTGGGTACAGTGTAGCATAATGTTATATAGTACGGTAGCAGCCAACCTAGAATTGTCTGCTAGATTATAGTTCCAAGAGAACTGTAAATGGAAAACCTACCATTTAAATGTAATGACAAGGGTTCATGTTTGTGGTTTTTTTTATTTCCCCTTTAAAATGTATATCTTTGCCAGCTTTAGGGGGATTCACTACTCTATTTGTACTGGTGTCACCGAGGCAGAAAGTGATGGGAAATCCAAATTTTGTTGTCACCAGAACAATGGGTGATGATGGGAAATCTTCCAAAGGGGATATCTGTTAACGTTAACTTTGAGAGATTTCTTCTCACTCCTTGTTGCGTCCTGAAGAATACAAAGTCCATGGCAATTCCCCCAATGGTACGCAGACAGCAAAGAGGGTTTTAATCCTTCCCTAATATATCCAATACCAAATGAAAGAGGTTTGGCTTCATTTCACGTGAAGCAGATGAAGGGGTTAACTTCGAAAAATACTAGTTATCATCTACTTGTTTAATCATCTAGGCCATCTAGGCCAGTGATGGCGAACCTTGGCACCCCAGATGTTTTGGAACTACATTTCCCATGATGCTCAACTACACTGCAGAGTGCATGGGCATCGTGGGAAATGTAGTTCCAAAACATCTGGGGTGCCAAGGTTTGCCATCACTGATCTAGGCTTTCTCAAACTTTTTTGCCCTGAGGAACCCTTGAAATAATTTTTGCACCTCATAAAACCCCTGCTACAAATTATATCATCTGCAGCTCATAGCACATTAGCATAATCAGTTAGATGTTGTAGATATAATAAATAAAACATATATATATTGTGGCATTCCTAGAGTATTTGACTTACAAGTTGGTTCATTGTAGGCATCCTTGCATTGGTGGCCAGAAGGATTGACATTGATGGTCATTGTGAAAATGCCAACCCTTAAGCTGGCCATAGATGGATCTTATCTTTTCCAACATCCAGCCCTGCAGCCAATTGACTACAGGTATTGATCAAATATAAACTTTCCAAAATTCCTGTTTGAGAAAAGCTGATCATTAAATCGACTTCTCTCAAGCTGAAATGCCCATTCATCGATGGTCAGCTAAAAAAAGATTCTTTGTTTCACTTGTTACTTATCTTATCTGTTACTTATATAGGAGTAGAAGATCCACTGGCTCTGCCTAGTGATGGTTGGTTTATAACTATGCAGACATTACAAGTCAATACACCATGGAACCCCTAGCAATCTCTGGAGGAACCCTAGTTGAGAAAAGTTGATCTAGAAACTCTTTTTGGTTATGGTTGGTGTGTCTATGACAGTGATGACGACCCTTGGCACCCCAGATGTTTTGGAACTACATTTCCCATGATGCTCATGCACTCTGCAGTGTATTTGAGCATTATGGGAAATGTAGTTCCAAAACATCTGGGGTGCCAAGGTTCGCCATCACTGGTCTATGACATACTGATTCAAATTTGAATTGTTACTGAAGCCTGATTTCCTCTGACATCATGGCTAAGCTGTGTCAACTCCCATACCAGTGTCTAATGAAACGGCCTCACTGACCAACCAATCTAGGCACTTTCCATGCATAGAGAGATGGTGGTAGATGGAGTTTAGCTCCCTCAAGTCAGAGAAAGTCAGGCCGGAAAAACAAAAGTGAAAAACTACACCAGAGAAGGGCACAGAAGGCCTTTTAAAACCTTGAAAGGTAATGATGGACATATTGTGATGACTGCTTCAAAGCAAGATGTTTAATTTCAGAATTTTAAAATGGTATAAAATTTACTTTAAGCTTCACTATCAAAGGTCAGCAAGTAATAGTAAAGCTAAGCCTGTTCTAAATCGAAATAATAGCAAAGTTTAACATAAAAAAGAAATAAGTATAAAAGCAAAGCATATGCTTTTGTACATGCAGTTTGGAGAATTTTAGATGGCTATTTACCGGTAGGTGTACTTCTCTCTTCATAGCCATTCTGTGTTGTATGTATGGCTATTTTAGTACACAATTTTGCTCAGCTCTAGTCTGACAGTGTTACCATGTCCACATAAGTGTTTAGCACTATTACAGGACAATATTACGGGATTCACCGACCTTATGGATGGAATGAGTACATATTTTTCGTGAAGAGACACCTGGAAGTCCTAGTAAAAATCAGAGGGGAACAGAAGAAAGTTTTGTGTTTTGATTGTGATGCCACCAGTGTTGCTACGATACACAATAAATTGTGTCTAGTTTACTTCCCCGAGCTTGTGACTAGCCATTATGTTGTTGTGTCTGTTCTCATGCCATAATTCTTTACTCTTATGGAATAGCAATGTGTTTGTACCTGGAGTCATAAATCAGACAGGAGCTCTGCCTTGTGGTGGGGAAACAGATGTAAGGAATCCAGTACAAAGCAAAATTGTGTCCTTGCATCACCAGAACTGTGACCTTCATATCATGGTTATTTCCTGATGGGTTGTGACTTAGAGAACTCCTGAGACAGGGAGGGTAATAAAATACTAGCTGACTACCAAAGAATATTCATTTATTTAGGGGTTAGGAGTGCACACAGCTTGGATTTCCAGCTGTTACTGAACTGTTTACTGTATTGTGTCATGTTTAGTATATAAATTAAAATGTATGTAATTTCTAGTATATATGCATTAGTGCAGGGGGAGGCAACCTGTGGCCCTTCAGCTGTTGTGGAACTACATTTCCCATTAGGCATTGCAAGGCTGGCAGTTACAATTACTCCCAGAGGCATGATGGGACTTGTAGTTCTGCAATAGCTGGAGGGCCCCAGGTTGCCTACCCCTGCATTAGTGAAATATGTAAGACAAACAGGCAATGTGTTGCAGCAATGGCTCAAATATAACATCCAGTAATGACAGACATACCAGGGTTGACATATTATCTTCTTTCCTTATCAGTCTACCCTTCCAGAACTGTAGACAATGGTTGTAACTGAAAGTGAAGTATCAGCTGCTGGGATGGGTTATACACAAATCTCACTTGCGATTAGGCAGGTCATATGGTGCCCAAAAGGCAAATTCACTCTACCCATAAACCATCAGTGGCAATAACAAGCTCTGAAGTCAGGCATCTCCAAACTTTCTAAATAAAGGGCTAGATTACTGTCCTTTAGACTTTAGGAGGGCCGAACTGTAGCCAGAGGGAGTAGAAAAGAAATTCGTATGATTCCCCCATCAACACAGACAGTGCTGAATGGGAATCAGCAATTGTCTTCTCCAGACAGGGAGCAGGCTAGAGAAGACAGTGATCATCGATAGTGGCTATAGCACCCGCTAGCGATAATCGTAAGAGAATCTAGCATGCTGGTTGTACCCAAGTTGATCGATCAACTTGGTAATTTAGCCTGCCCATTTGAATCTCGGCTGGTTCCTGTTGAACCGAGATTGGAACCGTGTATGACTGGCCTACGGCTTGATTTTCAGTGGGAGTAAGAAAATTACATAGCACCTGTGGTCAGTAGGAGGAGGAACAGCTCCCCTATCATTGGTATTGTTGGGAGGAATAGTGCCAATTGTTAGTGTCAGTGACAGGAATAGTGTCCCGTCATTGGTATCAGTTAGAGAAAAAGTATCCCATTGTTGGTGCCAGTGGGAGGAGTAGTGTCCCATCATTGGTGTCAGTGGGAGGAATAGTGTCCCATCATTGGTGGCAGTGGGAGGAATAGTGTCCCATCATTGGTGGCAGTGGGAGGAATAGTGTCCCATCATTGGTGGCAGTGGGAGGAATAGTGTTCCATCATTGGTGTCAGCAAGAGAAAAAGTGGCCTATTGTTGGTGTCAGTGGGAGAAATAGTGCCCCATCGTTGGTGTCAATGAAAGAAATAGTGCATTTTTTTCTGGTGTATTTAGCTTTTATGCTTCGAACCTGACTTGCATCAAGCTGCTTCTAGCTGCATTTGCATTCCCATTGACTTATACAGAGAGAAAAGCTTCTCAGACATAAACAAAAGCCCTGTGTACACAGATACTTTGGTATTGAGTATCTTTGTACATACCTCACAACACACCAATATTACAAAAGCTTAAATCCAGCCCAAATCAGGTATTTATTGCACACACAGAAAAAGTTAACAATGGACATACATTTTCCATCCTGATCCAGTCAACTTGTCTTGCACTCAAATGATCATCATAATTAACTGAGGGATCAGATAACTGCCTTGAATGTATTTACATTTCAAATTATGCAATTTTAATAAATTTACAATATTTACAATATTTCAAAATATGCAAACTGGTAAAATGTATAGTTCAAGTATCCAAGAGCCCAAAGGATGCACAGGAACAATGATTATAAAAAAAAAAAAAAAACGTAAGAAACTGGACTCATCAGTGCCAAGACAAGGTCATCCAATGCCCAGGGCAAAGATGACAAACTCTACCCCCTCTCCCATATATGATGTGCAAGTTTAGGGGATCCCACACCCAGCAGTCACTCACTTGTTAAAATTACTGCCACTCTCACTACTCCTGTCAGCCTTAGAACAGAAGGAAGGCGCCCCCATCCATACAGTAAACCATTGCACCCAGGGCAACTGCCCTTTCCACCCACCCCTTGCCCCATACCAGTTGTTGAAAATGGGGCACAGCAATAAAAAAAGGTTATAAGAACATGGACTGGTTCCTCTGTTTTTAATTGTAACAATAAAAAACACAGTCCTGGGGTAAGTAGACCTTCATTTTTGGAATAGTAGAAAATATTCTATAATGAAATGGGGTTTGAGTAGGGAAGAAATGGGTAAGAAAAAAGGATAGTAAGGGAACATGGATGTAGAGGGAACATTTGAGGGTATAGCAACTGATTATCAGTGTGGATCACTCATGTAGTTCAGTCTAAGGCAGGGGTAGGCAACCCCTGGCACATGAAGCATCTTTTGCCGGCACTTGGCTCCCTCACCAACAGCAGAGCAAGGAAGTGTCAGTGAGACACTAATGCATTCAAATTTCAGAGTTCCCCACACCACACCTGCACTGAAAGGGAGGCACTGTGCCTCCCACACATTGTAAAAGATGGGAAACATTGTTTGGTTCTCTAACTTTGCTGTAGCTACGATGGTCAGCTCTTGTAATGGGGAAGAGCTTGGGTGCAGTTCTGCTCGGGGAGGCGGTCCTTGTTTCCAGGAGGAGGAGAACTGTAATTGGCCACTGCTAAAGCCAATCACAGTCCTGCTAGCCTCGCCCACCATCTGGAGGAAAATGACTCGCTTGGTTGCAACTACCTATCTCAGAAAGAAGGGATCACTGTGATTGAGAAAACCACAATCAGGTGACAGTTTGTGGAATTACTATTGAGCTTCTGGGAACTTTGTTGAAATTATTCGGGAACCTTTGCATCACTTACTTGTCCTTTTAAGCTACAGCCAGTATTCAGTGCAATGAAAATCACACCCAACTTTTGTTGCGCCACATTTTTCCTCAGGTGCGGGGGCCCAACTTATGATCCTGCACACAGGCCCACTGCTTTCAGAAAATGCCCCTGACCTGAGCTAATCATTGCGCATCCATTCCAGATGCTTGTATGTGACATCACATACATCACATGCAGGAGGTGGATCAGTAGGATGAGTTTGCCAGGACAGGTAGATGTCTCATCTCTGCTTCCTTTCACCACACTGCATAGATGAGAAGAGGGTACTATCGTGGAGCACATGAGGGTACAGCAGTGGGGAAAATGAGCAGGAAGGGTTCAGAGATGGGGTAGCTGTGCAGGGAGGTACAGTGGTGGGAGAGATAAGAAGGGGGTTAGCAGTGGGACAGAAGAGCAGGGGGGTACAGTGATTGGGCAAATGAGCAGGGGGATTCACTGTTGGGCCAGATGAGAAGAGGGTTCAGCAGTGGGACAGAAAGCAGGGGGGTAGAGCAGCGGGGAGATGAGAAAGGAGGTGTATTGGTGGATCAGATGAGCAGGGGGTTACACTGGTTGGGCAGGAGAGCAGGGGGAACAGAGGTGAGAGAGATGTGCAGAAGATACATTGGTGGGGCAGATGAGAAAGTGGGTTACAGTGATGGGGCAGATGAGAACTCAGGTTACAATGATGGGGCAGATGAGCAGATGGGTTCAGTATTAGGACAGATGAGAAGGTACAGAGGTGGGGCAGATGTAGAGGGGGGTACAGTGGCAGGGCAGAGGAGAAAGGAGGTACATTGGTGGGACAGATGAGTAGACAGTGGTGGGGCAGAAGAGCAGGGGGGACAGAGGTGGGACAGATGTGCAGGAGGTACAGTGGTGGGGCAGATGAGAAAGGATTACAGTGGTGGGGCAGATGAGCAGATAAGTTCAGTGTTAGGACAGATGAGAAGATGGTTCAGCAGTGAGACAAAAGTGCATGGGGTGGGTGCATGTGGTGGGGTTGCAGTGGTGGGGTAGATGCGCTAGGGGTTATAGTGGCAGGCAGATGAGAAAGGGGGTTACAGTAGTGGGGCAAATAAGAAAGGGGGTACAGTGGTGGGACAGATGACCAGGGGGGTACAGTAGTGATACAAATTTGCAGGGGGTACAGTGATGTGAGGTGTGAAGGTGCAGGAATTGGGGCTGATCTGAGGTGTGAAGGTGCAGGAATTAGGGCTGATCTGAAGTGTGAAGGTGCAGGATTTGGGGCTGATCTTGGGTCTGAAGGTGCAGGAATTGGGGCTCATCTGAGGTGTGAAGGTGCAGGAATTGGGGTTGATCTTAGGTGTGAAGGTGCAGGAATTGGGGCTCATCTGAGGTGTGAAGGTGCAGGAATTGGGGTTGATCTGAGGTGTGAAGGTGCAGGAATTGGGGCTGATCTGAGGTGTGAAGGTGCAGAAATTGGGGCTGGTCTGAGGTGTGAAGGTTCAGGAATTGGGGCTGATCTGAGGTGTGAAGGTGCAGGAATTGGGGCTCATCTGAGGTGTGAAGGTGCAGGAATTGGGGCTGATCTGAGGTCTGAAGGTGCAGGAATTGGGGCTCATCTGAGGTGTGAAGGTGCAGGAATTGGGGTTGATCTGAGGTGTGAAGGTGCAGGAATTGGGGTTGATCTGAGGTGTGAAGGTGCAGGAATTGAGGTGATCTGAGGTATGAAGGTGCAGGAATTGAGGTGATCTGAGGTGTGAAGGTGCAGGAATTGGGGCTGGTCTGAGGTGTGAAGGTGCAGGAATTGAGGTGATCTGAGGTATGAAGGTGCAGGAATTGGGGCTGATCTGAGGTGTGAAGGTGCAGGAATTGGGGCTGGTCTGAGGTGTGAAGGTGCAGGAATTGGGGCTGATCTGAGGTGTGAAGGTTCAGGAATTGGGGCTGATCTGAGGTGTGAAGGTGCAGGAATTGGGGCTGATCTGAGGTGTGAAGGTGCAGGAATTGGGGTTGATCTGAGGTGTGAAGGTGCAGGAATTGAGGTGATCTGAGGTATGAAGGTGCAGGAATTGAGGTGATCTGAGGTGTGAAGGTGCAGGAATTGGGGCTGGTCTGAGGTGTGAAGGTTCAGGAATTGGGGCTGATCTGAGGTGTGAAGGTGCAGTATTAGGACAGATGAGAAGGTACAGAGGTGGGGTAGATGTAGAGGGGGGTACAGTGGCAGGGCAGAGGAGAAAGGAGGTACATTGGTGGGACAGATGAGTAGACAGTGGTGGGGCAGAAGAGCAGGGGGGACAGAGGTGGGACAGATGTGCAGGAGGTACAGTGGTGGGGCAGATGAGAAAGGATTACAGTGGTGGGGCAGATGAGCAGATAAGTTCAGTGTTAGGACAGATGAGAAGATGGTTCAGCAGTGAGACAAAAGTGCATGGGGTGGGTGCATGTGGTGGGGTTGCAGTGGTGGGGTAGATGCGCTAGGGGTTATAGTGGCAGGCAGATGAGAAAGGGGGTTACAGTAGTGGGGCAAATAAGAAAGGGGGTACAGTGGTGGGACAGATGACCAGGGGGGTACAGTAGTGATACAAATTTGCAGGGGGTACAGTGATGTGAGGTGTGAAGGTGCAGGAATTGGGGCTGATCTGAGGTGTGAAGGTGCAGGAATTAGGGCTGATCTGAAGTGTGAAGGTGCAGGATTTGGGGCTGATCTTGGGTCTGAAGGTGCAGGAATTGGGGCTCATCTGAGGTGTGAAGGTGCAGGAATTGGGGTTGATCTTAGGTGTGAAGGTGCAGGAATTGGGGCTCATCTGAGGTGTGAAGGTGCAGGAATTGGGGTTGATCTGAGGTGTGAAGGTGCAGGAATTGGGGCTGATCTGAGGTGTGAAGGTGCAGAAATTGGGGCTGGTCTGAGGTGTGAAGGTTCAGGAATTGGGGCTGATCTGAGGTGTGAAGGTGCAGGAATTGGGGCTCATCTGAGGTGTGAAGGTGCAGGAATTGGGGCTGGTCTGAGGTGTGAAGGTGCAGGAATTGGGGCTCATCTGAGGTGTGAAGGTGCAGGAATTGGGGTTGATCTGAGGTGTGAAGGTGCAGGAATTGGGGTTGATCTGAGGTGTGAAGGTGCAGGAATTGGGGCTGGTCTGAGGTGTGAAGGTTCAGGAATTGGGGCTGATCTGAGGTGTGACGGTGCAGGAATTGGGGCTGATCTGAGGTGTGAAGGTGCAGGAATTGGGGCTGATCTGAGGTGTGAAGGTTCAGGAATTGGGGCTGATCTGAGGTGTGAAGGTGCCGGAATTGAGGTGATCTGAGGTGTGAAGGTTCAGGAATTGAGGTGATCTGAGGTGTGAAGGTGCAGGAATTGAGGTGATCTGAGGTGTGAAGGTGCAGTAATTGAGGTGATCTGAGGTGTGAAGGTGCAGGAATTGGGGCTGGTTTGAGGTGTGAAGGTTCAGGAATTGGGGCTGATCTGAGGTGTGAAGGTGCAGGAATTGGGGCTGGTCTGAGGTGTGAAGGTGCAGGAATTGGGGCTGATCTGAGGTGTGAAGGTGCAGGAATTGGGGCTGATCTGAGGTGTGAAGGTGCAGGAATTGAGGTGATCTGAGGTATGAAGGTGCAGGAATTGGGGCTGATCTGAGGTGTGAAGGTGCAGGAATTGGGGCTGGTCTGAGGTGTGAAGGTGCAGGAATTGGGGCTGATCTGAGGTGTGAAGGTTCAGGAATTGGGGCTGATCTGGGGTGTGAAGGTGCAGGAATTGGGGCTGATCTGAGGTGTGATGGTGCAGGAATTGGGGCTGATCTGAGGTGTGAAGGTGCAGGAATTGGGGCTGGTCTGAGGTGTGAAGGTGCAGGAATTGGGGCTGATCTGAGGTGTGAAGGTGCAGGAATTGGGGCTGGTCTGAGGTGTGAAGGTGCAGGAATTGGGGTTGATCTGAGGTGTGAAGGTTCAGGAATTGGGGCTGATCTGAGGTGTGAAGGTGCAGGAATTGGGGCTGATCTGAGGTGTGAAGGTGCCGGAATTGAGGTGATCTGAGGTGTGAAGGTTCAGGAATTGAGGTGATCTGAGGTGTGAAGGTTCAGGAATTGAGGTGATCTGAGGTGTGAAGGTTCAGGAATTGAGGTGATCTGAGGTGTGAAGGTGCAGGAATTGGGGCTGATCTGAGGTATGAGGTATACTTTATAAAAAAATCCCTTCCGTGATTGAGAGATTGAGAAGGTGAAGTTGGCATTTTTTTGTTATAAAATCGGCACACATAATTTCTTTGAAAACATTTTTTTGGCGCCCTGTGCTCAAAAGGTTGCCTACCCCTGGTCTAAGGTAACAGATTTGACAATGCAAGCTTGTCATCGCCAATTCAATGTAGTTGCAACATTCATGACTAAGAAACAATTTACATAGCACCAAAAGAAAAAAAAAAATAAACGTTATTGTAAAATAAACAATTTACAAAATAAAGCTTTGTTTTTTTGAACCTGGAATAGAAGTACTGTCTGCATTCCAATGCACTGTATTTAGAATCAAAAGACATTTGTATTTGCAAGTGCGTGTATGTGTTAGCCTGGCTATGTAAAGGTTAAACTCCCAGGAAGCCTGTGTGATATCACCCTCTGCCTTTTTGAAGATAGTGACCTTCACAGCACTGTCATATCCCACATGGCCCTGTGTAGGAAAGCATGGCTTCCTGGGAATAACATGTGGGTGACACTCTATACCAGCTCTCCGCCTCTGAGATTTTCCTCTCCCAGAGCTAGGCTGACATTTTGCAGCTCTGTGAAAAAGTCAGACAGGTGTCTCTGGAGAGTTAGTGCTCAGCTCGATGTCAGTATGTGAGTTTTGTTTTGTCATTATTCCTCCCACTCCCCTGGCATTATCCTCGCCAATTGCCAATGTCATTATCCTTCCCATCTCCTCCTCCTCATGTCATGCTGAGATAGATTTCCTGCATAGAGCTAGCATTGCTGACAACTACTATCTGACTAAAGCTGCAGGAATTTTTATATAAGAACAGTGAGGGAACTTTAGGTTCTGTGGCCTATATGACTGGCGGCTCTGGTGCCATCATTGAAGAGTATAAAAACATATTTGTACATATCTACTATACATGCACATTTTCACATTGCACGTGTTTTATCCTATTACACATGCTGCAAATATAGATAAATAAATTGATGTAGCAAAAAATGTAGTGTTTTATCCTTCCTTCCTATATGAAATGACATCACAGTGCACCCAATCAACTATACATGATGCACAGCACCCCTAATGATCAGAGGTCCCACAGGGATAGTGACAGCACACAAATGACACGTTGCTGTGCAGGGAGTAATAAAGCGATCTGTAGCAGCTCACGGTACCCTACCACTTGGAGTGTCTCTGTGGACACGCATTAGATATCTGCCAGCACCTTTCTTTCCTTCTGTTCAGCTAGGCAGAGGGAGTAAGAAGGGAGGGGACAAGAATTCTGGAAGTATCATAACCAGGGCTTTTTTTCAGCAGGAACGTTGGGAACGCAGTTTTGTCCCCCTTCAGCACTGAATGTATATAATGGCAAGGGGTGCTGGAGGGTCCATGGGTGCTGGCTGCTGAGGGGATCTGTTGTTGCTGGAGAGGGCCAGCTGTCCCTGGGGTGGATCTATTGTTGTTGGGCAGGGTATTTTGTTGTAGGGGATTTATTGTTGCTGGGGGATCTATAGTTGCTGTGGAGGGTATTTTGTTGTAGGGGATCTATCTATTGTTGCTGGCTCTAGGGCAATGTTTCTTAACTCCAGTCCTCAAGTACTCCCCAACAGGTCATGTTTTCAGGATTTCCCCCAGATGAAACAGCTGTGGTAATTACTAAGGCAGTTAAACTGATCAAATCACCTGTGCAAAATAATGGAAAGCCTGAAAACATGACCTGTTGGGGGCAGTGCTGGGACAAGGTCATCCAGCGCCCAGGGCAAAGATGCCAAACTGCGCCCCCCCCCCCTTTCCCTTAGGGTTAGGGTCAGGGTGCCCCCTACACATGCAATAAACCATTGCGCCAGGGGCAGCCTCCCCTCCTGCCAACCCCTTGTCCTGGCCCTGGTTGGGGGTACTTGAGGACTGACGTTGAGAAACACTTCTCTAGGGCAGGGATATGCAATTAGCAGACCTCCAGCTGTTGCAGAACTACAAGTCCCATGAGGCATACAAGACTCTGACAGCCACAAGCATGACACCCAGAGGCAGAGGCATGATGGGACTTGTAGTTTTGCATCAGCTGGAGGTCTGCTAATTGCATATCCCTGCTCTAGGGGATCTTATTGCTGCTGGGGAGTGCATATCGTTGCTGGCTCCAGGGGATCTATTTTACTGCTTTAATTGTGAATAACACATTCCATACAAATTACTTAGCACCATAAAATGATACTTGGTTCTGTATTCTCTAAAAGAGGCAGTACTGGGAGGTGGGTAAGGGGTGGAACTAAGAGACGGTGCTTGGAGATGGATAGTAGGTAGAGACAGGGGGTGACTCATAAGCGGGGAGTATCTGCACCCATTTTCTGGGAAAAAAAGCCCCGATCAAAAATAAATAATCGTTCTCCAGCACTAGCTACAGAGTCTATCCTCCAGACAGGAGGAGGCAAAGAAGAAATGCCGTCCTCTATGTGAAAGCAGTGGTTTCTCTGCAGCGGTCCGATACACTTTCACCATCCCTGCTCAGTCAGAGTTAATGCTCTCCAATCAGCAAATCTCATATTACCTGATTGGAAAGCTCTAAGCCCTTGTACACACAGTCGGAGAATCCGTCGGAATGTGTCCTATCAGGCCGTGTCGTCGGATAATCCGACTGTGGGTGGTATGCATCGGACTGATTCCGTCGGAATATCCGTTGGACCCAATTTTCCAACATGTTGGAAATATTTCCCGACCAACTGGGCCGGTCGGACATACTCCGATCATGTGTAGAGAATTTTGATCGGACCAAGTGCCACGCATGCTCAGATCAAATTCCTACATCAAAGCTATTGGCTACTAGCCTGAATGTAGTCCCATCATAACGAAATTACGTCATCACGTTCTGAAAGATCGGATTTTTCGCCAACTTTGTCCGACCCTGTGTATGCAACAGTTTCGGACAAGATCCGACGGACAAAATCCGACGGATTTGGTTGTGGAAATCTCCAACTGTGTGTACAGGGGCGAACTCAGAGCACCACTGCAGAGAGACAACTGCTTCAACACAAAGAAGAGTGGTCCCACAGTATGGTACTGACGGCTACTGCAGCCTCCTGTTATTTAAATTCTGTTTCATGTGGCTCTCCTTTCTATAGGGGCTATTTATAAAGAAGTGGTGTACTGGAATTTCCACACCATTTTTTTCATAAGCCAATGCTAAGAGTTTGCCAGCTATTGTTAAGCATAACCACTAATAACTGGCATACTAGAAACATGGTACAAATTTACAATATGCAGATTACAGTTTAAAGTGGTTGTAAACCCTAAAAAAATAAAAATAAAAGCCCTGCAAGACAAAGACATAATGAGCTAGTGTGCATAGCATACTAGCTCATTATGAATTACTTACCTGAGATCGAAGCCCCCACAGCGGTCCTCGTTCACCGCTCCGGCAGTCAACATCTCTCCCTGGGGGTTTCTTCCGAATATCGAAGCTCCGGCGCTGTGATTGGCCAGAGCCAACATGACGGCACTCCCGTGCATGCGTCCGGGGCCGCCGGTAACGGCACAGCCTGACTGAAGCAACGGCACGTACATGCCGTTGCTTCAGTTTGCATAACTGCGCATATGGAGATGACGTCAGTCTGACACACCTCAACACCGATCTAGGTAAAGAATCTCTGACGGAGACTCTTTACCATGCGATCAGCCGTGTCCAAACATGGCTGATCACAGTGTAAACAGGAAGAGCCATTGATTGGCTTTTCCTCACTCGCGTCTGTCAGACGCAAGTAGAGGAGAGCCGATCAGCTGCTCCTCTGACAGAGGGGGTCTGTGCTGATTATCAGTGCAGCCCCCTGAGGATGCCCACGCTGGACCACCAGGGATGGCACCAGGACCACCAGGGATGCCTACCACTAGTCACCACCAGGTATGCCACCCATGGCCACCAGGGATAACAATCAGTGCCCCCAAATGAATGCCTGCCAATCAGCGATGTCCATCAGTACCATCCATTAGTGTATATCAGTGCCCATCCATGCCCACCTGTGCCCCCTATGTGTACCCATCAGTGCTGAATATAAGTGCCGCCTATCAGTGCTCCATCAGTGCAGACCCATCAGTTAAGTAGAAAACGTACATATTTACAAAGTTTACTGCAGAAACAAAAAAAAAAACATTTTCAAAAAAAATTTCAGTCTTTTCTTTATTTATTTAGCAGAAAATAAAAATCCCGGAGGTGATCAAATACCACCAAAAGAGAGTTCTATTTGTGGGAACAAAATGATAAAAAATGTAGCTAGGGTACAGTGTAGCATGACTGCGCAATTGCCAAAGTGCGACAGAGTTGAAAGCTGAAAATTGGTCTGGGCAGGAAGGTGTATACCTAGTTCCCTGTTTTGAAGTGGTTAAGAATCTAGTGACCTTTAACTAAACAAAAAGTTTTCAGTTTTATGTGTTCTAATTGCATGCACTGTCAGTAAAATCACTGATTAGATTAAATTGTATGACTTCCATTGGGAAACCGAAATGATATCTCGCCTCATGGAACTAGACATGATTGCCTAACTTTTTAGGACACACCAGTGGTCACCAAGCAAACTTCGAAGAATGAAGAAAGAGCAGATTACACACAGCACACTGTTCTCTGGTTCTACCTTGTCTGCAGGTACTTCCCATCCCAGAGATGTGCTCCTGTAGGCGTTTACTTAATGAGGTTACACTCCATTGTTGTCATTAAAGGTTGTAGGATTCATTAGGAAACTTATAACCTGTGATACCTGAAAACATTCTTTGTACCTGTTCATCTGCTGTAGAACAAGCTGTAAACATCTGATTATGTTGCCAATATGACTATTACAAAATGGAATTGTGCATCATGTTTTTCTACCAGAGACACGGGTATAACTGGTCATTCATAATTAGCACTTCCAGGTTTGATAAAAGCTCAGCATTTATTTTGGGTAAAGAGTTTGTGACAAATGCTTAAAGAGGAGCTCTAGTGGTTTTTGCGTTTGTTAAAAGTCAGCACTCCTTGCTCACTCGAGCCGCCCCTTCCCTCTGTCTTCTGTCCCTGGTAGCTCAACTGTGGGTACCCGGCTGTGACAGCTTGGGTGCCCGCTGCACATTGTGAATGGTCCCACAGTCTTTTGGGACCTGTGACATATCCTAGATAACTGCAGGGAGAGAGAGGACGGTTGACGGTACCTGCTACCCCCCTTCCAAAAAAGTGCCATTTGGGGAAGAGGAGGCCTTAAAGTAGAACTTCCCCTTTTGGATGAAACTCTGCTTTAAGCTCAATTCAATACAAATGATGTAGTCTATCAGGTGAGAAATGCAGTGAGCAACTTGTAGCGTGTCCTACATAGTAGAACATATTTTAGAATAATTAATCCCAAATTTATGAATCCCTCTAATGTATCAAAACACTTTATACAAGACACAATTTTATGTATAATCTTGGTTTATTGCATTTTTTCCAAAGTTTAATAGAGAAGTATAGCCAAAGCTTTTATTTGGCTGTACTTCTCCTATGGATCACAGGAGAGCAGTTAGTTCTGTACTCCTGTGACCCGTTTTCAGTCGACAGCAGGCTAAAGCCCGGTGTAGGCTGACGTCACAGAGCCAGTCTCTAAAAAGATCATGACCATATGGTTGGGATCCACCCAGATGCCTGGACTGGCACTTAGCCTCTTAGTGAGCTGCTGGGAGACTGAGCCAGCCCCTCCACAGCCCAGCGCTCCAGTGAGTGTTGGAGGGGCAGAGTAGAAAGCTGGTGACTGACAGTACCGGCTCCCTGCTCAGAGAAGAGGGGGAGAACTGAGCAATCAGCAGTATCAGATCATTCAGTTCTCACTACAGAGCCGGCGGGAACAGCTAGGTGAGTATGAGGTTTTTTTTTTTTTTTTTTTTAAAAGCCCATACTTTTAAATGAACTCTTAACAAAAGACAGGAAAAAGTAGGGAAACAGTACAAAGGCATACAGAACCTGTAGACAGTATAAGGTAGACCAACCATACATCCTGGACTTATATAGTACTAAAGAAATATCGGTACACAAAATACCGTCCGGTATTAATTACAGTTATAAATGGTCAGAAAACAGAAGGTTCACACAGTGTCAAAGAGTGGAAGCCAACTGATATAGTCCTATTGTTTTATCTTGGTGGGGTAATTAAATCTGTAGGGCACATGGCTTTGGTACGAATTATCCATAAAGCAAGGAGAAATCATCAGAATGAAAATAATAAATGAGACTAGCTTCCGCTTAGCCCAAATAAGCAGTCATGCAGAATGTTTTATAGATTCATACTGCCAAGAAAAAAAATCTTATAGTCACTACCATGAATCAAGGAGGAGTATATACCGTACTTAGTGACAAATACATTCTGTCGCATAATGATAGTTGGAAGGGGGAAGAAAAAAAAGGGGGAGGGGAGGTGGGGGGAGGTAGTGGAGAAAATGGAGGCTGTTCCAGTGGTTTATCTTAGGCATGGATCATCCTTTCCATGGATTGACAAAATACAATTTTAGAGCCTTGCCTTGAAAATAATTTGTTATAATAAGTAGTTGAAAAAGTCATGCCACATACATGAGGGGAGATAAGAGAAATACTGTATTTATTTGCGTATAGCACTCACTTTTTCACCATGAAAATCAGGTGCAAATAGCACATGCATGTTATATGCCAATACTTCAATTTTAACTGCCTCAGAGGGAACAGGGAGGGGGGCAGGACAAGCACCTTTAGATTAAATAGTGAGAATCTCCTGTTTACTTGGCGGCCTCTGTAATAGGAAATCCCGTCTCCTGGGCCACCATTGGATCACTGTTCTGTCTATCATAGGAGATTCTCACTGTATGTAATCTGTCGGCGCTTGTCCCACCCCCCTCCCTGTCCCCTCTGGGATGCAGATGGGCATCGATCAGGCTGCACTGATGGCAATGGTGAGGCTGCTGCATTGATGTGAACTTATGAGGCTGCAGATGGGCATTTATCAGGCTGCATTGATGGCAATGGTGAGGCTGCAGATGGGCACTGACCCTTATTTTGCTTCAAAGTTCCTCTAAGCAAAATATCTTCTCCATTACATAGGAAAGACCTTCTAAAAACATATATATAATGAACTGGAGAATTTAACATAAACAACATTTATCAAAATCCTGACAGGTTTTAAATATTTACTTCTTCAATTATCGCAAGTCATAACATAGAAATTACTGTCTCAAAGTCTCTTTCACACAATATGGAAAACTTATATTCTGAATAAAGTATAATAAAGCCAATTAAAATGTAGATATTAAGAATATAACAAAAGTTTTTTTCCTGAAACTTCACTCTTAAAATGAATGTGCATGTTATACGCCAATAAAAACGGTACATTATTGTATAACAATAGTATACCTCCAAGGTTTAACCAAAGATGGAACACAAGTCTTCATATAGCCAATGTATTGGTATAAAAAAAAATAGAATTTTTTTTTTTAGATGTCCTTAACAGGTGGTCAATTAGTCTCCATAATAAATAATGTTTTTAAATTACAGTATAAAACAATTTTTAGCTTTTATCCAACCTGGAAGCATGGATCAGTCCGAGGCTCACCACATACATTACATTCTGCAATCAAGATCTACCAAAACGATGTGAGGGGCCTGCTAATCTATCCAATAAATTATTTCCATTCATGCAAACTCTTGCACTACATACCTGCTGGTAGATTTAGAGGCGATCGCACAATCACAGTGTATTGTAATGTGTTTGTTGAGCTTAAAATACTCATGTATATAGTAAACAAGGGTGAGCTGTGGACTGCTTGAACAATCATTACTGAGTTGGCCATTGACTTCCCTTCAAAGAGTGATAAGTAATTTTTTGGTGGCTGTTTGAATCACATACAATTTAAAGGGCTGGTTTTAAAAAAAAAAAGCATTGAAACTCGATTGCATGATACTGCGATACCATGCGATCCAGTGCAGGCAAACAGACTGCATTTGTGATGGCATTAAGATTATATTGACACCCACAGCAGATTACACACCCATTGCATTTTGAATGTGTAGGAAATGTGAGTGTAAAGCAGGTTTCCTGCACTACATTTTGCTGTGAACAAGTCCTTATAGTGTATATATTTAACTATTAACTGCTCTTATGTGCTGCCCTTTTGGACTGTTAAAATAAATTGCTTTCAAAAATATGTCTTATCAGTTTGATAAAGGGCGATGGAGCCGAGGGTCTGGGTTCTTCTTTAATGCTTTAGAAGTTAAGTTAGGGCTGACAACTTTCATTGCTTTGGAATTCATATCCAGAAATACTGTGTTCTCATACAAATGTGGAAAGTAGGGGAAGCATACTATATTTATGGCACATCAAAAGTTATTTTTCTGTACTTGCAGCATTATTAAAATAATAAAAACATGGGAAAATGGGCATGTCTTGCAGAAATGTAGGATGTATTTTTATTTTTTTTGTTTGGGTTTAACCCGGAAGGACTTTTTTCAACCATGTATGTATTTTACCTTTACATACGCTATTTAAATAGCTCTAATAACATGATCTACATGGTACCTACAATAGCTCGTTAAAATTGTAATGTCTTTTAGACATTATGTAACAATAAGCCTGTGTACTGGCCACTTTGACTTTTCCACCCAGTTGTAATCTACTCTGACACAAGATGCAAGGTCAATTGTAAAATAACTGTAGAGACTTTCAGGCCTGGACTGGGACAAAAAAAATAGGCCTGCACAATTTAGACTAAGCAGCCAATTTTTATATGGACCTTGGGACTGTAATGTAAAGGGGCACTGCGGTACAAAGGGGTCTGCACTGTAATGATTACAGTGTCCCTTTACAGTGCAGTCCTCTTTATATCATAGTGCCTCTAGCAATCACAGCCCCTTGCAGTTGTGTCCCCACTCCCCCATCCTTTTCTCTCCAAATCAGTGCTCCCTTTTATTCTCTGCCTCCCCTGCATAGTCCTATCTTTGGCAGGGCAGAGGCAGGATTCAACCTGTGTCTTCCCCCCTCCAGGGTCTCACACCCCACTGACGATGTTAATCATGAGGGCAAGAGGAGCTGCAGATCTGAATCGGATTACCTAAAATGTTAATATGAAAATACAGTAAAACCTTGGATTGCAGGCATAATTCCTTCCAAAAACAGGCTTGTAATCCAAAGCACTTGTATATCAATGCAAATTTCCCCATAACAAAATAATGGAAACTCAAATGATTCACTCCACAACCATTTATTCATTGGTCCTTCAGTTTATAGTTCATATAAAAAGATTATAGCAATGTGACCAGGTTGTGCAACCATAAAATGTCCATTCACAAGGGAATTAGAAGCAAAAAAAAAAAAAAAATATATATATATATATCAGGAGCTACAGAGTATAAAAGAGAAGAGAGGCAACAAAGTATAGTAATATGGTTACATTTAAGGAAGGTACAATATTTAGCAACTCACATGGTTGATGATTAAAAGAGGCACATCTAAGTATGCGGGCATCCGGGGTAAAGTATGCAGGTAAAATATGCAGGTAAAATATGCAGGCATCCGGGGTAAACCATGTGAGTTGCTAAATGTTGCATCTTCATTAAATGTAACCATATTGTTACACTTAGAGGCGCCGCTCTACTCTTTCATATTCAGTTGTGACATGATGCTACTTGTATATCAAGTCAAAATTTCTAAAGCATTTTTTTTTGCTTCTCTTGCAAAACACTCTCAAACCAAGGTTTTATTCTACTCATGCTCTCTGTGCACATCTCCAGCTCCTCCTGGTCCCTGTTCCTTACATCAAAGTCTGCACAGTCCCCTTACATCAGGGTTCACAGAATTTCCACTTACACTGTTAGGGGGGGGAGCTCCGTGGATTCTAATGTAAAGGAGAACTCTGATGTAAGGGGTGTTCTGTGAAACCTGATTTAAGGGGGCTCTTATGTAAAAGGGGGAAAGCTGGGAACTCTGGTAAAAGGGAAACTCTAACGTAAGGGGGGGGTCTTTGTTCAAAGCCCCAACTTACATCAGCATCCACAGAGCACCCCTTACATTAATGTATACACTAGGGCTGAAACAACTAATCGATTATGAAATTAATCGATTATTATTTTCATAATCGATTAATCGGCCAGTAACATAATGGGGTTAAAATAAAAAATGAGCCCTTTATAGTACAAAAATAGCAAATAATCTCTACTGTAAATACCACTTTCACTGCTCTACAGTTAAAAAAAATTATCCCCTTACAGTAGTGATTATCTGCTTTTTGCTGTACTATAAAGGGCTACTTTTAGTTTTTTTTAACCCCATTATGTTACTAAACGTCTTAGGCCTGGTTCACACCTATGTGTTTTTTGGCGGTTTTTGCAGAAACGCACTACAGTTCATTTACATGGTTTCCTATGGGACACGTTCAGCTTTTTTCAACCGCTGTGTATTTGGAAAGGGTCAGGGACTTTTTTTTTTAAAACGCAAAACAATGCTTTTTTGGTTCAATATACTTCAATGGAGAAGCTGCGGAGAAGCTGCAGAAAAGCATGTAATGGGTTTTGCAGCAATTTGTGTTTTTTAATCTGCCCAACAACAAATTGGCCAAAAAAAAAAAAAAAAGCAAAAAATCTAATCACAGCAAAATAATGCACAAAAATCAAAATGCACAGCAAAAAGCACTGCAGAAACAGATCAAAAGCAAACTGCATACCGAGCCTTATGCTGGCCACACGGAACAATATTCAGACGAAAAATCTCTGTACATTCGCTGAATGAAAGAATGTTGTTTTGAAATTTTCGCTTGTTTTTAACATTCTGTTTTTAAAATGAATGTCATTTCTGAACAAAAACCACATACACTGTCTGATTTTTTTTTTTTCACCAAGCAGTTTTCTATTTCCAAATTTTCCCATCACTGTGGTTGAAAATGAACAGCAATTTGACCCCCACTAACGATTAGTAAATCAAACAAACATTCTTAAAATTACATTTTATTTTTTTGAGGGAAGATCTCCTCTAATACTATATACAGTATATCTCTTCTGTCTGTTATTCTCAGAGCGGATTAGAGATTTTGCTCTCTAACCATATAGTTGGTTATTTATATTTACCACTGCATAGAGATATTTAAGAATAAATTGCTTTTTTTTCCTAATGTACATATTAACTAAATTATACACCACACTTTTTTTTTTTTTAAAGGTTATTAACCGATTAATCGAAACAATAATCGGCCAACTAATTGACTATGAAAATATTCGTTAGTTGCAGCCCTATTATACACTGGGAGGCAGGAGAGAGAAGGGAGAGAGGGGGAGGGAGATTTCAGTCACAGACAGGGGATAGAGGGCGAGCTTACTCGCCCCAGGAATCAGCACCTTTTCTCTTCTGTCTGGTGGCCTCAAACTACGTGCCCACAAATCCCCAGGGAGTGTGGGCGGAGCAGGCACAGGAGGAGAGCGGTGGATTGAGGAAGAGCAGATGAGCCATCTCTCCTCTCCCATCCATGCAGGGGGAGGAGACTCAGCTTAGAGCCCTGCAGCCAGCAACCCCGCTGATAGTTCTGCCCCTGGTGGGTCCCCGTCCAACTCCTCTGGCCCCCTGCTCTGCTGATAGGATGGCAGGCGAGGAGACACAGCCATGGCCGCATAGCAGTAAGTAAGTGGCTAACACAGTCTGTGTTAGCCCTGTCCAGACCACAGTCACCACTAACCTCCTGCTGTGTGGCCCAGTCATCAACAGGCCACAGACTGGGCAGCCCCAGGCCAACCGAGCAAAACTTCCAGTGTGCCCCATGGCCAGTCCAGGCCTGGGCACTTGTAGCCAGTTGCTGCACAGTTCAGTAGGGGTACTGCATAACAGGATTTTACAGCCCAGACCATACTCCTGTATCTGTTAACTTTAAAGCCTCCCCTTATCACCTAATTATTTTTCAGGGTGTAAGGCATTCAATGCACATATATGCACGTTTAACACACCTCAATGCAAGTACATAGGTTAGCAAAATGTTTTAATTGGTGCCACCTCACATCTGTGTTACACCTTGGCACATGTTAAAGGAGTATTGATGTCAACGTTGGCAAAGAAAAAGAAAAATGCACGGTTGATAAAGTGATCCTGCTGCTTTACAAAACAGATTCAAGCAGTTATATTTATTGTATAGGACAATGTCTTTTTCATTTGGCTTACCGTATTTTAGTAATAGTAGGAAATACTGACAGCTGAAATACATCTTATTTACCAAAAATAGCTGTGGTTAGTTTATCTGGCTGTATCAGGGATCACACAACCAGGAACTATACTGGAGTAGTCATGTTCTCCTTGTGCTTGCTAGGGTTTTGAACCAACACTCCAAAGACATACTGGTAGGTTTAATTGGCTTCTGTCTAAAATTGTCCCTAGTACGTGATTAACCACTTTCAGACCGGACCAATTTGCTGGTCAAAGACCAGACCACTTTTTGCGATTCGGCACTGCGTTGCTTTAACTGACAATTGCGCGGTTGTGCGACGTGGCTCCCAAACAAAATTAACGTCCTTTTTTTCCCACAAATAGAGCTTTCTTTTGGTGGTATTTGATCACCCCTGCGGTTTTTATTTTTTGCGCTATAAACAAAAATAGAGCGATAATTTTGAAAAAAACGCATTATTTTTTACTTTTTGTTATAATGAATATCCCCCAAAAATATATAAAAAAAAATTTTTTCCCTCAGTTTAGGCCGATACGTATTCTTCTACATATTTTTGGTAAAAAAAAAAATCGCAATAAGCGATTATTGATTGGTTTGCGCAAAAGTTATAGCGTTTACAAAATAGGGATAGTTTTATAGCATTTTTATTAATAATTTTTTTTTTTTTTTTTTACTAGTAATGGCGGCGATCTGCGATTTTTATTGCGACTGCGACATTGTGGGGGACCCATCGGACATTTTTGGGACCATTGTCATTTATACAGTAATCACTGCTATATAAATGCAGTGATTCCTGTGTAAATGACACTGGCAGTGAAAGGGTTAACCAGTGGGTGGCAGTGTAGGGGTTAAGTGTTCCTAGGGGTGTGTTACCAACTGTGGGGGGGTTGGGCTTTCATTTAGTGTACACTGATCTCTTCTCCAATCACATGGAGCAGAGATCAGCATCACTAGTTGCTAGGCAGAATGGAAAAATGTTGTTTACACAGCATTTCCTCCATTCGGCCGCTCCGTGAGACGATCGCGGGGATGCCCGCAGCAATCGAGTCCGCGGGTCCCGCGACCGGACTCACGGGGCCCCCGACCAGCGCGGGAGCGCGCCGCCGGCGGCGCGCTCCCGATGGCACGGCGGCATCGAATATTGGACGTACATGTACGCCAATATGCCTGCCCGTGCCATTCTGTCGACGTACATCGTCGTGCGCTGGTCGGGAAGTGGTTAAGTATGAATATGAGGTAGAAACCTTAAGATTGTAAGCTCTTAGGAGCAGGGACCGATTTGCATTTCAAGCATAAATGTGGTCTTGTATTTCCTTACCAACTAATTTGATTTCCCCAATTACATCTACCTGGAACATGACCTGGGAGAATATCGTACGTGAGCGATTTTTTTGGCAAACAAATTTATATCCAATTATAAATCTCTTGGATCTATTGATGGTGAAACAAAAGACACACAGAAAGGGAAGTGGTGAGATTTTATTTAGAAAGTTAACAGTATAACATTTCCAAAAGAACTAAAAAAAAAAAAAAAAAAAAAAAAAAACAACCCACCCTTCAAAACATACATTCCTTAAAAATTATGTACAGTCCAGAAACAGTGCAACCGTTCTTAATAAATATTGCTTTATGTTAAATAAGAACAACATGACCCTTAAAACCAGTATAAAAACAAAAAAAAACAAAAAAGGTCCTTATGGCTGAAATAAACCAATTATTAATTAAATATTTTTTTACATATTAACAGTTTCAATATAAACTACAAAACCATTCTATCTATTGATAGGAGCAAGAAGCATTACAGAGAGAATATTTCCTGAATCCAAGGAATTCCCTTGGAGTACTGCAATCACAGCAAAAATTTTAGGATGTTCTCTATTTCTATTGGGCCTTTAGGATGGCCTTTCGGGTTTTTCCTGAATAAGTGCCCCCCCTGGGTACAGCTGGCAACACTGACCATTGTATTCTGCCGGCAGGGAAGGCTCCCCACTGACAATACATAAGTTCAGCCTTAAGCAGGCCATAACAGCAGGTGGAATAGAAAAAAAAAAAAAAGGTGCAGATTTTCCCATCAACAGGCTCGGCGCTGGTAGGGGAAATCACACCCACAGCCCTATTATGTTCTGCCAGCAAGGAAAGCTCCCTTGCCAGCAGAATACAATGATCAATTTTGCCAGCTATAGCTGGAGGCACTTACGGTTCACGAAAAACTCAGTGTACAACCAGCTAGCCCATACAGGGATCAAAATCTGTCCAGTCCCTGCTGAACCAGCGAATTTCGATCCATGTATGGCTTGCTTTAGTAAATAATAGTGAACATCTACATCCCCAGTAATCACATCATCTGGGTCCCAGCAGTGGTTATGGGTTTAGATGCTTCTCCAAGACATGTTTGTATTTTGGGAGGTTCTACAAAGCAGGGAGTGTTTAGGCTATTTACGAATGAAGGCATTGCGTGTTTTGTCAGATGCTAGTCACAAAAGTCAGGTTTGGGGACTGGGCTGTGCCAAGCTGGAGGTAAATTAGAAACACGTGCTTTGTATTTTTTATGTGCAAAAACTCCCTATAGTGTCTGTTTAAACAAGAACAAAGTTGTAAAGGCAAAAATAACATGAGAACGTGAGGGACATAGCTTTTCCACCAGTCCCTGATCTAATACAATATCTCTGCAAGCAGCAGACAGATAACAAAGGATCATTTATGGGTATAAAAGGCCCCAAAATTGGCAGCTACCAGTGATATTCCTGCTGGGCAGCCAAGCTCCCAGTGTAACAAAAAGCAGCAACATGTCCTTCACAACGGTACGGGGTACAAATCAACCCTTTGTTCATGACAGTAACTCCAAATATCTTCTTTACAACCAACGGCTAGCTACAGCCTTCCCATGCTGGATACCAAGGTAAGCATGTCCTGGGTAAGGAGGTGGAGAAAACCAATTTAGATCTTTGTCCTTGCCTTCATAGTCCCAAATGTTGTCATAGCTGAGGTCACTCTGAAAGCTTTGTAACTCTGCATAGTCGTGCTCCAAACTGTCCGGCTTCAGACTTTCAGAGGAGGGCAGGTCAAACATATCTTCAACTGGAAGAACAGAAAGTAAGTGTTTCAAGGTAGGTACTTATAATTGATTATAAATGTAATGCATCTTGGTCAACTGTAATGTAACATATGTTTATTGGCTATAATAAAACTGTATATTGTGTTGTCCCAAGGAAGTTTACACAGTAGTTTTGTCCACTATACACCAGCAAAAACTGGATACCTTCACTATAGCGTCAGTGTAGTCTGGCCCAAAACATAAATCCCCACCCTGATGGAATACAAACAGCAGCACACCGAGAACATCACTCTGCGCTTTCTTGTGAGCAAGTGTGCACTGCAACTGCATAACTGCATTATTGAGTGTTTACCTTAATAGCACACATACTTAAGATATAAGAATTTATATTATGTGTACAATTAGATAAGCATTGAGCAGGAACTCGCAACTGGGGAGGGTGGCACAGTGGTTTAGGGCAGGACAGTGGTTTAGGGCAGGACAGTGGTTTAGGGCAGGACAGTGGTTTAGGGCAGGACAGTGGTTTAGTGGTTAGCACTCTGACCTAGCAGTAAGAAGGGTCACTGGTTCGAATCCCAACCACTACCTGCCTGGAGTTTGCATGTTCTCCCTGTGCCTGCGTGGGTTTCCTCCGGGTACTCCGGTTTCCTCCCACACTCCAAAGACTTGCAGGTAGGTTAATTGGCTTCTGTCCAAAATTGGTCCTAGTATATGAATGGGGACCATGGATTGTGGGCTCCTTGTGGGCAGGGACCAATGTGAGTGTGCAATGTACAAAGATAGGGACAATTGTAGACACTCAGGTTGAACTGGATGGACTGGCGTTTTTATTCAACCTTACTAACTATGTAACTATGAATGAACCGATAAGTCCAAATCAAATGTTTTGCACTGAACTTGCAGTCTGGAGAACCATAAAGCAACAGATTATAAAGTAGGTTTTCATGAACACTGGAAATCCCTTTTGTTTCAGTTGTCTTTAGACACTCACTCAGGTTGAACTTTTTCACAGATTTTGGACATTCCTGGCTCAGATCCCTGCAATTAATGAAATAAAAGCAATGACACCTGTTGGTGAAAACTGGGACTGCACAGTGACCTTCAGTGCTTTCAACAATGGCCAAGGGCTGTTGGATCACTATGCTGCTACATAGAAGGGCTACAAACAGGAAAAACAAGAAAAAAAACTCAACTAGAAATACCACTCAGAACACACTAAAGCTGGCCATGGATTATTTTGGGCATCGGTAAGTGTTGCAACTTAGTCTTTGGCGAGTGTTCATGGATAACGCAAAGGTTTGTCGGCAACAAGGCAGACATGATTACAAAATAAACTTACTATAGTTTTCAAAAAAGCGATAGTAAATTTATAACCAGTTAACCTGATAATTGGAGCTGGCTTATCACTTGTGAACTTTTTCCCCTCAATTACCCTTGCAGCAGTTTGGTGCTATAAACATTACGACAGCTTTATGACATTACCTTCTTTGTTGTGGTGAGAGAAAGAAATTTCTTCTTTGACTGAGGATATCTACAATGAAATTATAAAAAAAAGTGTTTACAATATAGTAAGAACATGCATGCTTCTGTATTACAGATACTAACTTTTGACCTTTGCTAGAATAATAGAGAAAATCGAGTACTGTCCGTGATTTTTTTTTATTTGCACTAACATACAATTTTTCAGGAAAAGCTTTCGGGGTACGTCCCCTTCTTCAAGGTCCAATCGGTGAAGAAGGGGACATACCCTGAAAGCTTTTCCTTTTCGGACAGTACTCAATTTTCTCTGTCACAATTGCACTAATATGGTTACAATCACATCTAGTATAATAGGTAAGCCTTGGCAAAAATTGTAATAAAAAAATAAATAAATAAATAAATAAATAAACAAATACAGTGACAATTTATATCAAACGAATTGTAAAAATAATGTGCCTAAAGTTCACAATAGCTGTGCCATATTGCTTACTACAAGGACTACATTTTCTAAACGCCCCAGTTCTAAAGTCTCCATTTCCCTGCCCTGCCTCCAGACATAGCACTAGTAAGGACCCCCCACGTGAGCTCCCCCATCCTCCCACCCATAATTGTTCAGGACAGTCAATCCCAGCACAAGCCCAGTTTTAACTTTTAGTTTGCATCCAGTAAATTACTATATCATTTAAAAAAAAATGTAAGTAATTAAAGCAACTGCACTGGTAAACCATTTAAAGTGGAGGCAAAAGCAAAAAAGATAAAAATTCATGACTAAAATATGTAAGTAAGAATGATATTACTTTCAGGATATGATCTAGTTATTCTTTACAGCAGTTTAGGCAATACAGCATGGTCAAGGACCATCCTAACATTTGATTGGGTATGAGGAGGTCACTTTGGGCAGTGTAGTAAAGCCCGATTCACTCGCAGATTGTCCTATCCTCTTGCAGTCCAAATCCTGCTGGGCAGAGATCTACAAGAGGCTGATATAAAAACAGACTGGTTCTACAAAAGAAAAAAAAAAAAATGGTATTTCGGTCTGCGATTGTAGATTTTCGCTCACTTACTACCCTTTAAATCTATTATCACCAGAATAGTCAGTGAGAGGGTCTTGTCAATGGAACCCAGGTAAGCGATAAAAACCTAATAGGGTTTCTATCTTACTCTATCTTCCTACTCTACTCAAAACTAACAAAAAAAATTGGGTTGATTGTAACTACAAAAACCCTATTTGGGCTGTAAACCCACCGAAGTGCTCAACCGAAGCCGATAATTAAACTCTTTACAAAATAGATGTAACCAGGAATATTCACATTATTTCAGACATCAATGTACCTGTGGGAACATAGTAAAAATGTGAAATTTCATGGCAAAGGAAGACTTACACTTTTGAAGAAGGGGGTCTGGTTCTGTTTTGTGGGTATGAGCCTGGAGTCGATTGATGTGTCTGGTTCACTGTTCCGGTGCACCATGGGCCTCACAAGCTTCTGGCTCCCGGTCACTGGATGGGAATACTTCTTCTGAATGGCTGGGTGTGGGCTGCTTTTCCCATGGAATGATCTGTTTATCTTCAGGTCGGAGACATGGCTCTCAGTGCGGTTTGAAGTCAGATGTTGTAAAATCTTATTGAGAGATAAAAAATATTAACCTTAAATATTTTCTCTACACACTATTATTACTATTAGTGAAGCTTTAAAAAGATTCATCTGATCTACGGTTAGTACATACACATGCTAAACCTTGCTCTATTAGTGAGAGACAGAATAAACGATTATGAGAAGTAGGTTTTATTACAATTTTAAAGCCCAAATCTGGGCAAAAAAATAAATAAAACCATTTCCCTCGCAGTGGGACTGTGCCCGCACTGCACTGGTTAACGGCATGTTTTTTTCTAGTGGGGAGGAGAGCAGAGATATACTTACCTGATCCTCTTAGCACAAGACTGGTCCGGCATCTCCGAGCTCCAACAGTCTTAAACAGTGGACTGTTTGATGTCAGAGCAGGCTACATAGACCTTGAACCCCCCCGCTGCACGGTGGGCCATTTTCAGAAGGATCAGGTAAGTATATATACATTCTGCTCACCTCTAGACAAAAAAAAAATAAAGTACCTGTGCAAAGCAGGAAAAGCACCACTGCATTGGAAAAACTTTTTTTTGCCCAGAGTTGAGCTTTAAATTATAATACTTAAAGGTCAACGGCCAAAAATTATTATATTTTGGATTGAATAAGCATAGGTTAGAACTTCTAGCAGATTTAACTGTTCTCTGTGTACCCAACCCATTTACTTTAATTTCCCTGTCCTGTCTACCCCAGAAGTTCTCACACTATCCCTACTCTAACCCCCCACCCCCCAAAAAAAAACGAAACAAGAAAACCAAAAATACCCTTTGGCACGATTGCAAGATCTTGGCTTTAATTCACAAAGTGTAAAAGAGAAAACACACAGGTGATATTCTCGATGATATCTGACACTAACCTCATCCACCAGCTTGTTACTTGGCGATTCAGTTGATGAATATGGTTCAGCATACAATGGAGACATTGACAAAGCCTGGGAATTAGATGGTGAGGTAGTCTTCTGGCTATCTGTCAAACTGGTCATTCTGCTTAACTGTGGACATACAATGAATTGGTTACAAGTATATAAGTGAATCAAATGAAGACATACACACTTTGTAATGCATGCTTTATTTTTTCCCGAATTGAAATCAATGACTATTGGCCAAATTCACCAGCTAATCTTGTATGAAAAAATAAAAAAACATGTTTGTCTTTATAGCATACTAAAGGTTAAAGGTTATTATTGAACTAATTTCTACATTAAGCACTTATTAAAAAAAGATCAGGCCTGGTTATTTAAGCACACTGGCACCATTAACATAATGTTGTCTGTGCACATCTCATTAAGAATGAGGACATCTTTATAATGATAGGGTGTACAGGTGCCACCGTAATATGACATTACCAGGAATAAGCTATTAGAGCCATTTAAGTCTACACGTGCTACACTTATAGTTATCATTTACAAACCTATTTTTACATCATCATATATACTGTATAACATTATCAATGACTTGTAGTTATGAAAAACTGTTCTTCAAACCTTTCCCAGTGTGGGATCACACCCGGTACCCACTCCACCAAAATACATTTTGCTGAGCATAATTGTATGAGCCTGGAAAATTTGTTAGCAAACTTGCAGTAAAATACATAGTCCCTATATTAGATCCAGGCCACCTCTCCCTGTAAAAAATACTGTGTATTAGGTGAAAAAAAAAAATTTAATCTTGAATAATAAAAAAGGAAAAAAAAAAAAAAAAAAAAAAAAAAAAAAAAAAAGGTTATACACTTCTGCATATGAAGGGTATGATGTCACTATCCTTTCAAGATTCCTGGGGTATGGAGAGTACCCCAAATCCCATAGGAATTTACTCCACTCTAGTGCATGGGCAACTTCTCGCAAGTCTGGGGATCCTTGCGCTTGCCAAGTCTGGGGATCCTTGCGCTTGCCAAGTCTGGGGATCCTTGCGCTTGCCAAGTCTGGGGATCCTTGCGCTTGCCAAGTCTGGGGATCCTTGCGCTTGCCAAGTCTGGGGATCCTTGCGCTTGCCAAGTCTGGGGATCCTTGCGCTTGCCAAGTCTGGGGATCCTTGCGCTTGCCAAGTCTGGGGATCCTTGCGCTTGCCAAGTCTGGGGATCCTTGCGCTTGCCAAGTCTGGGGATCCTTGCGCTTGCCAAGTCTGGGGATCCTTGCGCTTGCCAAGTCTGGGGATCCTTGCGCTTGCCAAGTCTGGGGATCCTTGCGCTTGCCAAGTCTGGGGATCCTTGCGCTTGCCAAGTCTGGGGATCCTTGCGCTTGCCAAGTCTGGGGATCCTTGCGCTTGCCAAGTCTGGGGATCCTTGCGCTTGCCAAGTCTGGGGATCCTTGCGCTTGCCAAGTCTGGGGATCCTTGCGCTTGCCAAGTCTGGGGATCCTTGCGCTTGCCAAGTCTGGGGATCCTTGCGCTTGCCAAGTCTGGGGATCCTTGCGCTTGCCAAGTCTGGGGATCCTTGCGCTTGCCAAGTCTGGGGATCCTTGCGCTTGCCAAGTCTGGGGATCCTTGCGCTTGCCAAGTCTGGGGATCCTTGCGCTTGCCAAGTCTGGGGATCCTTGCGCTTGCCAAGTCTGGGGATCCTTGCGCTTGCCAAGTCTGGGGATCCTTGCGCTTGCCAAGTCTGGGGATCCTTGCGCTTGCCAAGTCTGGGGATCCTTGCGCTTGCCAAGTCTGGGGATCCTTGCGCTTGCCAAGTCTGGGGATCCTTGCGCTTGCCAAGTCTGGGGATCCTTGCGCTTGCCAAGTCTGGGGATCCTTGCGCTTGCCAAGTCTGGGGATCCTTGCGCTTGCCAAGTCTGGGGATCCTTGCGCTTGCCAAGTCTGGGGATCCTTGCGCTTGCCAAGTCTGGGGATCCTTGCGCTTGCCAAGTCTGGGGATCCTTGCGCTTGCCAAGTCTGGGGATCCTTGCGCTTGCCAAGTCTGGGGATCCTTGCGCTTGCCAAGTCAGGGGATCCTTGCGCTTGCCAAGTCAGGGGATCCTTGCGCTTGCCAAGTCAGGGGATCCTTGCACTTCACAGGGTCTCTCTAGGAGGACTGTGATGTTACACTTGCCTAAGTGCCGTGTGTAAAAGATAGGAGTAAGGCAAGTATAAAATCTTACTTATTTGCTTAAAGGTATATTTTTCAACCATATGCAGCAGGGAGCATATGGGGACCTTGCAATTTACTGACCAGACCCAAAATCTTCCAAATTAATTGTATTTCTCATGAACCACAAAAAATTACAGGAGGAGGGGAAGCCAGACCAGCAACCCTGCAAAATGTGGGGACTAGTTTTTCTTTAAAATAAAAAGTAATAAAAAAAATTTAAAAAAAGAAGGGCGGAGGTGATACCCACTGCGGTAAAAGATGAATGCCTCTTTAGTCATAACTTACCAGCTGCTGGGGTGTAAAAGAGGCGTGCCCTTTGGATTTTTCATATGAATATGGCTCTTTATATAAGGGGGACAGGATATCTTCACTAGGGGTCTCTGGGATATTCATAAAGGGCGTATTTTCCAGATCATAAGTCTGTGGCATTACGGATGGAATTTGAAGGCAAAGGTTCTTTTTTCCTTTAGACTCGCGGATGCTGCCACCTCTCTTAAGATCACTCGATCCATTTTGTCCACTGGGCCAATTAGGATTCACCAAACACTAAAAAAAAAAAAAAAAAAAAAAAAAAAAAAAAATATCAGTACTCTGCCACTTCACAATTCAAAGGTTTAATTTTACATTTGTTTTTTTTTGTTTTTGTTTTTTTTAAAGAAGCGATTCACTGATGTTCCAAGTATTTTTAGTAATAGACAGCTTTAGATAAAATGCAGTACTGCCTGGTAGCCTGCAGGTGTCAGCATTGCATTTCTTTCCATAACAAGGCTACAGCAGCAATGAACACAATTTCTTTGTTAAAAAAAAAAAGAAATCCTGCAAGAAACTAAACAGTTAAGAAAGGAACCCTCTGGTATGCATTCAATTATTTACTATTAAAACTACGATTGCATACATATTCATAAAAACAAAAAAAACACGGCTACAAAAGAAAACTTTAAATGGATACTAACTAAATACATCCCGCTGCTGTGTGAGCCAATGAGGAGGGAGAGACCCCAGAGAGCCGCTGCTCTCATGGACATCGCTGGATTGAGATGGGGCTCCGGTTATTATGGGGGAGGGCTGCAGGGGAAGTGGCACTCAGATTCTGACCTTAATGCAGAGAATGCATTAAGGTAAAAAAAACATTGAGCCTTTAAAATATAAGCTTAAAGTAAAATTATAATCATGCAATTTATTGATTTTTATTTACTTAGGAAAAAAAAAACCATAACAATAACGAATAGTAAGGGACTCACATGAACTGGTTGTGAATATCCAGGTGACAGAGGATCCTCCTGCAAGGTTTGTTCGCTCAGTATTGTGTATGATGGCTGGTCAGAGCCTTGAATAGTGTTGTTTGATTGGTGGTTAGAGTTGGGCAGCTTCACTGAAGACGCCCAGGATTTGGTACGACCGTCTGATGTGAATGAGCTCCTGCAGCTTGCAGTCACCTGTGATTTGGAAAAGGATTCATTATTGCTTTTTTTTTTCTATTAAATTGTTAAAAGTACCAAGACATTGAAAAAAAAAAAAAATTGAGATCCCTCTCAAATTAAAACGACTATGTTTTTATAGACAAAATAGAAAGTGTAGCCACATAGCCCTAAAAGTGTATGTAAACCCTAACAATTCCCAGCATATTTCCCCAGCCAAGGTAGCCCCGATGCAGCAAATACTCACACACTGTACTTGGGTTTATGAAAGTACAGCTGTATGCACGAGTACAGCGCCCACAGCCACCGATGTCAATGACAGACTGTATGCTGCACCAGGGCCGCCTGGCCACCTTTAGTGACGGTGAGATGAGGATCCTCTACCTGATCTCATAATAGGAAAAAAAAAAAAAAACAAACACGGGGCTGTGCGGGGCTTCGCCAGAGTTCTGTGAATGAGAGAACTACAGGTACCCACAGTTTTTGCGGCCGTTGGCTTGTAGTTCTCGCTGAACTATCAGAGTGCTGTTGCGTGCTCTGGAAGTTCATTGATTCTTCCTGTTAGTGTGCAACTGCCTGCCCATACAAGGTACGAGCAGACGGCTTACACAGACTGTCCGCAGGAGCCCTGCATTGTGCCCACAATTTCCTGTTCAGGTTCAGTGCTTTGCAGACTCCTAATAAAATGCACATTTTTTTTACCTGCAATTTTTTAGTTTATTTTTGTAAAAGGTGAACTTTTTATTTTACTGCTTGCGAATGCTCCATACTTGTCGGCACCCTAACAAATATTGGAGCTTCTAAGCTATCTAATGCTACTTAACCTGGCCTAATTGCATGTTAATGTTCAAGATAGTCTTTTGTTTTGTTTTTTGCAGTTTCGGTTAACACAGAACAAACCTTAAAAACAAAAACATTTATCCTAAAGGGTATATTTGTGACCCCTTAGAAAGGTCTTTTGGTGGGAAAGAGATTCTTTAGGAACCACAGTATTGTTACGGTCAGACTTCATTCCACAAAAACACTGAATAGGGGCCTCCTGCTGCTGTATAGAAAGCGACTGAGAAAATGTCCCCTCCCCCACCCTTTTATTACATGGAAGGGTCCCATGCAAATTAGGAGATTTCCCCTTTCTCTCAGGAATCCCTACTAATAATCTCTAGAATTGTGCACCATTTTCAGGCAGACAATCCACTCCAGTAATGAGCTGGGTAGTCTCTGCTCTGACTAGTAGTCTACCTGTTCATGATGTGCAGAGTGTGAGCCGCAGAAACTGCTGGAGCCAGATAACGAGGAGTCTCGGTTTTGTTGCTGAGCGCATTTCAAATGTTCTATCCATTCATCATAATCCTGCGGATTGTAGCAGATCACCCGGATCGTGTTGATGTACCTTCCTGTCAGGACACGGGTCAGACATAACCTGATGTTAGATAATGGGTCTCTTGACACACAAACCAGTTATTTCTACAACACAGCCTTCAACAAATAACAAAAACACACTAAATAGCTGTTCGGCCAGGGTGGTGGGCACTATTAGGCTTAATGTACACGGGACGTTTTTACAACCTCTTTTTAACAACAATGTAACTTGACAGATAGTAACCGATGTTTAAAGAGGAAGTAAACCCTGATGGGTGTTATTTCCTCCGATTCCCTGCAAAGGTAAAGCATAATGGACTACTATGCATCGCATACTAGTCCATTATGTTGTCACTTACCTGACACAGGAGCCAGCGGAGTCACCGCTGTCCCCTTGTGCATGGAGCCCCCATCTTCTTGGTGGGTCTCGCTGCTCCAGCTCTGTCATTCGACGGAGCCGCAATGACATCACTCCCACGCATGCGCACGGGGGCTGCCACTCGCGGCACATCACCATTAACAGCAGCGCTCTCAGTGTGCCTGCGAGCCACTGTCTACGGCGCATGCACTGTAGACAGCGGTGCCTGTCTTTTGCCAAATATCTTCTAAACTGTGTAGGTTTAGGAGATATTTCTTGGACCTACAGGTAAGCCTTAATCTAGGCTTACCTGTAGGTCAAAGTGGTTTGTAAGGGTTTACAACCACTTTAAAATGTCCATTTTGCCGCATTTACAAGCATTTGAGAAAAAAATAAAAAAAGAAGACTGAAGGTCCACTTTAGGCTTTGACAAAAAAAAATGGAAGCCAATTGGTTTCTATGCAGAGCTGCACCAGATCTTACCACCTTACCACTTGTAGTTCCCTTAAAGTGGTTGTAAACACTTACAAATACCCAGTCAAGTGACCGGCCTCAGGCGATACACAGATGAAAAAAATCCCTCTACGCATGTTGTACTTGTTTATCTGCTGCCTTCTCTTCGCTACATGTGTTCACTTATTTCTCTGTTCTATAACCAAAGGAAATTGCTGTGCATGGAATTTACATGGATCCCCTTTACTCTTGATTCGACTTTCTTCTCCTTCCCCTCCCCCTGGCCAATATGAATGAGTGGTCTCACCCAGGAATCAGGGAAATTATTTTCTTTGTAATTCGGAGGATTAGTCTGAGATGAGTCACCCTAGAAGGCTCCTCTGGTTCCCATATGTATATCCTTGACGAAGGCTTGATTCACACCTATGCATTTTTAGTGCTTTTTGCTTTTTTCAGATTTGCACTACAGATCGTGTTCCATAGGAAACCATGTTAAATGGACTGTAGTGCAAATCTGCAAAATACGAAAAGCACAAAAAAATGCATAGGTGTGAATCCAGCCTGAAACAGCGTACACACGGGCGGACTGTATGGCCAACTTAGTCCGTCAGACAATCCGACGGACAGTCCGTCCTACTTTCGAATGAACGGACTTGACCACACACGGATGAACAACAGCTTGCGCGATGACGTGTACAGCACGTACGACGGGACTAGAAATAGGAAGTCCAATACACAGCAATGCAACCTTTTGCCGTGTAAATCCTTTCTGAGCATGCGCCATACTTAGTCCGTCGAACTAGCCTACTGACGAGCGGACTGTCCGCTGAAACCAAAGTTGGACGGACAATATTACGGAAATTCCGAAAGACTTAGTCCGCCAGACTGCACGCTGAAAAAGTCCGCTGAAGCCCACACACGAGCGGACTGTCGGCTGAAATGTGTTTCGACGGACTAAGTTGGCCAGACAGTCCGCCCGTGTGTACGTGGCTTAACTGTTGACTTCTACATGTTCACTGCTCTTTTTTAAGATGGCTGCTTATTTTAATTGCTTACTGATTTCCTTGCGGAATATACCTGCCTAACTGATGTGATTCCTGTACCATATCATGGTCTCATGTATGAGAAGTCTGTATCTGTTGCACACCTTTACATAAAAGATAAAAAAAAAAATAAAAAAAAAATAATGATGACTTTCATACCAAACCCTTAACAAGGCCTCAAATATACCATGAAAAAAGTATATAAAATGCTAAGAAAACAGCAGAGCTATGGAAAATTAATCGGACATTAGTATTCAGAAAATCTGACACCTTAAAGTGTTGCATCTTCATAATGTCAGAGGTTGGCACTATGATTGGTATGCGTGGACTGAAAAAAGAAAAAGAAAAGAAAAAAAAAAGAAAAAAAAAAAAAACACACCAGCAGACTCCTCCATCCATACAAACGAAACAGATGGGAGATATTGTCCCTCAGGTGCTGTCAGAGTACAATGTTCAGCTGCCGAGGAATAGAAAAATTCCCATGTCCCTTCCATAGAAGTTGATTAAACTATTGATTTCCGTCAAGTCGGGGAAGCCATACAGTGACTTCAATTGGGCCAATCCCTGTTGGCTCACTCAAATCTGCCTATAGGTGCCCATTACAATATCTGCTGGGGCCCAATTTTAGCCAAAACTGACTTTAGTGTCCTGGGTAGACTGGAGGAAGAGCTTTTACCCTCACTTCCTGGCACCGAGACCACACAGGAAATGCTGGGAAATCCTTCCAACAGGCATACACAGGGCAAAAAAAAAAAATCCAACAAAGAATTTAAACCTTAAGGCTCGGTTCACACAGGGGGCGACGCGAGGCGACACGACTTGCCGTGCCGCGACCTGACAAGTCGCCCCCGTTCTGTACTACGGAACCGTTCTAAGAGGAGCGACTCGAGTCGCTCCGACTTAGAAAAAAGGTTCCTGAACTACTTTTGGGCGACCTCGGGCGACTTGCATTGACTTCTATACAGAAGTCATTTGCAAGTCGCCGCTGAGGTCGCGGCAGGTCGCGGCGCGGCAAGTCGTGTCGCCTCGCATCGCCCCCTGTGTGAACCGAGCCTTACTACTCTATCCAAATCTACACCAGTTTTGGTTGGAATATCACTATAAAGATTTGTTCCAGTCTATACCAATAAACCAGTGGTTTCTAATCTCAGTCCTCAACTACCCCCTACAGGTCATGTTTTCTGGATCTCCTTGTCATTTTCTTGGTATTTATAACCGCTATTTTATTTTAAGGGAAATTCGCAAACCATGACCTGTTGGAAGTACTTAGAGACCAAGATTTTGAACCACTGCCCTAAACAAAAGCCAGAGCAGAGTCGTGCAATTCTTTATACTCTGGTGTGTGGACACCTTTTCCCCCTCACCTTCTAAGAAGAAAGAAGACTTCCGTTTTTCATTCTCGTCTGCAATTACCCGTATGGCTTTAAGCGGCAGTTCTCCCTGTTAAAACAAAAGGATCAATGAATTGTACATATCTCTGCTGAAACCTTTAACCATATTTGCAGCTGACACAACCCAAAGCTGCTCCTCTGGTGGTAAAGGGATTATTATTAGCATCAATAATAAGGAGGGTGTTATCACTGCCTGATGAGGACAATTTAGTAATTTACACTTGGCATCCTGTTCTCACACACACCTCTCTCTCTAGTGTCAGTCTATGCTGAGTCACAACCAGTTCCTCTAGATACAGAGACATGTAGACACAGCTCCATGCCTGATGATGTATGCGCTCACAGAAAAACAGGACACGCACAGTATGTGCTGTACATTAAGAGAGCTGAGGCCGTGCCTCAATAGATTGTTCTCTTTACCACCAAATCCAGCAAGTAGTAGGTGTTCTAGGTTGCTAGCTCTCTTCCTGCAGCTACTGGGTTGTATCGTGACCAGGAACGGCAGTTCTAGCTTTCAGCCACAGCACCATCTGCTGGTGAAATCTAGTATTGCAATGTAACAATCTATACGAGAACCAAGGTATTACATATTAGGACTTTATTCTGCTTAGGATCATAAACAAAAAACAGCAGATCTGAGGAAACGTAGGGAGCCTCCATACCGCAGTTTACATGAAAATAAACACAAATGTTTTGTAATAAACACAAACATGCTTACCCTAAAGCAAAGGTTTTTTCCCTCTTCTGAAAGTATCACAAGAGTGGAAGGGTATAGGACCAACAGCCTCTCGTTCAGCTCCTGTAAGAATTAATAAAGTTAAAAACTCATTATGCTGCAACTGAAAATATTACATTTGTGAATTAGTGGTGCTGGTTAGAAATATATTCAAGTGAGAGTCCTTCAGATGTCCAGAAAAGACAAGCCAAAGCAGGAGACAGCTACCCCCTGGGAGGCAAGGTTGCGCTTTTATGACAACTTAAGGGAGAAGTACAGCCACAGCTCCTTTGGCTGTACTTCTATGGATCACAGGAGTGCAGTTGGTTTTGCACTCCGTTGAGCCATTTTCAGCAGACAGCGGGGCTGAAATCTGCTTTCGCTGACATCACAGTGCCTGTCCAGGCTCAGGCAAGATGACCACAATGGAATCAGGATCCTCCACATGTCTGGATTGGCACCCGGCTCAGTGAGCCGCTGAGAGCCTGAGTCGGCTGCTCCTTCCACAGCTGCTCACTGGAGGGGCAGTGCAGAGAGCTGTGAGAACTGAGCGATCAGCAGTGTTCGATCGCACAGTTCTCAGTGTTAGAGGCGCTGGGGGGACCAATGCGGCATCCACCTAGGCAAGTATGATTCTAAAAAAATTAAAAAATAAAACCCATACGTCTCTTTGTATGTATAGCTAAAGCTTTTTTTTTTTTGTAATTGCAAGAAAATAACCTGATAGGGGATTCATTATTTGCTGTCTGTGTCCTTCTGGAGAGATTTACCTTTATTTTTAGTCTTGGATATGCAACAGGAAGCGAAAGCAAAAGTGAGGGAAATTCTCATCTTGGTCAACATACGAAAATTTGTCACTGGAAAAAATCCTCCTTGCGTCCTGACAAGTCTTACATTTGGGATTTCCCCTTTCTGTCTCTGTGACAATGATCACAGGACAAAGAGGGCGGAATCTCGTTAGTGGAAACACAGAAAAGGTTTGGAAGACGGTCCAAGCCTTCCATACTCTGTTCTATACATACACTTTAGGAATGGGAAAGGCAGATTCTCACAAATACCCCACTCTTGACGTGTTCTACTTAAAATTAATGGACACAGAAAAGAATGTGAAGATACAAGCCCAGCAAGATTATAAGAGGCTTAACTATCATTGTGACATATGCAAATTAACAGAGCAGTGTCCCTGCAATTACATTCCTTTCTAATCACAAAAACGGATTCAAAGAAATGTTTTACTTTCTAATTACAGTATGTCATGGGTGAGTCTTGCAAACAGCACATTTTATCACATTTCATCCTTGTATTATGGAAAAAGAAGATCAGTCCAAAGGACAATTCTTTCAAGCTATGTATGACCAGAATGTATGACTCAGCTACCAACATCAGCCATCATGGAAACAAACTTTCTGAAAAGTTCTTTTTATGCAAGACTTATCTGGAATCTTAAAAATAAAGCATACACAAGATGTAATTTCTGATTTTTTTTTTTGAAAAAACGATTTTTGTCTGGCGGTCATGCTCATCTAAAGGCTTCAGTATTTCCTGAGTCACTGACCCAGAACAAATACACAAATTAAAGTTATATTAAAAAGGTACATTTTTTTTTTGTGTTTTTTTTTTAAACAAAACATACATGTCATACTTATAGTTTCATAGTTAGTAAGGTTGAATAAAGACACCAGTCCATCCAGTTCAACCTGAGTGAGTGTCTACCCCTATCCCTGTACATTGTACACTCACATCAGTCCCTACCCTCAAGGAGCCCACAATCCAATGCCCCCATTCATATACTAGGGCCAATTTTGGACAGAAGCCAATTAACCTACCTGCATGTCTTTGCAGTGTGGGAGGAAACCGGAGTACCCGGAGGAAACCCACGCAGGCACAGGGAGAACATGCAAACTCCAGGCAGGTAGTGTCATGGTTGGGATTCGAACCAGCAACCCTTTTAACTGCTAGGTGAGAGTGCTAACCACTACACCACTGTGCCGCCCATACTTAACTGCTTCGTGCAATGGTTTGCACAGATCACCTCTTCCTCAGCACTCCTGGCATCTCTTCTCTGAGTGGCCCCAAAGCAAGTTGTTTGCTATGGCGGCACTCGTGCATGCTCGCTCCCAAGCCACACTCTGGTCAATAAGACACAGAACAGGGCTTGGCTCCGCCTCCTCCTCACTGCTGTGCTTGACCCCAATGGGAGTCAATGGCCCCTGCTGCTGTGTCTCAGCCAATGAGGAGGCAGACACACAGGAGAGCAGCTGCTCTTGTGCACATTGAAGGATCGCGGTAAGTATTAGAGGGAGGCTGCAGGGGAAGCGTAAAAAACCTTCACCACTTAGGGTTGTAGGTTTTATGGCCGATTGCTTATTCTGGGTCAGTGGCATAGAAAGAATAGGAGACAGTCAGGGAATTCGCATTTTCAGAAGGTGGTCAACAATGGCAGTGTACGTAGTTCCCTTAGTACAGATTTGCTTTATTAAGCATCTCTTGTGGCTCATCAGTTAAATGAATAGCTTGGACAGGGACATCCGAAAACTGAATTTTAGTTGAAAACATATCTAGGATTTAGGTCCAGTAACATTACATGTCTTTAATGAAGTGTACCCAATGTCCTGTTGATTGCTCCTTAGTGAAGAAATGTTCTCTGCAGAGATGACAGGTTCTCTTCACATCAATGAACTTACGGTTCTGCAGGAGTCGACCCAACGGGGGGTAAAATTGCAAAACAATGACAGAAAAATAATTGTATTTTTTTCATAGAACGTAACACCATCTGTGAATGGGGGTAAGGTGGAAGAAAGACAGGATTACCCTCCTCCATTCACAGAATGTGTTTCATTCTGTGAAAACAATACCGGATCTTTCATGAATGTGAAGAGAACAGAGAGGGGCTGGAGGACATCAGGGTTTTTTCACTGTTCAGCATTGTTAAAGTCAAGAAAATTAACCTCTGCAGTGCCAGAAGCTCAGCAATGTAAAATGGACCTGTCATCACTGCAAGAACATTTCTACACTAGGCAGCAATCGACACCATGTGGGATGTTACTGAACCTTTATTACAGAAAAAACAAAACTTGTGCTTCAGAACATTGGGGAGCAGCCTGTGACAATCAAAAAAACCTCAAATGCAACCTAACTAGCTTGGAAAAAAGTGAAAAGTAGGGCGCTAACAACATATTTGAAATTTGCATATAAGCAATAAGTGAATACCAATCCAATAATCATGAGATTTCAAAAGAGAAAAATAACACAAAACTGTGAGCCAATGGACTGTGTAGTTTTTGTCATTTGTTTTTCTATTTTGAATTCTCACGATTATTGGATTGGTATTCACCAATTGCTTATATGCAAATTGCAGATGGGGGTTTAGCGCCTTACTTTTCTCCAGTTGAGTGGTGGTTAAACCACTTAAAAGGGGCAGCTTCACATACAAATTTTTTTATGGTTGTTGATATTTGGGTGGGTGCCAAGGTTTACTATTAATATTTGTAGCCTAACTAGCTTGCTTGCAATTGGTGTCACAAGTCTCACTGTCCTCATAGACTTCTATAGTACTGTGTTCTGAGGCCAGGGATGAAGAGAGACTGTAAGGGGTGTAATGAGATGGCCCCTGGCAAGTAATGTGCAGCTGCAGATTCCAGGTAAAGTAGGCATTTGTGGAGAGGGAGGGAGGGTAGGTTCCTTTTCCTTTAGGTTGGGGTAAAAGAGCACAAGGTAGAAGTGCATTTTGTATTGGTGCTACTTATGCAGTTACAGTTAAAAGACAGCAGCACAAACCTGGAACGGAAGGGTCTGAAGCTTCACTTTGGAGATGCAGGTGATGGCACCAAGGGATTCCCTCCGTGTTCCTTCCCATTCAAGCACTGGCTGGTTCTGTACAGACCTCCTGAGCTCAGACTTCTCCCACATATTACCATGGTTTACCTGGTTAAAAAAAAAAAAAAAATCATCATCATCAGACTACACTTGAAGGGCAATAAACAAGAGATGACAAAAACATGAATTAAAGCCCACCCCAACATTGCCACTTGAAGATGAACACCAGGCAGATATTTTTATAACTGTGATGCCATGAAATACACAAAGAGAAGAGTGGTGAGCTCATCAATCTGCTGCTGCTCCTACTCTGTCCAATTACAGACTTGGGGTGTATAATTTATATATATATATATATATATATATATATATATATATATATATATATATATATATATATATATATATATATATATATATATATATATATAATTTTTTTTATTTTTAATTACCTTAAAAATCCCATTTCAAAAGGTACTTAATTTTTGAAATACATAGGGATTTACATGCCAAGCTGCATGAGTCTTTCAATTTATTAGACTACAGAAAACTTACTTCTCTTCTCATTTCCACAGCATGGGGGGGGGGCTGTTATTTTATCAACCAACAAGAAGTTTACTGGCAGGATCAGCAAGTATTTTTTGCACTTACTGAACAGACATAACAAAAAAAAACTTTCAATACTATATTCAACAAACCAGAAAGCAACAACATTTATTGATGGGGGCGACATACGCTGAATCAAATTAATCTGTGTACAAAAAAGACAAACCATTTTATCTACTGCTGGCCAAACACTAGTAGAATTTTGTTTGAAAATTCAAATTTTAAAAAGAACATTTACTCGATTTTCTAATCTTTAGTGACGTTAGTTTTTGACTGCAGTGACAAGACAATTCTAAGGAGCAGGGTGGCTTCAGAAAAGTGTGCCACAAAAACTGAATGTTAAAAGCAAATTTTCTTTTGAAGTAATTTTGAACTACATTTGTGACGTCATAAAATGTACAGATGTGAATTTTTTTTATACAACTGTTCACTCGGAAATCCACTAGTATTTGGCTAGCATTAAGTGGGGTCATAAGAAAATCAGGCGAACTTTGATCTGATTTTTCTCGATGTTTCATAGCAACATGGGAACTGATAAATAAAAATTCAGAAGAAAATTCTCGTACGACAAAGGCTTTTTTTTTGTTGCCGTTTATGGTTTCTGATCATGTGCAGTCTTTCTTTTCTGATTTTTTTTGTACAAGAAAATGGTACACATTAAAAGGGAAAAGAGTTCCTTCTGTTCCCATACGAGAAAAATTTTGGAGTTTGTCCCCTCGAGAACTTTCGTACAAAAATTCAGAATGGGCTATCAAAAGTTGTGTACTCGCTATACAAAAATCGAACAAGAATTTGGAATGGGCTGTCGAAAGTTGTGTACTCACTATAAGAAAATCGAACAAAAATTTGGAATGGGCTGTCGAAAGTTGTGTATTCACTATACGAAAATCGAACAAGAATTTGGAATGGACTGTCGAAAGTTTTGTATTCACTATACGAAAATCGAACAAGAATTTGGAATGGACTGTCGAAAGTTTTGTATTCACTATACGAAAAGCAAACAAAATTTCTTTGGACGAAAACGTTATAGTGTGTACGAGCCTTAAGACTGAATAAAGTCATTGTGATGGAGTTTTTTCTCTGAATACGAGTGAACAACAAGGGGTGTACAATAAAATGTGTAAAAGTATAAGATTGATCACATTTATACTTTAGCGTATATATAAACACTGGTGTCTGGGTCTATTGTCCGGTTATAGTGTTGTAAAGTCTTGCACCACAGTAGACTTTTGTTTTCTTGTTTTTTTTGGGTGGAGTGAAAACTTCAGCCAGAAATAATGAGCTGGGGTGGGGGGGAGCGAGCCATGCTGTGTGACCCAATCTACTTGCAGCTGTGTTAACACCCAGGGTATTCCCTTAGCAGGCCAGGCAAGCCTCTCCACCCTCTGCAGCTGTTGCTGCTGTCCAGGACTGTCTGTTCCCATAGCAGCTAAATCTCGAGTTTCAGGAGCCACAGGTGCAAAGAGAGAAAAGAGCGTGGAAGGTGAAAGAGGACGCAGGATCAGAGCCGGTTTTATGATCTGGAAATGTAGTTATTAAGGCACTGCACAAGGTCTTCATGTCCATCAATCATGAACTACTTATCACTTGTATGAGCATGCTTTAGGAAACAAAAGAGCAATGTGCAAATCCCAATAACCCATAGCGACCAGTCAATTACAAAACAAGTTCAATTGTTCTGATGGTTCTAAGCGGGTTGCCGTGTCAGACGGTCCTCGATTTTCAAACTGCCCCATGGAACATCACTGCAGGCCGGAGGCAATGCACACAAAGTCATAGCATTTCAATTTTTCCTGTGGCAGAAAAGTGTCACATCAATTGTTCCAAAAATTTTAACAACTATGGATGACCTGCTGCATAGAAATATTACCATTTTGCCTTATTAAAGGCAGCCTTAGATGGATCCAATCTCAGCAGGGACTGGCCAAGAATCGATCCATGTACAGGCAGGCCGATTGCACCCAAGTCAATCCATCAATTCACTTGGGTACGACCACCATGTCAATTTTTAGCATGCAATTATTGCCAGTGGCTATAGTAGATAACAGTAATCACTGTGCTCTCCCAACAGAAAGCTCTGCAGGAGGGATTTCCCCCCCCCCCCCCCCCCCCATCAACACAGTCAGAATCAAGCTATTTTCTTTCCTGCAATCCGTGGCTGCAGAAAAGAAAATTGCATAATCTATGGCCTGCTTTATAAAGCCTGTATGCTAAACTCTAAAGCATTTAAGAGGCTAAGTACACAAGACTTGTGGGATGACTGGCCACACATGTGTAAATTACGCCATATGTTTGATTAATGCAAACTTTCCAACCAGACTGGCAGCTCAGGTTTTGAAGCAATTGCCAAAATCTGTCCAATATGACTGTCCTAACCGACTGATTGGCAAGGTAAAAAAAAAGGGATTTGATCATCAAATGAATGTTCATATCAGCAGGGCATTCTGATGCCTACTGTATTATTAATTGTACAGCCTGCGCGTATGTTGTAAACGGTTGGCATATAAATCCTGTATACAATATAATATCAATCTATTCAAAATGAGTGTGCAGCATCCAGCAGATCGTCCATCAGATTTCATTGTTCTAACATCAAGTAGAACTAAACCCTTCTATCCTTTACAGCCAAGGAGGCTGCAATCTTAGCCTCTGTTTGATGTGTAGTTACCATGGTGCCACACATATGATTGGTTAGGACACCAGCCATTTAATGGCTCGACTGTTCAGTTGAGAGCACAAGCAACTGTGACAGTTTGGGGAAACGGTTAAAATTGATGAGTTTAGTCCCACTTTAGCTAAACTCACTCACAGAGAAAGTGCTGATCCGGGAACATGTACTCCAGAGGCCTCTATAACAGCTGAGCTAGTAACACCTATCCAGCCAAAACACTAGCATGGCTGACAGCTAGCCAAGGCACCTGCATGAAATACAGCTGAGCCAATGAAATGCATACACCGCGCCCTAATTACAGATTCCCAGGGACAAATCCTAGTTGTAAAACATTTGTCCTTGAAATCTCTGTCCTTTGCTTTTCTGGTCAATAAAAATCCTTCTTTATTCAATACTTACTGGACACACACACACACACACACACACACACACACATACATATCACACACACACACACACACACACACACACACATATATACATATACACACACATATACAAACACACACACACACATATACATACACACAAAAACAATAATTAAAATAAAATTAAATAGATATAGTGTATATAGGTGAAGTACACTTCATTTTTTCAATCCTTCTTTATTCAATACTTACTGGACACACACACACACACACACACACACACACACACACACACATATATACATATACACACACATATACAAACACACACACACATATACATACACACAAAAACAATAATTAAAATAAAATTAAATAGATATAGTGTATATAGGTGAAGTACACTTCATTTTTTTAGTTGTCCATACTGCACAATATTGTACACAGGGACAACAAAAAATACATTTGCATTGATTTTTGAGCACTGCAGCAAATTTGAGGAAGTAGGGCACAGGGACAACTTGGATGACTTATAAGCTTAGTTCACATCAAAATAAGTTTTCCACACAGCTACAGCTTAAAGTGTTGAAAATTGTGTTCCCCCCCCCCCCTTAAAATAACAAACATGATATACTTACCTGCTCTGTGCAGCAGTTTTGTACAGAGCAGCCTGGATCCGCCTCTTCTCCTGTCCACTGTTGGCGCTCCGTGCAACTGCCTCCTGCCAGGTGCCCCCACGCACCCAAGCAGACACGCTTCTGAGCCACTGCTCTGTGTGTCTGGCTGCGATTGTGCTGAAAAAAGCCAGAAGTGCAAGCCTCCAGAGAACCAAGGCTCTTGTTGACGTCGCTGGATCAAGAGGGGGTTCGGGTATGTATTAGGGGGGCTTCTGCACACAAAAGGTTTTTCACCTTCACGTGTAGAATAATGTATGAATGTATAACCTTAACAACCAGTTTAAGTCTCATTCTGCACATGCTACTTTACCTGCTTGTCATGCTGGCCCTCTTGCTTAGCAACACTTAGCCATGTGACTGTTAACTCGACCATAGACTGTTCGAATCTCAGCCAGTTCAGCAGGAACTAGCAGAGATTCAAACCATGTATTGGCATTTTGAATGTACCAAAGTTGATCTATCAACTTTGTACAACCAGCCTGCTGGATTTTACATGCAATTATTGTTAGCAGCTATCCTAGCCTCTAGCAATGATCACAGCGTTTTCCTGGCAGGGATGGCCTCCTACGTCTAGAGAACACAATGGCTCCACGGGAGGGTTTCCCCAATCAACACCATCTTGCAGGAAAGAAATATGCTCCTTCTGTGGCCGGCCTTAATTTTCAGGTCTCACTTGGCACAGCTGAAAATAACAGTTACTTTTTTGTAAATAAAGCTTCTTATCCTAGTGTTTTGTGAATGGAGTCCCCCTCGAGTCACTGATCTAGATGCGATATGTAGTCAAAGCCTTTTGATATTGTCAAATTTCCTATGCAAACTAGTTCCAGGTCAGGGACTCAGAATTGAAGCCGACAGATTAGCAGAAGAGTAAGGAATGCAGCATTTGCAAATTGAGGCCCCCATAATGGTTTACTGAGACATGCAGCCTTGTCCTTTCAAAAAAGGGGTGAAGCATCGGAGATTATGAAATCTCCATTTTAAACTCTTCTGCAAAATCGCATATTTTTGGAAAGGAAAAAAAAAAAAAAAAAAAAAAAAAAAGGTGGAACTGTATAACAGCTTGCATCATTCATGTGCCCCTAGGACAATGTGCCATGTTATAAACATCCCTACATATGGCTACATTGGATGCACATTATGTACTGGTTCAAAAAATTGTCATAACATGTCAAATTTTTTGTGTTGCACGATATTCTTACCTACTGACATTCTACGCAAGAGGGTCAGTTTAAAAAAAAAAGAAAAGCAAAAAGTAAGAGTAGACTACACATCTAACAGCAGCCAATCCATAACAGGAACTGAAAAGTGTGCTCATTAAATAACTATTAAACAGTCCCTGTGCAAAGTGACAGCTGGGGAGTGTGTGACCCCCTCTGTACTGATCACAGCTGCACTGCTACAGTGAACAGGTGGAATCGGCAGTCTTCAACTGTGAAAAAAAATGTGTTGGCTACAAGATAGACTTTCCTCTATGCAAGACTCCCTTTTCCTGCCGTAAGCCATTAGTCCTCCTTGGTAAACAACAACCGCAGCAATACAGAGCAAAGACTGCTAAAGTAATCGTCTTTAAGAGGCTTTAAGTGGCACTATGCTAATTTTGATACAAATAACTTATCACGTTTTGAACATTTTCACATTCAAAAATCTATTTATCAGGCCTAAAAGTCACTACCCCTCATGCTCAACACAATGTGTGCAACAGAACACCTAACTCTTGAGGTTATGTCAAACTAGAACTTCCATAAGCTTTTATTGCCTTCTGTGTCCCCATTGGAAATTTTATTTCACGTCTTGTTCCTTTCACAAGGTTTCCACTGAGACAAGAAGTGAGGGGACATCTCAAAGAAACCTCAAACAATGTTAAAAGCAAAACGTATAAAGTCCCAATTCAGTTTTTTGTAGCCTCTCATGCCATAAAAAGCCAGCGTGTTTCGGGTGTTCTAAGGGTCCTTCATCAGGGCTTGACTGATGATCAGGAGGAGTAATTAACCTGAGGATCACTGCAGATGTTGCTGAGGCTGAATGATGAAACCTTGAAAGATGCTGGATCTTTATGACACAATAGTGTGAATAAAACTGGATCTAGAATGTATATGTGCTGCTTTCATCCTGGAACACCCAGTCCCTACTTCAGCAAAGAAACAAACACTTTCAAACATCAGCCCTTTGAGAGGTGCCGAAGGACATAACTACCCTGCTTGAGACCTGAAAGAGAAGACCTACTAAAAAGAGCTCCAGTGCTCCACACTTAACTTCTATTCTAATCTCTGCCCCCTCAATCAAAAACATTGGCTGAATACTTTAAACTCAACCCTAAACTAGAGCATAACTCCTTAACCTCCCTGGCGGTATGATTAGTTCTGGTTTTAGGTGCTGAAAGCGGTACAATTATTTTGCATGGAAATTTGGCGTTTTATATTGTAGTCCTGTAATTCTTAGGAATAACTCTCTTAAATCTGTTCAAACCAGAGTCTAGCAGACATCCCGGGTATGATAAAGTTTATAATATAATAATAAAAATTATTCAATAATGTAATCAAATCCAAAAACACTGAAATTTGCTCATTTGCAGAATTGTCGCTGTCATTAGATTTAGTGTTTGATGACGGATCTCCCCACAAATCGCTATCGCTCAATTCTGCAAGTGATTATAAATTTATTATCGCTGTTTTCTAGTTGGTCTAAAATCACTTTTGACATAAAGGGACACTTTTTGGTTGCTATGGACAATCTCCAAATTCCAGGCAGAAAAAAAACAAAAAACAGTATTTATAATATAAAAGTGCATGCAGGGCACTGGACAGACCACTAGGGACAAAGGGGGGGGGGGTGTAATTTTTTTATACAGTACTGTAATCTGTAAGATTACAGTACTGTGTGTGTTTTGTGTATTTGAACTTTTTTGAATTTGGCTCTGATCTCCGCTCCCGTGCGTCGTAACGTCACAGGGAACGGAGCTCGGCGGCACTCGGGCACTGTGTGAATGGAGCGGAGGACGGCTCGCTCACACAGCGTGGAGGACATCACTGGATCCAGGGGACAAGGCAAGTAACTTCTCCCTGTATCCAGCGATGCGATCCCGATCTGGCTCGGGGTTAGCGCTTATGATAGTAAAATCCTAACCCGAGCCAGACTCGGGATCACCGCCAGGGAGGTTAATGTAACCCTTAGCTGGATCCTAATTCCCCAACCCCATCCCTAAACTTCAGACATTTTTATCATTACTATTACCAAGATAAACACTATATTATCATAGCAACAAATAGGATCATGATGATACATCAAGATTTCCATCATGATCAAGATGTCAAACAACAGCTATAGGGGTGGATTTATTAAAGGCGTATAGACTGTGTACTTCCAAGTGTAGTTTCTCCAGAGCTATATATAATTAAATAAGATGAAGCTTCACTTTGCTATAAATACCCAATCACATACAAAGGGAAAAAAAAAAAAACACAGCATTTTTGATTGCACATGATTGAACGATGGAAGGTAATAGAGCTTCCCCCCTTCAATGACCAACCTCTGGAGCCACTGCACTTGCAGAGTACACAGTCTATTTGCCTTTAGTAAATACAGCCCTTAGCATCAGATTAGAAATCACTGAAAAAAAAAAAAAGAAATCTATGTATGAAAACAAAATGATCCAGAAAGTATAGCCTGCAGATGTCCAAATAATCATCAAGCAGTTCCAAGAAACTTAGTCGAGCTATGAATCTGATACCTCTGCCTGTGTACCAGGCTCAAGCCAAGAATTGCATTATCCCGAATATGGATGTGCACATAAAATGCTACTTTTTGGTCTCAGACATACCTCTGTAACAGGCAACGAGTCCAGGTTTCCTCCATTGAGTTGGATCTGTTTTTCTAAGTGGTAGAGCCATTTCTGCAGCTCTTGTTGGGTTGCACAATAGACAATTAGAGGATTGAGCAAGGGACCTAAAAAAAAACAAAAAACAGAAATAAATAATAGATGGAAATACATGCAATTCTACAGGACTGTTAATATATTACAAATCTGCATGTTATAAGTGAACCAATGCCTTACATATGCAAAGGTTTCACATTAATACCCCAACCTCCCTTCCCTACCACCACCAGGACTATATATTTACCTTTATTTCACCCTTCAGGGGTTTATTGTTGCAGATGCCACAAGTGTTAAGGGTGTATTCTGGGGTTATGTTAACTTTTAGGGCTTGAATGAGAAGGTCAAGGGTAGCGGGGACGCATTTTACTTTCCAACTTGTTTTTGCTGCTCAAAACCCTGGAGCCGTGTTCATGTCAATGAAAGCCAACATACCGTACTAATTCTATGCTGATGCTGTCCCTGGATGGCACTAAACATAGGAACTGAGTGTTGCAAGCCAAGCATGTTAACCAGCTGACCACTAAGCCACTGTTATCACAGTGAAAGGGACACAGTGCAAGAAGGGAATGCGAAAATATAATGTAGTTTAAAGAAAAGCAATACAATGAATTCTAGAATACGTACTAATTGTATTGGCAGGTAGATGTACAAGTAAGCAAAGACAATCATTTGTAGGAAGTCATATTGTATAAAAGCAATGGCTTGGCCTTTTGCATTTTTTACCTGTGATTCGGAAAGCATGCTCTTCGTCCGGCTTGGGTGGAACCTTAGAGCGCTCTAATTTATAAACGCTCAGCTCCTTCAGTGGCACCAGACCCTGAAAAATAACCAATGACAAGAGTGAATCACCACATCAGGCCAACATTCAAAATCCATTCGGTATATAACTGCCAGGAGGGTGTATTTACTAAAAGACAAGGAGCCACACGAAACGCCCAAAACAAGTGAACAGCAATCACTTTTCTTTGTTCCAACTACACTAATCCAATGAACGGTGAAATCTGATGCCCCAAATAATCACACATAAGTGCAGGTTGCTTATTAAAGCACTCAGAGTGTCAATACGGAGGAAGTGAAATGGGAGAACAAGTATCCGAGTGAAGAACAATGCATAGAATTTAAGTCAGTGACTTGTGTACAGCCGAGATCATGAATGTGTTCAGAACGCTGAAAACAGACACGCTGACAAGTGATGTGTGCCACCAAATGTGCATGCAAGCAAAGCCAAATAGATATGTAGAGGAGTTTAGACCACTTCCAAATATTAAAAACGACCAAACAAAGCATTAATGAGGCCTGATGGTAACAGGTTTTTAAGCAAGGGCAGCTTAATATGGAAAAGTCCTTGATAAGCTCAATAAAAATCGATTTAGGTTCAGTGTACACAGCTTTACGTTGCAGAAAACCTTCACCATTGGAGAATGAATTAAAAAGCAGGAAACCCATGAAGTCATCCCTCTGCTGTCTACTCTTGGCAACATGTTCTTTGTACAGCAAATAAGGCAGGCCATAGACTATGCGATTTTCTTTTTTCAACCCAAAGTACTTGATTCCCCCCCTTCAACACAGTCGTGTGGGGCCATTATGCTCTCCCAGCCTCAAGACGGACGGACGAGGGGGGGGGGGGGGGTGTTGAGGGTGTTGCAATCCTGCCCCGAGAACACAGTAATTACGGCTAGCAGCTATAGCCGCTGTCAATCGCATGCTAGAAATCCAACATGCTGGTTGTACCCAAGTCGATCAACTTGGCTAAAATCAGCCTGCTCATACATGGATCAAATCTCACTGTTCCCTGTTGAACCAGCCAAGAATTAATTGAACTATCTATGGATGGCTTAATTCCAAGGATGCTGATATCAAGACAAATCAAGGTACTTATCCTTTTTTAGGAATACATATTTATAATAACTAGTAATTTTGTAGCCTCCTGAAGTTCACCTTTAATTATAAGATTTCAATAACTTTGCAAGTTGCACTAGCCATTAGGGTTAGTTTAAGTTTTTAATAAAATATAGCATTGCCGTCAAGAGCCCCAGTGTATTCAAGAACCCTATGCAGCTTTAAAATAGTGTTCCGGTTTAAATAGCCATCACTGTAGGCCATTTGCATAACCCTGGTAAAACATTTTAAAAAATGAAATAACTCCTATAGGCAGCTGTGCCTTGTCCTGTTTGCTATGATGCAGAACCACACCCATCTATGTTATGGACAATAGAACAGGGCAGGGTTTTATAGTCCTATTGTTCTGAAGAGGAAGGGCAATTATGTCTTGTCACATTAGGACAGGAAGAGTGTTCCTAGGGTTATTTGGGGAGCTGATTCAGAAAATTGCATTGGCTAAACTGCATCAGCTCTAGTTTCTTGTTGAATTTATATAATTATTTAGTCAGTCTTTGAAAAGATCTTGTTGTTCTGTTACCCAATTTTTGTTTTTGCTTACAATTTAGCAGATCTAGTGAGTGTTTATATATTTCCAAATGAACTTTTACATCTGAAACATTTGATTCTAAAGTGTAAGTTATTAACTGTATTATAGTTATGATGATATAGAAAGCGTGTATTATATTGCCACCTACAGCATATTTCATTTTTGCAGATTGAACACTGTAGAGGTTATGGCAACTTTACGCGTTTCTTTTGTGCTACAAGGAGATTAATTGAAACACTACTATGGATTTTTGTGGGCGACCAGAGTGAACAGCGGCATATGGCACTTATGCGGTTTCTCAAAAATTGGGGAAAAAATTTGTGCCATTTTTGGAATCAGTGGATCAAATATACCTGGGAACAGGTTTAACAATCGAGGCACCAAAATGTGTGTTGGCCGGTGTTATCCCTCCAACCATAACACTAGGGGTGCTGGGAGAATATCAAATCAGTCTTAAGTACAGAGACAGAAACCCACATTGCCTTATGGTCAAAACTCTAGAAAACATGCAGGTATTATAGTAGAGTATGCTTAATTTCATGAATGTCAAACCAATCACAATCTACACAAATACCTGTATAGCAAATTTCGCCTGCAATGTATCCAATTATAAAACACGTAGTTGACTGGTTGCTGTGGGCATTAGCGATATTCTCCCTAAAGCTGGCCATAGACTCTTACTTCAACATTTTGCTCCAACAGAAGTCGATCAAACAATTGACAATCTGTCAAGCGGAGACAGCCACATACCGAGTGAAGTTTGGCTAGTCCCTGCTGAACTGCCCTGAATTGGATCCGAGTATGGCCAGCTTTACTTCTTAGACCTTAGGGAGTCAATACATTATCCTTTTTAAGTAATGCAAAGTGCAGTCAATACAAAAAACGAAAACAAAAACATATGTATTCTGACCAATGCTGAACCTCCAGCACACTGGAAAATCTGAAACTAGACTCTTTTTCTGTGGAAGAAAAAGATGCGATACTTCCACTTGCAGGAAGTATTAGAGAAGAAATGTTGGATGAAATTACCAGCTTTGAGGTGGGGTAATCCTGCTTGACCCCTCTGCCAGGCCTACAATGTTTTTCTGATTCAAGGCCCATTTGTCTTTTGGCCCCATCTTAGAACATGGCTGAACATATATTAATATATGGTTTGTTATACACTACAGCTCCTGAACATGAGTTTAGGAGCTTTTGCCATTTTTTTTTGCCAAAGCTCCTAAACTTAACTCCATAAAAGCCTGTGTGTCCATGTACACATAGACTTTTAGGATCCTTGAAGACCTGCTGCGGTTAGATGGAGGTTCAACCTCCCTCTTCTGAATGCAGAAGAATCAGTGATCTTAGTAAGCCATGTGTACATGAAGTCTTCGGGACGCTTCATAGTTGACCACCTTGGAGCAGTTCTTCATACCTACTAATGGACTTTCCATGGGACACTGGCTAAACCTCCCTTCCTTCATTAAGGTTGAGGTCACCATTTTTCCTATATACTGATTTATTGTACTTGATTTTGCTACTTTATGTTTTTGTTGTTACTTGAAATCTTAATAAAAAGATTGAAACAGAAGTGACCAGCTTTGGGGCACTTTAGCACCCGATTGTGGGCTTTAGAAAAGTTATTTGCTACTTGAGTTGTATGTTCCCAGGGTAATCAACATTAACTTCAGAATTTTGTAGTGGTTTATAATTGTTGGAAGCTCTTAAATTAGATAAAGATCAAAGTCATTGGACAGCAGCAGCCCTATCGGTTTACATAGCACCACAAGTCAGAAATTTCCCATGTGGTAAAGGCTTTAATCTTGTCTGTTGTGTGTGTGTGGCATCAAAACACGACCCATACACCTCACTGATATCTAAGTAGTGCAATGCTTGTTAGATGATAAACAAGTGACTAAAAACAGCCAAATTCTTCACGCCGGGATTTATAACACAATGCAAGACCTAAAAACGTGTATGGCACCACAAACAGCCAACACAAAATATGTTTATGTTTTCACAAGGTCCTGAAAAGAGTCAGCGTGTTTCTCAGGGCTCAGATAAAGGCTGAGCATTAGTGTTGTGTAAACTTATGTAATGGATGTGACCCTGGGGGGGTGAAAGGTCAAGAGATATTTGAGCAGGATTTGTCTGTCTGGAAATACAAGAAGTCCCTTTTTGTTTCTGCCGTGTTCAAATATTCCCAAAGCCTGTTGACGAGGCAATGCTATTCATTACTATGAAGGGGTAACATACCTGATATGTCAAACCGGTGGGACCCCGAGACTGGAAATACAGCTGGGACTCAAACAATTCCAAGTAACAGTCACTGATATCCTGGAACAATTGGAAAAGAAAAAAAAAAAAAGTTCATTGTCACATAGAATAACGTCTGGAACAAGACAGACTGGTTATTAAAATGCGGAGCCACCTCGATAGCAATGGACCACCTAGGCCTGGGACAATATTTGAACTGGTAAGTGGTTTCAGTGAGGCACTGGTTATTCTAAAGCAAACAAAACATACGTAAACTTCAAGTTAAACTATAACTATGCCATTATTATTATTCTTAAAATCCTTAAAAACATGTTTTAATAACGATAAACATTTAAAAAAAAAACCAATGAACCACTTTGTAAGCCCGACAGCAGAAAGGAATAAATCTATAAGGTTTGCCAAATCTATGGTACTGTGCACATTGAATTAGTCGCCATTGTGCTTTAAAACAGAGCTAGATTTTTTTAACACAACCTAGAATAAAATAGCACTATATGGCTTGTTTAATTAGAAAGTGCAAAAAAAGATGTGCAAAAACTGTCACCCAGGACAGGAATGGTGTTACTGACAGAAAAAAAAAAAAAGGTGAAAATATCATCTCTAAGTGTATGTAGACTTTACTCCTGCTCCCCCTTAGATACAGTGCAGTAAATGACCATTAGTTACCCTAGTAAAGGAAAATACCCTTATCTACAGTACAACGGAGATGCTATTTCACCTAGGTCATTATATATGGTTGTATATGTAAACAAGGACATGGTCAAGATTGAGAACAGCCTAAAAATCTGAAAAATTAAGGGATTAAAATGAAAAAAATTCACTGAAAAGTTACTGGGCTCAGCAGCTCCCGTTTTCCATGACTTTTAAAAGGTAACAGAACTTTCATTAGTCATTTTACTAATATGGTGGGTATACACAACAGTGGTGGCTGGTGCTCAATTTTTCCAGTGGTAGTCAGCAGGACACAACCCCCCCGGATCGATAGTCGTACCCCGAACCCCCCCCGGGCGCTCGATCGCAGTTTCACTCGCCCAGCAGCCCCGCACTTACTCCAACCAGGTCGCAGCCCCGCACTTACTCCAACCAGGTCGCAGCCCCCCCCCCCCCCCCCCCACGCTTCTCCTCCCATGTCCAGGCAGTCGCTTTTCCTCCCGGCCAATCAGGAGTTAAGACTCGCAGCCAATCGTGTCCCAGGGCCCGCTCCATGATTGGCTGGCAGGAGAAACAGGAAGACATCAGCTCATATTAATTTGCTAATGTCACACAACTGGGTGTGCCTTAGGCTCTAATCATGTGCTTCAAAAAAAAACAAAAAAAAAAAAACATTGAAATCCATGAGCCCGGCGCCCTGCATGTAGATTAGGGGTTGAGAGCATGGATTAGTGCCCAGTGTGAGTGTCCGCCGCTGATATATATATTATGTTTTCAGCAGTATGGCTTGCAGACTCCCAACACTATGATTACATTTACTGAGAATAAGTTGTTCCCGACATTCACTACAGAGCAAAGTTTGGAAATGGACTGCTCTGCTGAAGAAGGGCCCATTCACACCAGTGGAATTGCATTATGCTCTACATAAGCGGTCACGAACCAGTGGTCCAAGTACCACGAGGAAATGTTGTTGGTCCCCAGGGGTTCTGCTGCAAAATCAACAGATGTATACCACCTGATGTTGTTTCCAGTGTTGTTCTCAATGCGCACTTAGCAGTGATGGCGAACCTTGGCACCCCAGATGTTTTTGAACTACATTTCCTATGATGCTCATACACTCTGCAGTGTAGTTGAGCATCATGAGAAATGCAATTCCAAAACATCTGGGGCGCCAAGGTTCGCCATCACTGGGCTATACTGTCAGCATGCATGGAAACCCAATGCTTCCTCTGTAGTTCCAGCTCCTGTGTGCGCAGAGCTAGACACTGGTAGTAGTGCAGAGAGCAGGAGGTAAAGAAGTAGGGGACTTTCCAATGGCAGGACTGATCACAGACTGCGGGAGGGAGCACCAAACGCAAGCACATGACTGGATAAGGATGCGAGATCCAATGAGGAGTCTGTGTAGGGCAGCAGTGTGATGCAGAGTGCGGGGGGCAGAGGGGGATAGAGAGTCAGAGCATTGTGTGTATAAGGCAGCAGTGTGATCCAGGGGGAGGAGGGCAGAGAGCCTGGAGCATTGTGTGTATAAGTCAAGTAAAATTCATGTTAGTGGTCCACGAGATTCATAATTGTGAGTTTCGTGGTTCGTGAGGCCCGAAAAGTTGGCGATCACTGCTGTACACAGCTTGTGCATTTCGAAGGTGGCAGATTGATGCGGTGTAGTGCGTCGCAACGTGCTGTGCAAAAATGTGGCACGTCCTAATTTTCACAAAGTAAACTGAAACAAGAGGACACAGGGCAAAACTGTCCTGTCTATGGCTTAGGACTGTGTTGGGCAACGTTGCCCAACAGAGCTGGTGTGAAGGAGCCCTTAGTGGACCATAACAGGCATTGATGTGTTAACAAGGAGCCTATTCTGAAAGTAAGCAGGTCATACTCTATTTTCTTTCATTCAACCAGCAGGTTGAACAGAAGAAAATGAAATCTATTCCCCCATCCACACATTCAAGGAGGACGGTGGAATCCCTTCTGCGAAGCTACTGTATTCTGACAGTGGGGAGGCTTCCTCGTCATCGGAATACACTCATCAGCATAGCCAGTGGCACTAAGAAAAAGGACAGATTTCCATCAGATGTACAACCAGCCTGCCCATAGATGAATGGAAATTCAGCCCGTCTCTGCTGATCCAGCCGAATTTCAATCCATCCATGGCCAGCCAAAACCTGCTCTGAGAGGCATGACAGCTGCCCTTGCTGCCTTGTTTCTGCTTGGCCTTTATGCTAATCCAATGGCTTCAGAAAGTGCTGCATATATCTCTACCTTATAAACACTGATACACATTCACTTTAAAAGAAGCCCAATAACTTACAATACATTATCAGCAAGTCTGCCAAACTTGCTGATAATGGAACGGAAGGCTATTATCAATATAACCGAGAAAGGGATGGGCTTTATTAAATGCACACACGCACAGTGCCGAATCATCCAGACGTGAGATCAAGGTTCAAGACAGCGATGTCAGTGATCGGAAGTGAGTCACAGGTAACGACGCAGGGTGCTGCGCACGCACGCACACGGGTATGGCAAAACTTGTATAAAGATATGAGTGATGTATAACACACGGCCTCTGCAAACAGCTGATCCCATTAACCCTTTGTCTTCTGAGGGAATTCAGCAAACTAGTCTAGAAAGGCAGATTCTCATCCAACAGGGAGATTATATGCAAATCAACTGCCTACCGCCTGAGGGATTATCTTTTCCATTAATGTAAACAATACACCTCACATCCACCTGAGGGAAATACCACACATTTCTAAGGTTTATGACCTTGTAAAAAAAGAAATTTGCAATTGCCTTCTATTACGTTAGATTATCATTAAAAAGATCGATAACACACCTCAGGCTGAACTATAAAAGTCCTATATACATAATCACACACCGTCTCTCAGAGCCATGCATAGTAGCCTCTTTAGGGACATATTGATAAAACAGTGAATTTTAAATTCACCAATTCTTAGCAAAGCTGTACTGTTGCAGCACTTGAGATTGAGCACCTGAATGTACTGCCTGGCAGTAGTGCCCAAGTCAGTGGCTGCACACAAATATAGTAAAAAAAAGTTGTTAAATACACATTTCAAATGCAAGTTCAGATGCTTGCCTAGGGTTTAGATTTAAATACACAATCTCTTAAAGAGTAAGTAAACCCTAATGGGTTTACTTCCTCTTTGATTCCCTGCAAAGGTAAAGCATAATGGACTACTATGCATCGTATAGTAGTCCATTATGTGTCACTTACCTGACACAGGAGCCAGCGAAGTCACTGCTGTCCCCATGTAGTCCGGAGCCTCCATCTTCTTGGTGGGTCTCGCTGCACCGGCGGAGCCGCGATGACGTCACTCCCGCGAATGCGCACGGGAGCGGCCACTCGCGGCATATCGCCGTTAACTGCGGCGCGCTCAGTGCGCCTGCACGTCGCTGTCTATGGCGCATGCACCGTAGACAGCCTGTCTTTTGGCAAAATATCTCCTGAACTGTGTAGGTTTAGGAGATATTTCTTGGACCTACAGGTAAGCCTTAATCTAGGCTTACCTGTAGGTCAAAGTGGTTTGTGAGGGCTTACAACCACTTTAATCTGTAGCCTAAGCCTTTATAGAATCCCCAAAAAGTGATAAATTTGGACCGAGGTATATTTTTGGGATAATTAGTAGGCGTATAGTTATACTTGCTTTATGCATGAATATTCAGTAGCATGGGGTCTTTGTAACTTGCTTTTAGATTGAGAGGACACTAGATACATTCATATAAGTTAAGGTCTCCTCTAATTCAGTGAATCGTTTATATAGTTTTACATATAGAGAGGGGCTCCCGAATGAGCTATTAAAGTGATTGTAAAGTCTCTTTGTTTCCTATAAAATTAACAAACCTGTTATACTTACCTGCTCTGTTGCAGTGGATTTGCACAGAGCAGCCCAGATCCTCCTCTCCTTGTATCCCTCTTCTGTGATCCTGGCCCCTCCCTCCTGTTCAATGTCCCCACTGTAAGCAGCTTGCTATGGGGGCACCCAAGCCGAGTCACAGCTCCCTGTGTCCATTCAGACCCAGAGCCCGACCCGGCCCCCTCTGTCCCCTGATTGGCTGACTTTGATTGACAGCAGTAGCAGCCAATGGCCTGTGTCTCAGCCAATCAGGTGGGAGAATTTTGGACGGCTGAAACACTTGTGGACATAACTGGATGGAGAGGAATCTTAGGCAAGTATTGGGGGGGCTGTTGCACACAGAAGACTTTATCTTAACACATCAAGATAAAAAAAACTGCCTTTGCAACCACTTTAACCTCTCCTAATATACACACACACACACACACACACGTGTGTATATTATAATCATTTATAAAACGTCAGTGTCTTAAATGCAAATATATGGATTTTAAAAAGGCAGGCTGTAAACAATGGACATATATATTTACCTGAATATGCTGGAAGCGGAACTTGACCTTGGAATAGTGGATCATTTGCCCCATATTCCGAACAATTGTCTTCTTCTTGCCCTTACGGAAGATGCTAAGGAATCTTTGGTCCACATTATCCTTTTGTACATCATAATTAAGGTCCTATGAAAAAAATAAAAAAAAATAAAAAAAAGTTATTAAAAAAGATTTTGAATGGACATTAAAAAGAAGCCCCCCCTCATACATCCAGAAAGCCATATGCCAAATTTACCAATACTGCACACCCAAAAAATGCTCCCCGACAGCTATAGTAGCTACATAGCATTTCTCAGGACCAGTTTCCTGATGGCGACAACTGTGGACCATGCCTGCATACTGTGTGTTGAAAAAGCTACTTGTAGACTCGATCAAGAAGCCTGTGTGTCAGGTTGGCAATGTAGGAGCACAACCAGAAAACAGGAACAGAATGCGGTCATCCTTACAATAAAAAAAAAAAAAAAAAAAAAAAAAGCGTTTGAGCAAGGAACTTCATGGCGGGATCACCACGTATCATTTGATAGAAAGTTGCAGATTTACATATATTGAAAATTAACTTAATTAGATTAACATAAAAACTTATCTGAGATGTTTCTGGCTTTTCTTGATGCTCCATACCAATGAACATTTCAAAAACCTGAGTGATGTGGAGTTTTCATACCTAGGTATGGAGGTAGGTATGGAGAACTTCTCCATACCTACCCCAGTGTCTGGCTAGGGAATAGGTACAAATAATTACTTTATCCCTGCAAGTATTCTCATTGTTGTGCAACTGGTCCCCAAAAGCCACATCACTTTGCTGCTCAACCAGTCAGAGCTCTCCGATGTCATCACAACTAATGCAGAACTAGCATGAGATGGCCCACCCTCATTCCGGTGTATCCGTGGTTGCTTAAGTACCGGTAAGTTTAATAAATAGGGCTTTAAGTTTTTCTGACCCTTTAAATGAACTTATGCTGCCACTGTTGACCTTCTAAAATTCTAGTTACCAGACTGTCATTCTAACCCAATAGCTTAAATACACTGAGTCAATAACGCTAAAGTCCTTATCTGCATACAGATAAGGTCTTCAGCCTAGAATGGCAGCCACCAGGCAACTGGCATTTACAAAATACAATGGCTGTGTCTATTTTTCTGTCAGGATGGGTTTCGTTTAATGCTATGTAATTCATGAAAGTTCTTACCTAAACAAATGAAGATACCTAGAACTATTTCCATTATGGTTTGCATTTCTAGCATAGCAATAAACAGGTTATATCTAGCAGCACATCCCGATAATATTTTCACGGTCAGCAGGATAATGTTCAAAAGGCTGAACTGGTCTGACCCAGTGTTTAGTTTCAGATCCCTGTGCTGATCGTGTCTACATGCCTTTCCCTTATGCTGACCCGCTAATCTCAGGGCATCTTTTGCCGTGGCTCAAGGGTGGTCTTCCAGTGTGAGCGGATGACACTACACAGTTCTATCGTGCGTTATCAGGTTTCTGGTTGTGTGTCAAACTGTAAACAGATAAAATAAAAAAGTCCTGGGAGAACTGGGACTCAGGCTCACTTTTTATTGAATTCTGCTTTCCTATTTCCTAAACTCATTTTCCCCAAGACTGTGATCTGGTGTATCAGTTTCTAAGGACACATGGGTTTAACATGGTTTAACTACACCGTGCAAGTTCTGAAGGCTGAAACTGGATATGGATGTCAAGTCAACTCCAATTCCAGCTGTACAAGCAGGTCAAAAAATGTAAAAGGGGAAATAAATATTTAGAGTAAATGTTAAAAATATATTATAATATAATATAATATATATATATATATATATATATATATATATATATATATATATATATATATATATATATATATATATATATATATATATATATATATATATATATATATATATATATATATATATATATATATATATATTATTAATAGGTGTCCAGCAATAAGCATGTTGCAGTCAAAAGACCAATCAGTTGTCTTGTGCCAAAATAATAGAAGCTTGAATTTGGTGGTTGTGATCAGCTTTATTCCCCCCCCCCCCCATACCAAAAATTGAGAACAAAAAATAAAAAATAAATAGGTGTGTTGTCTTTAGCAATTAAGTTTTAAGGTATCCAGTGACATTAGATGTTAATCTCTCAATCTGGGTATTTTTGGCTGGATCAGGGGACCAGCCAAGATCTTCAGGGCACCTGCAGACACCACTAGGCCACAGCTTATCTGGAAGTATAGCGGTCGGTCTCTTTAAAGGACTACAGGCCATAGACCGTGCAAATTTCGTTCCTGCAACCACGGGTTGCAAGAAAGATTTGCACCATTCCCAATCAACACAGACCATGCTGACAGGGGAATCCCTACTGCTGGGTAATTGTCTACTCCTAGAAGGGGTGGGGGGTTTGGGACTTAGGAAGCAGCCCCTGGCAGGAGAAGATTATTTTTTTGCTAGCAGCTACAGCAGCCACTAGCGATGATCGCAACTGAATCCGGCAGGCTGGTTGCACCCAAGTTGATTAATCAACTTAGTTCACATAGTTCAAATCTCGGCCGCGCCCTGCTAAACCGGCCAAGATTTGAACGGTCTATGGTCAGCCTAACCAGTCCCTCAACACAACCATTCATGTTAAAGGAAGCAATGGCCTCAAAAAAGACCTACTGTCTTTGGCTTTTTTTAGGATACTTTGCAAAAGACCATTCCAAAAAACAGTATCAATATAAGAAAATACAATTCTCTCCAATATCATTTATTGAAAACATATGCCCGTGGTGTTGCCAGATATCAAAATTCTGTTATCAAGTACAAGATGGACATGTCAAATAATGCAAAAAACACTCAAACAAAAGAAAATTGCTAAAATATTTCAGCTCTGCAGAACTATTTTTTGGCGCCATTTTATTTTATATAAAGGGGAAACCCATTTAAACAAATGGTCTTATCTAGAGAAAAAAAACTTTCAAAAAAGCATGTACATTAGTTCAGGCTTCCATCGAATGTCTACTGGAAAGCCTAAAGCCTAGTACACACAATGAGAATGTCGGAAGAATGATAGTCTTTTTTTTTTCTTTTTACATTCTAGTCTCATATTGAAAACAAATACGTTTATTCATTCATTTATTACAGGTACTTCTATAGTGCCACCAATTTACTCATTGCTTTAAACATATACATTGTAAATTCACAGCAGTCCCTGCCCTCGAGGAGCTTACAATGCAAAATCCCTCACATTCATACATACACTAAAGTCAATTTAAACAGGAACCAATTAAGCAGCAGGTCTTTGGCATGAAGGAGGAAACCAGACGACCTGAAGAAAACTCTTGCATGCACAAGGAGAACATGCAAACTCCAGGTAGGTAGTGCGGTGGTTGGGATTCAAACCGACGGCCCTAGTACTGCTAGGTTACTAAAGTAGAGAATATTCTCATAAGACATAATTTGTAGTCCGAGTCTTCTGTTGCGACATACAGTAACCCTAACTACCAAGACCTGTGGTGTGCCTCCGTCTCGCTGAACGGTACGCCTAAAAGAGGGCATACCCTGAATAAGAGTAAGATGATATGTGTTGTGAATGAAATGAAAAAAGGAAAAAAGGGAACGGGAGAGTGGGGAACCAGAGCCGAGCCGATGAGGGACTTGTAGGAAGCAGGAGGGATATATACCCCCTCAGACTCCTCCTACAAATTCAGACATATCTCCGTAACTGATATAGCGTATAGTAATCTTTCGTTTCTGCGCTTGCGTGGTCTTGGTCACATTTTTTTTCTTACAAATGCTATACTAAATGACACAAAAATAGTTTGTTCCGTTATTGTCTGAGAACATTTTTCGCGTTTGGTCATGATCGGCTTTCGTACGCTGTGTACCAACGAATAGATTAATCGGACGATCACTCGAATTATGTCTTTTTGTTTGTCCGATATTCTCATTGTGTACTAGCATTGAATTTGGTTATCTAATCAGCAGAGAGAGCACCTGGAACCTGTCTGTCCGCTATCACAACAGACACAGATCTATATAATTTTAGCAGTTTTAGACCCTAGATGTGTTGAAGGATGCTGTAATTTGACACAAATGTGACAAGGACATTACCTACCTGTGCGCTTAACGCATGAGACAATAGAAAGGGGGGAAGAAAACCACCCGCCACACCTCTTGTCTGCTATGTATAACTCCGGCTAATCCTCTCTCTATGCCAGATGACAGACAGATTGTTGTCAAAATGCTAACAGATTACCAAGAAAAACAAATCTTGTGTGTTTGAAAGCAAACAGAACGATGGTATTTTAGTAGTCGTCTCTTCGGAAAGGGAACTGCTCAGTTCACTGGCATTTTATACACAAATGCCACGGCACCGAAGCACTGCTTTTCTAATCCAGGTCTTCCATCCTGCAAGCCCTTCTGGGCAGAAATGTTATTCCTACTTTTTACATGCATAGGATTAAATAGCCTCCAACACCATGTACGGTGCTATAAAAGGAGGTTATCATAACTGATTATCAAGCAATGGCACCAGACCAGACATGTATATGGCCTTCAGGCAACAAGCCTTTATTTATTACATTGTTAAAATATACATATGATGGATGGAGTGCCAGCTTCTAAGGTTTGTATCAATTTTACCTTTACCAATTTCAGTGCATTTCAGTTCAATGCAAACTACTAAAAACAAAAATAAGCTGTGCAAAAGTGTCACAAACAATACAAGTTAAGTGTCACCATACAACAATAAATGATACCAGTGATAGCGGATGACCCTGGGAGGAGCTGCAGCAGTAACGAAATCACGCCTGCCAGGGTACTGCATGTGTAAGACTTTAATCTCTGCAATTTTACTCCTGCTTGTTGTAAGTAACTTTAACCTTTTTTTAAAACTTGAACATTTAATACTACACTATGAGTTCCTCATTTGTTTCTACCCAAACCCCCCCTCATTGAGTGGATTGTGGATTGTCTCAATTACATGGTTAATCAATCTTGGAACCCTGGCTCTTAGCATCCATCCATCCCATAAGGACATTGGGATAAGGCACAACCAGACCTCCATCTTGGAGTCTTAGCCGATTGTGGATCGTCTTGATTGCATGGTTAATCAATCTTGGAACACCTGCTCTTGGAATCCATCCATCCCATAGGGATATTGGGATAAGGCACAGCCAGACCGCCATCTTGGGGTCTTAACAGCTTGTAAATGGCTTGTGAGTGGGGTGTACCGTTTTGGTGTGGGAAGAATTTTTTTTCATTCACTTTGGAGCACTGGTTCTTGTTAACACTTAAACGTTCATATGAATTTTTTGCACAAAAGCACATTTTTGGACTTTATTCGACTGTTTACAAATTTCTGCAATTCTATCTTTATTTGCACGTGTGTTTTTTAAAAACACACAGACCTTTTTTTACTTGATTGTATGATGGTTATAATAACCTTAATCACCTTCTATTGATAGTGCAACACAATATATAAGTTTAAGTATAAAAGTGGTCAATGAAACGTTCTAGGCCTTTCGTACCACTATACAATCTAGTCAAGAAGCATCTCCTTGGCCTCAGACATTTTATTCTACATTAGGGATCCATTCGCACACATCCAGTAACCCCCTACTAACCAATTACAACTCACATTACTGAAGCTACACCTGTTAGAAGACATTGGGGGTTGATTTAGTAAAACTGGAGTGCGCAAAACTTGGTGCAACCATGCATGGTAGCCAGCTTCTAACTTCAGCTTGTTCAATTAAGCTTTGACAAAAAAAAAAAAAAAAAACACATGGAAGCTGATTGGGTTCTATGCAGAACTGCACCACATTTTTCACTCTCCAGTTTCAGTAAATTAACCCTACTGTGTCCAAGCGTCCATGTCTTTGTGTATAATAAGAAATAATGCTCCATACTATGAAAAATATAAGTGGTCGATAGAGCGTTCCATCACAACTCTTGTACCAGCACCTCCTTGTCCTCAAACATTCTAACATTTTACAGTAGGATCCATTTACACACATCCAGTACCTCTAAAATATGGGTGTCATGCTCAGCAAATGTGGATTGTCAAGAGAAAAGACCAAAAGCAACCAGAAACAAAATGTCAATTTGTTAAAATTGATAATAAATAAGAACAATCCTTGACCCAATAGGATCCCATATATATTACGCTCAATGTACATCCTGCTGTACAGAGTACAATGCGTTGGGATATATCGGTTGCTTTCGTAGCAATGGTTACTCACTGCTACAAATCACCAATAGCAGCGATTTGTAGTTAGCATTGTCTGAAATAGTCGATGTGATTTGTCGCTAAGAAGTTTTTTGTTTTTTTTATTGTCAGCTACAAATCAGTCTTGTGCTACATCATTATGTTAGCTTTCTCTGCTACAAACTGCTCTCCTTCAATGACTAGTGGCCAAGACATAGGGGTAAATTGAGGATTGTCACTCGCAAGTATGTTGCCAACTTGAACTGCAAACAAAATAAACACTCGATGAGCAAGCGGGTTACAAGACTCTGTAAAATACCTAGGATACTGAAATTGTGAAAATCAAATTGCTGAATTGACGTGCCCCATAAAACGCAGGACGTATTTTACAGATGCAGCTATCAAGAAATAAATAAATCGTCAATATCTGAAAATCAGAGGAATGTCTAATTGTCACACCCACACAATTACATAGATCAAAAGTCGCAGATCTGGAAACATCCGCGCCTACAACATTCAGGTTCCCCAAGCTCTGGCTAAGATCTTAGTTGATCAGCTGCACAGCAGAATGTGGAATTGGAGAAAGGAACAGCCCACCCCACCAAGGAATGCCCGACTCTCCATTGTACAGTATGTCATTACAAATAAGGCACTACAAGGATGACTAAACCAAATGATCCTGGATACACACAATAGAATGGAATGATATACACAGGGGGGGGGGGAATAAAATAAAAATAAAAAAAATCAACGTGCAGTCAACCATAATCTATCAGGGAAAAAGGTAACTAAAAGGCATACTTATCAGCTACTCAGGCCTTCAGTTTTATAAAAACTAGGGATGCACAGATACCATTTTTTTTTTTTTTTTAAGTACTTGCCGATACCAATACCTACCACAACTGTTTTGTTTTAACTTCAGCTGTCAGCAATGGTACAAAGCATTGAAAAGTTATTTACAAATTAAATAGTTTTTATTTAATTTAGCGCTTTTTCAACATTATACGTGTAAAAATATTCAGTAACAAAGTAAACAAAAAAAAAAAAAAAAAAGTTTTAAAAATGTTAAATAGACACGGACAAAAGAAAAAAAGCAGGAAAATAATTAAATGGAGGAGAATAGGGAGTTAATTAAGGACGATAGAGTAAATAAAGGGTTATTAGGGGTTTAAACAGAGGACATTTGTTCATCCCTTTGATCTGCAGATGAAGAAACAGAAATATACAAAAAGAAAGAATGTTTTTTTATTTTAGTGTTTCAGGGCTGCGCAACGTTATTAATAAACATTGCCGACTGCTTTTTTTTTTTTTTTTTTTTTCTGACAGCTCCAATTACTGGACTTTATTAACACAGGGACCCGCTGACAGCTCAAAGAACGGAGCCTGAAAGTATCGGTTTCAGGTATTGTGCATTTGCATGAGTACCGATACGCGGTATGAGCACAGATATCGATACCGATACTAGCATCGGTGCAACCCCAATAAACACCTTAGGTCAATTCTGCCTGAATCTTTGTTCCTTTTGTTTGATCCACAGGCAGGAAGAGGACGGCCTACTGGCCATTCTGCAGGCTAAACTAATAATCATAAAAATTTGGTGCCTGACACAAGGAATCAAACTAACCCAATAAAATGGATATCTCAGACTCTGGCTGACATTAAACACGCGATTAATGCAATTAACCAATTCTATTGGAATACCATTGTATTGCTATTGGAGGCCCAGTTCACTAACAAAAGACTGTCAGGTTGAATGAGCACCCTGGACAGGTAAAAAAAACCTGCCTCTATCAATCTGGTTAGCACCACAATAAGCCAATGGAGAAGAACTGCTCCCCACCCATCCCCTCTTCATTGTTATAAATCTCAAAACAATAGCAGTTACAGATTTCTCTGCATGCAGCTTGCTCCAAGAGTGGTCAGATCATGCATGCATAAACAGCCGTCCTCTCAAGTCTCTGCGCAGCTCTTTGCTACACAAGCTATCCTTAATAAGGCTTTTGCACAACCAAGAGCTACCACTGTCCACCACTAATAAAGGGAGTATTTGGTAAACTGCGATCGTGATTGTTGTGACCAATGAGATTTATGTGGGCTCCCAGAGACCCATACAGGTAACCTGTTTATTACAAGGCCATCTAGGGGCCAATTCTGGGTGGTAGCAGTGCAATCAACAACCTGGCATAGTGAAGGTCTAAGGGAACCCATACACATAAAAGGACACGTATGTAGTTACAACGTAACAATCTTGATGAAAAACAGTCTAAAGACTGCCATAAAAGTGAATGCTTTGTAGAGCCAATGACAGCTATGCCACTGGAAAGGGGGAAAAGATAGGAGGAATGAGCAAAACATTCCAGCACTTAGCATGCAGGTGAATGTTAGTGGTCAGACAAGCTTTCCAAAATCTGATCAACTATATCCCCAGAGAAAGGTCAGCTAAGGCTATCTGCAGGTAGCACAGGGGATGGTCAACTACCCTTGTAAAGAAAAAAAAAAGAAAATGATTTGGACTTTCAGCCATGTTTTGGTCTAGCGCTCCTTTCTGTATTCCTATGGTTTGAAGTATCAGGCTTTAGGTCCATAACCATACAGCAGAACCGCATAAAGTACTTTTGTTTTTATTACTGCGTAGACTAGATTAGAAAATGGAAAAAATCCTACTGGTTGGTCAGACACTTTCAGAGTTACTTATTCACGAGGCCCATGGTTGCCAACAGCAAGAAACCTCAGCTAGGCCACACTAAAAGCTTACCTCAGATTGGACTTTATGGCTGCTGCTATCCTGTTTATCTCCTGTTGTGGATAAGTATACATAGATATTCTACCTAATAATTCACAATAAGCTTTTGTTTATTTGAAAAGTTAATTTAATTGACACATAACAAATACCATCCACAACGTATGAATAAAAAAGTGTCCTGAGTTTATGGATCCCACCTGGCCAGAAATGGAAGTTATGTCCAAAACACAGAGTGTGCACAGCAGGGGGGCTCCTCCTAACGCTCATTACACATGTTAGAAGAGGGCCCAAGATAAATAAAATTGGACAATTGTCCCAAGCCAATTAAAACACTGGATTGTTACAGCTGACTTGTCCTAAAGGGCAATCCAAGGACAGAAAATAAGCTGACGGAATGAAATAATCATGGCGATATTCATTTTAGATGATTAGTACACATCTAGTAGCCGTGACCTCTAGGCAGATATTTAAGAAAAGCACAATTTAATCCAGTCATGTATTTAAAATCATTCGGGTGTAGTCAAGCCAAAAGCCTTTTTTCTAGTTTTGCATACATTGAGGGAAGATAAAAAAAAAGCCCCTCTGCCAAGTACACCATATACTATATCCAAATCTAAAGGATTTTTTTTTTAGCTGGTTATGTATTTTTGTACTTGCACTAGAACCCGATTATAAAAAGGTGGCCAGACACAGACTGTTCAATCTCCTTTAGGGCTCAGTCATATGACTGCCCAGGGCCTTACACCCCCCAGATTAGTGCATTTTTGCAGTGGGTATGGCGTGTCACAGATGTCTGTGATCAATGATCAGGCCGACACGTCTAGGTGACAAGGAGCAGTGTAAGCACCACAGAACACTGTAGACAGTAGTTTGTGCACATGGTTGCTCATCTATCTCTAAATGTAGGTCATCGCTCCTTATGCAACTACAGGCAGACAGCTTCAGGGCCGGTCATTGATTTGTACAGACTGAGCAGCCACAGCCGGCAAACACCTGGCCTTAAGCACCATAGAAATGTACTGATACCAGAGGTTGCCAGATTATGTTGGTTTGGGCTCGTGCCCTTCCTTATTTGTTCTGCTGGGCCCTCATGGATCCCATGCCCACAGCTTCCAGGATAGACATTCCCAGTGGTGGCCAATGGCATATGAGCATTGATCTCCCTTTCAACAGATTTGTAAGTATGGGCCCCTTTTGTAACCCCTTAATGCTTTACTAGTGCAAAAGCACTATCTACTATCTTTACTGTATATCTTAAACTGTTTTATTCCACAGATAGTGTTTGCATCAACCCCTGAAGAAGCAAACGATTGTTCACAAAATGCGTCAGTTTATTGGGATGCACTCTAATACACATTATGGATGGTTTTATGGAATATTGTATCTAGCTATGAAAATATAAAAAACACTACAGATCTGTTGACAACACATTAATTGTTGATGTTTTACTGCGGACATTGTATGCATCAATAAATCTACAATTTTTATTTCATCATTGAGCGTACCGCACCTCATTTAAAGTCCCAAGGGCAAACTTTTGTAGCGTTCGATACAAGCGGTGTATGAACAGCTGTGTGAATGATCCCTTAAGTGGGCAAAATATGGATTGAAATTCAGCAGGGAGCTGCCAAATTTTGATCCATGTGTGGCCCCTCCCACTTGACAGAAGTCGATCTAATGATCGACTTCTGTCAAACGCTCTTGCTGCAAAATCTTTCTCCATCAGCGGTTGCAGCAATTGATCAGTGTATTTTGACAGCAAAGCGTCCCTGCTGTCAGACTACAAAGGCACAGAGGATTCCTCTATCCACCCTCAATTGTGTGAATGTAGGAATCCATTCATTGATTTTCAGCCTGCTGGCCGAATGAAAGAAGAAAAATAAATAAAACATTGGCCAGCCTTAGGCCCCATTCACACCTGAGCATTTTGTAGCCTGAAGCTACGAAATGCTGGAGGGGAAAAAAAAAAATCAATTATTCTCTATGGAGATGTTCACATCTCCACTCCAAAACACCCGAAGCTCGAACAACTTCTGGAACTTTTATTTATTTATTCATTTTTTTTTAGGCAGATTTCAGCGTTTTTCTGCTTTTTACATTGGTGACCTTTTGACCTGCACAAAATCGCGGCAAAAATCGCACGGCTTTCTGCCTGAAAACGCTACAATCAGATGTGAATGGGGCCTTAGATTACCGACAGCACCAGGGCATAGCTAACAAATAAAGTGTATACTCAATCAGGTAGGCCTTCAAAATGCATAGCTGTTCTAGTGGATGGAAACTAGACAGTAAGGAAAATAATCCCCTTTGTATAATGCAATTAGCAATCTTACATGTATCTTCAAATACTGAATCACTACAGTGCTATTTTTTCCCCAAGTGCCAATTATGCAAAAGCACAGTGAAAAACATCAGATCCTGTGTAACACCTTTATCTTTCAGTTTAAGAAAAAAAAAAAAAAGTGTGACAAGTGGAAGGAAACTGGCCCTCCGACACATAAAGCAGCCGAATTGGAGCCAGCAGGAAAGTTACACAGGCGGTGGAAAAACAAAAAGGTGCCCTACCTCCGCTCTAAACCCTGCTCAAGCCTGACTTCAAATAAAACAGATTAGTCTAACACCTCCCCTGATCAGGTGCTGGAGTCACACCGCAGTTTGGCCGGACACAACTGAATTGTGTGACATGTGGAAGCTCTATAAAAACTAAGCAATGTAACAGGACTAAAAGTGGCCATACAATGTGAATTTCAGCTGGCCATACGCCAGCAGATTTGCATTCGAAAAATTCCAACTTTCGAATGTTCGTTCTATTCTCTAATGGTTAGTGGGGTAAAAGTTGACTTCAGTTTTCGACCGTGGCGATGAATATTGAAATATTTTCTCAAACCAAATTCTAATTGTGATTTTCTTTTGGAAAAATTATTTAGATTGTAATGAAACCTGCTTTATACATCTGGGATTGCACTGGAATAGGCCTGGACGAAACGTTTGAAGGGCTTTTGAATGAAACTTGATGACTCGATGGCAAGAAAGAATCTTCTGACCACTTTTTGTGATGTTTGAACAAAAACATCTAACCAGGTATGGCCAGTTTAAGTCAATCTCAGAGAAGTATTAGGACATACAGGGCAAATTAATTAATCTTAACACAAAGGGATCAGATGCGTGTTAAAAGCTGAACTCGGGGGAAATGTAAAAACTACCCTGGCTGTGGCGAGCTAGTTTATGCCTTGGGTAAATGCTAAATTCTCAGGGTATCATCTTTTCTCTCGCACCCACAGGCTTCCACATCTCACTGCAACTGGTCCCCAGGAATAAGCTTGCTTATTAGCTCTGTCCATCAGTCCCTGAAGTCATCATGTACAATGCAGGACCAGGAAGGCAAAAGCAGGCTGCTTTCCAGATATTTATCCCTGGGTGCATACTGCCCCAAAACCTTAGTAAAACTTGGTGCACTGTCCAGCCACACAGCTTTCAGCACCTGTGCCTTCCGCCGCACCAATATGCTGAGATGGCGTGCACTGGGGATAAACGCCCAATGTAAATGAGGCCCAAATGTATAATCAATGGCCTTGACATGACCAACCGCCATGGCAACTCACCCTAAAACCCTATTTTTTCACCTAGTCACCCTGCATGTTGTGTAAATCTCCCTTATGTCCTCTTATTCAGCTTAAACCTTAACCCAACCCTCCTATAGTTGAAGTTATACGTAGTTACCAGGTTAAACATATTTTGCAACACAGTGCTGATTTGTACCTATGTGTAACATACCATAAATGTGAATTTTGTGGTTTTGCTTACAGTTTCCTAAACTGCTCACATTTATACATGATGACTGCACAACACTGCTTCTTTTCTTATACACATTGGTTATAATTGTATGGTTGTTGTATGTAAAAGTAACTAGTACCACTTTATAAGCCTTGCCGCTTACACAACTGAGCCACACCCAGCCCTTGCCGCGGTGCCTTATCCCCCTATAAGCTGTTCTCCCTGGCTGACATCTCTGGGGGAGCGCGGTGCCTTTCTGCACATTGGTTTTGCAGCCTCTCAGTGAGTGAAGACTGTATAGGCTTTGCCCAGGAATGACCTACGCTGCGCATATACATTACATCCCATGTTTACCACAAAGCGAAGCTTCTAAACACCTGCCAACACAAGTTTGATCACTGGGCGCCACATGGCATTAGGATGCATCTGTCAAGACATATTAGTCTCACTTCATGTATGCTGAAAGATCAACCATCTTTGTCAGGCTGACCGGATCAATAAAAGTTGTATTCATAGAAAATTCAGTATTTGGAGTTTTTTTTTTTTTATATAAATACTGCAAAAGTTTGAGTTTTTAAAGTCACATTTCACTAAATCATGTAAAATGTTGATTTGACAAACATTTAAGAAAAAAGGAATATGCAGAACAGTCTGGCCTCCCCAGAGTACACCAATGGCTTTTTTGCCTTTGGAATGTATTTCGAAGCTCTAGCTCACATCAAAACCTGTACACATTTGTTAAAAAAAAACAAAAAAAACAAAAAAAAACACAAAATGCTTTTTAAACAAGGTGTGTTAAAATTTAATACGAGCGAGCGCGAGAGAGTAAGAGCGCGAGAGCTTTCTCTGATCATATTTAGTAATCATGGAGCCACAGAGGTTCTCGATCACACAAGCCTCTCAACATTTCAGAAAAGATCTCTGCTACCGATCTGGATTTTTTATTTCTAGACAAAGAAAAAAAAAACGTTCTTTCAGTACTCCAGCCAAATCTTAGCTCCTGTACACATGGTCGGACATTCTGCCAACCAAATACGTCGGATTTTGTCCGAAACTGTTGCATACACACGGTCGGACAAAGTTGTCGAAAAATCGCATCTTTCAGAACGTGATGACGCAATTTTGTTACGATGGGACTACGTTCAGGCTAGTAGCCAATAGCTTTGATGTAGGAATTTGATCTGAGCATGCGTGGCACTTTGTCCGATCGGAATTCTCTACACATGATCGGAGTATGTCCTATCGGACCAGTTTGTCGGAAAATATTTCCAACGAGTTGTAAAATTTGGTCCGACGGATATTCAGACGGAAACAGTCCGATGCATACCACACGCAGTCGGAATATCCAACAACACAGTCCGATAGGACACATTCCGACGGATTCTCCGACCGTGTGTACGGGGGCTCAGACTTAGAACAAAGCAGCAGGCCCAAGCACTTCAGGAATGAGAATGATTCATGGGTAGACTTTCCATCACCAATTGAGATATGCGTGTCTCAGTGAAACCTAAAAAAGGTACCTATATTTATTAAAATAGTGTTGACCATTTACATAGACCTTTACATACTGTACATCCACATAAGTTACAATCTAAGGTCCTTACCTCACATACTAGAGCCAATTACCCTATCAGTCTGTCTTTAGAGTGTAGGAGGAAACTAGAATAGCTACAGGAAACCCACCCAAGCACAGACAGAACATGAAAACTAAAACGGCAGAAGACTATTCTTAGCCGATAATAGTCAGGTTGGAAAACTTGTCTATTGAACATTTTTTCTACAAAATCATCCGGTTACGGTCAGAGCTCCCAGCGACTATCTGTTTTTGTTTGATTATCTTAAAGCGGGAGTAAACCCAGTTTCAAAAAACACTTACATTCCCGGCATGCCGGAAATGCTCACTTTCACATTGGTTGTGCTCTCAACCAAACTTTCAAAACATCCAATGGCTGGTTTCATAACTGATCACATGTGCTGCATTATGGCAGTTGAAGAATCGTTGGAGGCCAAGATGGCAGCTTCCTTGACTGAAAATTATAGAAGGATTTACTTCCACTTTAACTATGGGTACGTTGGCCATGATCATTCTATAGGTGGGCGATGAGATATCTGCCAAGGCTGATTTTTGTTTTCGGGACCAGTCACAATCCTCACCCGATTCAGTAAACAGGAGAGGGGAATGAAAGCCGAATTGCTTAGAGGCTGATGAGACATTTTAACATGCTTGAAAATCATTTGATTGTTGAATTAGCCCCATCATCAATTAAAGATGGGTTGAAATACAGTAAGAAGAACAATCATCCTTCCAAAACAAGATTCAGCCCACTGTGAAATCCTTTTTCTCACTTGTATCCAATGTGTACTCCACAACAACATTCGGAATTGTGCCTTCATTTTTTTTTTTTTTTTTTTTTTGGCTTTCCAGAGAGTTATTGGAAAAGGGCGTTGTAACATGCTTGTGTTTCACACCCTTTATTCTGAAAGCCCCTATGATTAAATTTCATGGAATACAGGGAACACTCGATCACCTAAAGTCATACTGGAAACAGGATCTTTCCAAAGCAATGAATCAGTTGAGGTGAGTGACCCCTACAGACATAGGTAAGTTCTCATGTCACTCCTTTGTATGACAGGCAGATGACTAAACAGATCTAATGCTCCAGTTGAAAAAATAATAATAATATCCTTGATGATGTCACAGCCAGCAATACTGACACCCCATCCTCCCAGCTGTGGATTGCATAACACCTTCATTATAAGCAAAATCTGCCTTCTTTGGCTGCCCATGAAAGCATTTGGTTAATGTGTTTTAATTCGTACAAGAATAGGAGTGCCTTCTATTAAAAGGTAAACTCGCCCATCTGGTTTCCAGAGCGGTGGTAAAATTCGCACACCTAGGAGTTTTGGGAAAGGGCTTAGCTGCTAAAAAAAGCAAACTGCACCTTTACCCTACACCCTAATAAGTTTCAGGCAACTCCACAATTCCTAAGCAAAGATCCTATTGATAGAAAAAGCTAAGAATTTCTACATCAGTTCCTTACTGTCCCCATATAATACAAGCAGCACATGGGTGCCTGTACTACTTCTAAACATGTAAAGTCTTGCAATACAAGCATGCATATTTATGTTTTGGAGTAAGGAGGGGGGTAATGGGTTGGCAGCCAGACTGATGAGTAAAATCTGAGCTCCATGCAGTCTACGATCACCGTTATGTAATGTGCCAATGTATGATGGCATGTGAAAACGTAGACTTAAAGCCCTCAATCACATACAAGGGATACGTTTTTATCAGGCAGAATCAAACATTTCTGGCCCCATAGACTTCAAGCTCTTTAGGGTATTTTTCACATGTTTTTGTGCCAATCAACCATGTGTCCATGTTGGATTTGGAGACATTCATCTGCCTGCTAACGGTCCTCATGAACCTCTATGACCCCAGGGATGCCCATTACAAAAATGGTGACAAGCAGGAGAGGGCCTGGGAAGAAATTGGGTGAGAAGTTTTCCCACACTGGTACATGATCCAAACTGGCCTCTCTGTTCTCCTTTAGTGATCACTGGATGCATTTAGTAATTTCACCTCTTTTTCCTCTTCATCCACCAACAGCATTATGACAGCTGCTGCCAAGCAGCATGGCATTGCGGACATGGCTTAAGAGCTCTGATAGCATAAGACACTGCAACATCACATAAAATCCTGGAAGCAGACACCAGGACGACATATAGGGAGATACCGTATTCAATCTTTTATGGTGGTATTGCCACCTTAATATGGCCTGCGACTAATTCATGAAAGCTTTGTGCCAGTTTCCGTACCAGTACCATCATGTGCACCAGATTTAGGTAGTTCTCACTACCGCCACTAGATTCTGCCACTATTGCTGCAACTATTTTTAAAAAAACTCGGTAGACAAACTGGTGGTAATTACCACCAACTCCAAGTGGACAGGGTTTGTGGATTGCTAGAATGTCAGAGTCTCAACAACCAGTGCCAAATCCTCAGTCCCATTCCGCTGCCCCCTGGGAGATTTCCCGGATGACAGATGAAAGTAAACTAAAGCCCGGTACACACTAACAGTTTTTTTTTTTTCGTTCAACCCCACGGGTTGAATGGAAAAAATATTATTATTAATTATATATATATATATATATATATATATATATATATATATATATATATATATATATATATATATATATATATATATATATATATATATATATATATATATATATATATATATATATATATATATATCAATTTTTGCAAAGTTAGTATAGCGATCACCCATGCTGAGTGTTCAGACAGGGGGACAACCAGCCACCAGAACACTACAATCAGCGCTCTCCACCTTTGGCTGAGAGAGCTGATCAGGAGTCGTTGACTGCTGGTTTTCCAGCATGCACGTCCGACAGAAGCCCGCCAAAAAGCTGGCTTCTGTCGGACAGACTGACATACACACGGATCAAAGGGCGGCAGTTTTTTTTTTTAACCTGCAAATGTCTCCCAAAATTCGGCCCGTGTGTACCCGGCTTAAGGGGCTGGATACTGGCTGACATTATCTACACATGACCATGGCTGCTGAATATGGCTGGAGAAGAGTCACTGGATGCAGAGGCTAAAGCCCTGTACACATGATCAGAATATCTAACAAAAAAATAGCACTTTTAAGCGATGGTATGATCCCCTCTCCTCCCCACCATATAACCCACAGCTTTTTTTTTTTTTTTTTTTGCTACAACTCCATCCAGTCCCCTGCCATTCTCACCTGGCACGAATGACACATCCCGTCTCCTGCAGCCTCTTGGGATATCACCATCACATATTGCAGGAGGATCCAGGAGTAGGGAAACAGTGGCTGTGAGCAGAGTCACCGGTCAGCATCATGGGCCTGCCTCAACCCAGAAGGGCAGATGCTCTCAAACCACTAAGAGGACCAACATGGCAGCATGGGACCCGTCTAACATCTGAACAGCAGGCTGCAGCAGGAGAACGCTGGATCTGCTGTGCAAGCGTGTATGTGAATCCAATGGAAGACAGGTATGGTGGGGGAGGCAGTTAAAAAAAGAAAACATGCAGGGGAGAGTGAAGTTCCACTTTAAGCCAACCAACTTCCTCACTCTTGAGATAGAAGGTGATGTGCCTACCGGCACTGAGCCCATCGGGAAGTCTGCCTCCCAGACAGCCAGGTCAGCACAGCTATGTGGGATATATTACAATGAAACCGCAATACAGACAGGGTGAGTCATACAATGAAACCAGCCAGGTGCTAGATTCCAATTATTTCAATTGCCACTTATGTTTTCTACTTGTCGACAGGTGATTGAATAAATGCATGCTGCCAAGCACGCTGTGCAGGCTGCGCACAAACAAACAGACGATTAGATAAACAGGAATACAACAGCTACAAAAGCTGTCATGTCCGATTTCTTTTGTGTTACAACTATAAACAGATAACGGATCACTAAATGCCCCGGCCTGCTTATTGGCGTTTATCTGCAATGATTATTTTGGCCCATATGTGTTCAGCCTTTGCTATGCCTAATGCATCAAACAACAATTGATGCCTGCATACGGAGACCTTTGCTGCACTGGTCAGATTGGGCGATGACCCCATAGCCTGGCCCTCAGGCTGAATGACTGCAGTGTAGGAAGCTGCACTGACAACTTTTGGAAAAAAGGACCTACGAGCCAATACAGATGTTGTATGGCTGACCGCTGTTTACCTTGCGAACAAATGCCGATTTGTACAAAGCGCCCATCACAACAACAAAGGATCAATTCAACCTCTGCAAAAACATGCTGATCTAATGTCATGCTTAAATGGACCCAGTTAGAGCCAGCTAGCTGATTTGTGCGGACACAAACAATTGCTACAGTCCCACAATGTAAAGCCACAAAAAATACAAAATGTATTTCAAAAAAGGAAAGGCAAAAAGGATTTTTCACTTTTTTTAAACTATATTAGAATGCTGCTCAAGCATGCTCTGGCTTTGGCAGTAAGACTTATTTTGTTGGTCTATACAGTATATGGCACCCTTATCATCCAAAGAGAAGTACAAATCAGGAGCAAAGACCAATACCACAAATACAATAAGAAATAGAAAGAAAAGCCTGTTCCAAATGATTTTTGAATCCCAAAAGGTGCATAGATAGACGCACTATAAAAAGCAGATTAGAAAGCAGCGGTTGGGTCCCAGAAGCAGGAGTTCTGGGAGAACAGAACCACATAAATCAAAGTTATATGTTTTTGTAAAGATGGGTCACAAATAGACCATAGACATAGATCAAAGAAGTACAAATCCCAAATGTCACATAGCTAGCCAATCTTATCCAGACGATTTGTTGTTTCCCTTATATCGTTTCCCTTGTACATCCTGCCCAAGGGTGACAATTCCTTTCTATGCCACACATGCATTAGCAGCATTATCACTCTAAAACAACTTTCCTACATAGAACATATTGATGCCGAGAGCCAACGTTCAGCATCCCCCTCTGTGCGAGATCCTCAAACAATTCCCTCCAGGCGCCCACCACAGGTCTGATTGACAGCCAATCAGATGCCTCAGTATGAGCATCCAGATGTTTGTATTAGGCTCATCTCAAGCCAATTACTGGCTCCAGGTTTAACTTAAAATTGCCATGAAAACCAGTAAGTCCTAGGATCTCTTACTTACTAAAGATAAAATGCTATCATTTGTTTAGGACAGGGGTCTAAAAATTCTCTTAAAGGGCTAGTTTATGGTCCTTCAAACTTTAAGGGGGCCGCAATGTGGCCAGTAGGAGAAGAAAATGTCCTAGTATTAGTGGGAGGAACAGCGCCCCATCGTCGGTGGCAATGGGAGGGAGGAACAGCGCCCCATCGTCGGTGGTAATGGGAGGGAGGAACAGCGCCCCATCGTCGGTGGCAATGGGAGGGAGGAACAGCGCCCCATCGTCGGTGGCAATGGGAGGGAGGAACAGCGCCCCATCGTCGGTGGCAATGGGAGGGAGGAACAGCGCCCCCATCGTCGGTGGCAATGGGAGGGAGGAACAGCACCCCCATCGTCGGTGGCAATGGGAGGGAGGAACAGCACCCCCATCGTCGGTGGCAATGGGAGGGAGGAACAGCACCCCCATCGTCGGTGGCAATGGGAGGGAGGAACAGCACCCCCATCGTCGGTGGCAATGGGAGGGAGGAACAGCACCCCCATCGTCGGTGGCAATGGGAGGGAGGAAAAGTGCCCCATCATTGGTAGCAATAGCGGAAACCATGTCTGCAATAGTGGGGGGGGGATAATGCAGCCCCTAGTTAGGAGACCACTGGTCTAGGAACAGTATGTAGCCTTAAGCTGGCCATACACTTAAAATTCCAGCAGATTTTTCTTCACAGTGGGTGGCACTCCTGGGTTGACAAAAGTCAATTACTTGATCAACTTTGGTTGAAGATGCCGGGTAAAAAAACAGCACCTGAAACCAAATCAGGTAGCTAGTGGCTGTCAGAAAGCAATAGCTCACATATTATTAAACTCAAAAAGGATAAAACATGACAGAAAGGCAACTAACATTTTCAGAATTGTGTCACCAATATCAGCCCTTTTTATTTCTGTCATGACGGGTTTCCTTTAATTTGAGCGGAGGGCTAGCACACACGTGATGGATTTTCCAACATAATCGCTAGTTGTAATCCTTTTAGTGTTCCTATTACCTCCATGTATGTAAGGTAAATACCTCAGTCATTTTTGTTTGGAAACCACAAAGTTATGTTTGAATCCTGGTAAATGTAACTTGTATATTCTGAATCTTCACCAGTCAATGCAACAGCTTACTTCGCACCACTCCGAATTCAAAAGCGCATTGTATCCGCCCGTGCACCGTGAAACTTTCTCTGCATAGTTTATTTTCCACAAGTGTAGAAACTCCATCAATATTGATTTTTTCCCCCCCAATTCACAATGTTTACTTCTTTATATATTTACGAAACGCGAAGGTTAATGAAGCATAAATCTTAACACGCACTGACTCTGAAATAACCGATTCAGCAGAAACCCACAATAGGATGCAATTTCTCAAAGCTTTCCGGGGCGGTGTGATGACATCAGGCCTTTATGTTGGTTTCCCTAGAATAATATGGATGCTAAAGCACAATTTGGACATCCAGTGCTGACACCAGTTCATGTACTATTACAGAGAGGGGGGGAAAAAAAAAGAAAAAAAAAAAAAAAAAAAAAAAAAGGAGTATTCCATCCCCTGACGATTTTGTACGTTTGCCCACTGACAAAGAAATGATCAGTCTATCATTTTAACGGTAGGTTTATTTCAACAGTGAGACAGAACATCAACAAAAATATCCAGAAAAACACGTTTCACAAGCGTTATAAATTGATTGCATTTTAATGAGTGAAATAAGTATTTGATCCCATATCAATCTGCAAGATTTTTAGCTCCCAGGTGTCTTCTATACAGGTAACAAGCTGAGATTAGGAGCACTCTCCTAAAGAAAGTGCTCCTAATCTCAGCTTGTTACCTGTATAAGAGATACCTGTCCACAGAAGCAATCAGATTCCAATCTCTCCACCATGGCCAAGACCAAAGAGCTGTCCAAAGATGTCAGGAACAAGACTGTAAACCTACACAAGGCTGGAATAGGCTACAAGACCATCGCCAAGCAGCTTGGTGAGAGGATGACAATAAATTGGTGCGATTATTTGCAAATGGAACAAAAACAAAAATAACTGTCGATCTCCCTTTGTTTGGGGCTCCATGCAAGATTTTCAAATCCTCGTGGATTTTCAACAACGAGAACAGCAAGGAATCAGCCCAAAACAACACGGGAGAATCTGGTCAATAATCTCACGGCAGCTGGGACCATAGTCACCAATTAAACAATTGGTAACGTACTACGCTGTGAAGGACTGAAATCCTGCAGCGCCTGCAAGGTCCCCCCTGCTCAAGAAAACACATATACAGGCCCTTTTGAAGTTTGCTATTGAACATCTGAATGATTCAGAGGAGATTTGGGTGAAAATGTTGTGGTCAGATGAGACCAAAATCAAGCTTTTTGGCATCAATGCAACTAGCTGTGTTACAAAGAAGAGGAATGAGGAGTTGACCCCCAAGAACACCATAGCTGTCAAACATGGAGGTGGAAACATACTTTGGGGCAGTTTTTCTGCTAAGGGGACAGAACAACTTCACTGCATCAAAGGGACGATGGACGGCGTCATGTACTGTCAAATCTTGGGCGAGAACCTCCAACCCTCTGCCAGGGCATTGAAAATGGGTTGTGGATTGGTATTCCAGCATGACAATGACCAATAAAACATGGCCAAGGCAACAAAGGTGTGGCTCATGAAGGAGCACATTAATGTCGTGGAGTGGCCTAGCCAGTCTCCAGACCTTAAACCCATAAAAAATATGTTGAGGGAGCCGAAGGTTCGAATTACCAAACACTAAAAACCTTAATGACTTGGACAGGATCTGCAAAGAGGAGTGGGAAAAAAATCCTGGTGGCCAACTACAGGAAACTTCTGACCTCTGATTGCCAACAAGGGTTTTTCCACCAAGCACTAAGTCATGTTTTGTGAAGGGGTCAAATACTTATTTCACTCATTAAAATGCAAATCAATTTATACATTTTTTGAAATGCATTTTTTCTGTATTTTTTGTAATGAGGTCTCCCACAGTTAAAATAAACCTACCATTAAAATTATAGGCTAATCATTTATTTCTCAGTGGGCAAATGTCCAATATCAGCAGGGGATCAAATTCGTTTTCCCCTCACTGTATAAGGTTATTATTGTTCAGGACAAGAAAGGCAAGTGTCCATGCTGAAACTACCTGGGGCATATTGGATAACAATGGCTAGGGTGGTTTCAGTGCTTAGGGAGGACAACCCGTCATACAAATAAAGTTAAAAATATTGCCTAGTCTTGAAATCGACAAAGCATAGCTTATACTCAATGATCAACAGTAAAATGTTGGGTATAGTTTACATGTAAACCCCAATCACTAAAATATCAGAGAAGCTTTAACGATTTATGGTCATTTCCCTAGTCAAAGGGTGAGTGAAGGTCCTTGTTCAGGCACTTCCTGTTATAAAGTGACAACACTCTGTCCTCGTCCCATATCTGTTCCAGTGTTGTCACATGGGCTTCAAAAAGGAGAATACACATTACACAGGTATGGTCTATTGTGATCAATATTAAGAAATCTGTTTTGAATATGATACACAGTCCACAAACTACATGCCATTTCATTAGGGTTTACGCCTACTTCAACAAGTGTTTGCAAAAGCTAGCTTCCCCAATTTACAATTAGGCCCGATTCACACTGGCTTCAGCGTGTAGAAGAGCTGTGTGAACAGCAAGCTTTGACAAAGCATTTGCAGAGATTTCGGCAAACCTTTAAAGTACCATTCAGCTTCAGTTTAGAAATTTCTATACACAGATCCTAATAGGAGTGCTGATTGTAGCTGCTAGCAAGCTTCAGCACTTCTTGAAGACTGCTAGCAGCTTGTTTAAAGTGGCAATCAGCATTCTCATTAGGATCTGTGTTCAACACTGGAGTTGAATGGAACTTTAAAGTGGTTGTAAACCCTTACAAACCACTTTGACCTACAGGTAAGCCTAGATTAAGGCTTACCTGTAGGTCCAAGCAATATCTCCTAAACCTATATGGTTTAGGAGATATTTGCCCGAAAACGGGCACCGCTGTCTACGGCGCATGCGCCGTAGACAGCGGCGCGCAGGCGCACTGAACGCGGCAGTTCCAAAAATGGAGCTGCCGCATTTGTCGACTCCCGTACGCATGCGCGGGAGTGACGTCATCGCGGCTTCGCCGAATGACAGCGGCGGAGCTGCGAGACGCCACCAGCAAGATGGATGCGGCGGACTACAGGGGACAGCGGCGACTTCGCTGGCTCCTGTGTCAGGTAAGTGACACATAATGGGCTACTATGCGATGCATAGTATTCCATTATGCTTTACCTTTGCAGGGAAAAAAAGAGGAAGTAAACCCATCAGAGTTTACTTCCTCTTTAAAAGCTTTCTAAAAGCTCTGCAAATGCTTTGTCAAAGATTGCAGTTCACACGGCTCTTAAGCTGAAACCTGTGGGCAACAGGGCTTATGGTATATGTGGGGTCATTATAGTACCCATTATATGAAGAAGTAATTGGCTCTAGGCCTGCTATCTCCTCTCCTTTGCTACAGCTGCCATATCATTCCGATGGAAGATTCCCCATTGATTTTAGAGGGTCTTCCTGGTAAAAGAGGCTGTGCTGCAAAAGGTCGAAGGCAGGCAACAAATTAACTCTCCAACTTCATAGAAAATAATCGATTTGAGGTTTATGAAAAAAAATAAAAATAAAAAACAAAACAAACTTGCAAATTTGGGACATTTTGCAGCATCACATTTTTCATTTTCGAACCAAATGTTAAAGCCTAACCATGGAATGTTTGCTAAGCCCCAACAGAGCGTGACGTTTGTGGTTTAGCTGGTAAATGTTGTAATTTTGTGTGAAATATAGCAATAGATGCAAACGACAAGGGCTTTGTTTTCAGGCAAGTCTGTCATAACGTGCTAGTATGTGATGCATACCAGCACATTATGACTTAACTGCCCAGAGCCTATTCTTTCTTAGTTCGATGCGGTTTACTACCGCTTTAAAGTTGTAATAAAACCCAAAATCAAAAATGTAATATTACAGCTTACCAATCATTAGTTGTGGTGGCTGCATTAGTTAATGTTTTTAATATTCTCCCCCCCCCCCCTCCATTTTCAACTAGTGATCTGGCCAGTAACACACCTCCTGTATTAAAGTACCCCCTCTCTGGATAAAGGAGGAGTGAGAAGAGAGCGAGGCGTAGAGTGATAGAGACATCGCTACACACACACATACAAATTTAGATACACTAACAAACTAAAGCCAAAACGCCAGCTCAGACTGCAGTCACAGAAATTTGTTATTTTTCTTTCTTTTGGGATAAAGGTTTTGTAAGCACCCCTGTCTGTGGTAAACGGTTTGTCTCAACACTTACTACTACATATGCAGCAGAGCTTGCTCTGTTGAAAAACAGACTTACGGGCTGGATCACGAGATGAGAATCAAGAAAAGAAAGCCTAAAAACCTAATACAGCCATCACATCTAAGAATTGGTAATCTGCAATAGAACATAGGTTTACTTTTAGGTTCAAAACCGCTTTAACAGAACCCCACTAATAGAACTAAACTGACCTAATCTTTACAGCCAAGCAAGCTGCCATCTTGGCCTTTAGGATATTTTTTGTTTGTTTTTTTAAGCTTGGGGAAAACTACAGGCCTAAATAAAAAAAATGCAACTTTGCTTTAAGACTATAATTAAAGTTAAAGTTCCTTTAATGAAAATGGATGAAAGTTTTCTTCGCACCCTCCACCTAAAGAACGAATTTAAGCCGTGTGTGTGTGTGTGTGTGTGTGTGTGTGTGTGTGTGTGTGTGTGTTTTAGCAAATCCTTACATGCACGGCCTCTCCCATGGGAATACAGAAGAGAGAGGAATATCCTGGCAGCCTATCCCAAATTCCAGGCATGCAGATGTATATACACAGCAGACTCGTTTGATAAGACTGATATCCAGTAACAGGCTTAACCCTTCGCTGTGGGACATTTCTAGGAACCACAACATCAGTCATCACAAAGCGTTTTGCCATGGCAGATTGACGAGCAGACACAAGTGCCTACCTTCCCGGGGATGTAGTGGAGAATGTTGTCCGAGTGAGTCCCTCTTCCAGCCGCACTTTCATTCCCAAACAAATAGGTCCACTTAGTTCTGCTGTCTTGCCTGTGAAGAGAGCGGGTGATGAAACAAGAGCATGGAATCCTTTTACCGCTAAACATACAACTGTGTTATGAAATGTCAGCCCCGACACCGGCCGCAACCAAAAATGTTAACACTTTACAACCTAAGCAGGGCCATCTTTAATGTGGATTGGACCCTGGGCAAAAATATTCTTGGGGCCCCCCCATGCAATTTCACCCTCCACCTGCTCTGAGACATACAATAAATAGCAGCTAGACTTAAAATCAGTTTACTGTATCAGATCAGGCAGCAATTGTGACTGGTTGCCAGCAGTTACAGCATATCATTACTGCTTACTGACTGGTTGCTAGAGGTTACAGCACACATTACGATTCACCGATTGGTTGCTAGAGGTTACAGCACACATTACAACTCACTGATTGGTTGCTAGAGGTTACAGAACATCATCTCCTCAAAGTAGGGGGGCATGATATACATATGAATGCTGCCTTTATTTCCATATCAATGCCGGCCGCCAACCGCAGCTATTTACTTAGTAATGCTACTTCTATTTACATATGAATGCCAGTTATTTACATGTAAATACAGGGCCTGTAGGCAAGTCATCTGTACACAACAATAGGGCAGAGCTGGGCAGCATTACTTGCACTTCACACTGAGATATCGGGACACAGCACAGGACTAAAACTTCAAGAGACAAGGGAATTTAAACTGTGATAGTTGGCAAGTATGAGGCAGCTGCTGTGGGCCCCACAACAAGGACAGGGCCCAGGGCAGCTTCCCCTTTTGCCCTGCCTTAAAGACGGCCCTGAACCTAAGAGCCAATTCACGCTGACTAGCGCTAAAATGTATGGAAAGCGCATGTACATTTCCATCCATATTAGTTGTGTTTTAACGTGCACCCAAGTCCATTGACATGCATGCACAGCATTTAGATGTGAATAGGACACGTCAGAAATGATTGTTTTTCAGATGTCCTTCTGTTAATCAGCGTTTTACAGCTGTGCTAAAATGCAAATCACACTGATGCGAATTGGCCCTAAAGGTACACAATTATGATCAGACCTCTCACAATGCTGCAGTGATGATGATTTGTCTATGACAGTACTGCGGGAAACTTCTGAGCTCAACACTGGCCATACACAAGTGGCTGAATGAAAAGAATCAAATACATTTTTTCATCCTCACCAATTAATGCAGAAGGATGAATCTGAACAGCACATGCATCTGACTGGATGCAGGCACTGTTCGGCTGAAAATGTTATCTCTTAATTTTTCAATGTGTGTCAAGTGGAATGCTAACAAAATACAGGCAAGTCCCTGAGTTACAAACATTAGATAAGACTCGTACATACAAAACGGAGGAAGACAACAGGAAGTGAGAGGAAATCTACCCCTAGGAAGGGAAATTCACTCCTGTAAGAGTTACCATGGGGAAAAGGCATCTCCGCTGAGGCTGCATTCATACTACAGCATTTGAATTGTGGGCAGATCTGCCCGTGATTTAACAGCGCCGATGTGTGAATGAAAAAAAAAAAAAAACGCGGAACTCGCATTTGACATATCAAATGAATGGCATCTCAAATGCGAGTTCTGCGCTTTGTCATTCACACCTCGGCGCTGTCAAATCGCTGGCAGATCTGCGGCAGACCTACCCACGATTCAAAACGCTGTAGCGTGAATGCAGCCTCAAGCTTTATCACAAATCCTTGTTTCCACAACATCCCAAAATGTTCAGCATTCCAATTGTCTTAGGGACAGATAGTGAGGTGAAATCTTCTGAATAGGGGCACGGACCACAAAACATATGTTACAGGGGTGTTAACTGTTCCCTATGCCATCCAAAAAAACGTATTTATTTATTTTTTTGGCTGACGTTACACTTAAAAAAAAAAATAAAAAAATAAAAACCCATTTGGAAAAAAAAAAAAATGTATAATAATTTTTAACTCACCTCTAAATGCCTGTTGCTAGGGGGTCCCTCATAGTCTGCCTCCTTCAGTGCCTGGGCTCCTGACGTCACTTCCCCTCAGCGCAGGAAGGCCTCAGCTCCGCCCCTCCCTCCTGCCAGTCATCTGGGACACATGACAGGTCCCAGATGACTGTGCGGCCAATCACAACGTGCGGCGCCGCTCGCGCATGCGCAGTTGCAATACCGGCGCCGCCAAGAGGAGGGGGGACGAGCGGGGCTTCGTTCCCCCGCATCGCTGGACCCTGGGACAGGTAAGCGTCCAATTATTCAAGGTCAGCAGCTGCAGTATTTGTAGCTGCTGATTTTAAAAAAAATTTTTAAAGGGAAACTCCTCTTTAAAGTGTAAGTGCAGAGGCAAAAACTAACTAAACCTGCTCTCCATCACATTCTAAAACTAATCTATTTAACCCTGTAAAGCAAAAATCGCTGTACCTGCCTATTCTGCAGCCAATCCAGTGGGATTTCCATCGGCGGAAGCTGTGTGCAGGAGAGGACTGACAACGGCTGTGAAATGGCTAGGAAGTGATGTCACCCATATCGTTACTATGGGGCTTCCGTTGACGGCTGCCTCTCCTGCACCCGTCGTGGCTGTCAGCTGATGCTGGGATCAAACCAGATTGGCTGCAGAATAGCCAAGTATAGTGATTTTTGTTTTACAGGGTTAGATTAGGTTCTGAATGTGGCAGAGAGCAGGTTTAGTATTAGATAGGTTGTTTTCATCTTGTATGTAAACAGAGGACTGCCTGTACTTAGTAGTAGTATTTCCACTGTCTATGATGGCCCTCATCAGCGCTGGCATCTTCTTCCAGGTGCCAGTCTTTGGCCGTCTTGATTGGCCAACGCGGGAGAATGTCACTACCTCGCATTTGCAGCAGCGCAGTCATCCCATCACGTAGACAGAAAAGGTGTCTATGCTAATACATGCATACCGAAGCTCAAATTGTCAATCCAAAGCAGTTTTCATTTATCGCACAATATGTCACAGAGGCTGATTAGTAATAAGCAGTAGACAGACAGGTCAGACTGAGTAAGTGTAGATAAGATTGTGCACTTTAGCCCTACCCTGCAATACAAAGATCTGACAGTCCTTGAATGGGAAATCGTTTAACACTTGGAAGGCAGCTACCCATGCAGACATCTACAGCAGACACGCCAACATCTCGGAGGCTCTCTGCTTGCCAAGGCAGGCCAAGCATTGCAAGTTCAACAGAATTTCATACCCATACTTAATGCCACCTCTAGGTGTTTGGTTTCATGTGGGAAAGCTTTAGAAGCTCTGCAACTGCTACTACAGGCCTGATGCTGAGACTCGTAAGCACAGAGCAAGGCAGCTACATAAGAATTTACAGTGATAGTTAGCACCACAGGGCACGGTCATAAAGTGGGCATAAGTAGGTGTTTAACATTTTTTGCTAAATGAAAGTCATGGATTCATGCTTATCAACAAATCTAGACACAAAAAGGTAAAGCCCAGCTCTGGGAAACTCAATGCTGCAGTGCTGTACCTGCACAGCAAGGGTTAAAGTGGGAGTAAACACCCATGTATAAGATTTACTTATAGGTACTGTAAATATCTCCTAAACTGCGCCGTTTAGGAGATATTTACTGTAGATGCTGCAGGTGACGCCACAGGCGCATGCGCTCTGAAGGAACGGCATATACCTGTGGCATTCCTTCAGAGCCCTGTGCTGTAATCAGCGGCTTCCACACACAAGCGTGGGAGTGACATCATCGTGGCTCCAGCCAGTCACACAGCCGGAGTCCGCAAATCCGGAAGGAAGACCGGGTGAAGATGGAAGCGCCTTCAACAGTGACGCTGGGAGGCTTCGTTTTCGGAGAAGTTTCACATAGTGTTCTAGCACGTTATGATATTGCCTTTAAGATTTAAAAAAATAAATAAATAAAACACACCGAGCAGTTTACTACTGCTTTAACTGCTCATCAAGATCTATACGCCGCATCCCTAGACCAATCCCCGCAGCTTCTTCTGCGCAAGGCTCCGGACTAAGGTCCCGACACCAAGACCAAATGTAAGGTCCTTAGCCTTTGATTGGACATAATGATGCTAAGGAACAGTCATGAGGGTGCACCGCCTGCCGAGGCAGCAGAGGATCGGGTAGGTAAAATGATTTTGCTCTTCCCTAGACCTAAACCAGCAGTTAACCCTTGCAGCGTGGGCTCCTCTGCAAGGAGGAATGTTATGATTTCCCAGAGTTGGGCTTTAAAGGGTAATCTGCTCAAAAGTAATATTTAGTAATGGGCAAAGCCTATTGGGCTAAGGTACCCTCCGGCTTCCTGCCCGTCTTAGATCAGCCATTCTTAGCCAGGGCTCTCCCTGGTGTTGCTATGGGTTCTTTAAAGCTGGTGGTGCCTACCGAGTTCCAGAGCTATAGCGCCACTTGGTAGAGTCAGTGGTATCACACCAACAAACCTTCTTTAACTTTTATATTTTATTTTTACAAGCAACAATTGGTGCATGTTAAAATGTTACAAAAACAGCAACCATCTTTTTTAGCTTTTTGTAAGGTTGGCCTTCTTCCCACTAACCAACAATGCAAGACATTTTTCCCACTGATCTCTAAAAAAAAAAAAAATCTGGTTTTAGCAGAGGTTTCCCAAAACGGAAAATTATTTCAAGGATTCCTCTACGGCAAAAAGGCTGGATTTAATTTTTTTTGTTTAAATAAAACAAACATGTTATACTTACCTGCTCTGTGCAATGGTGTTGTACAGAGGGGCCATGAACCTCCTCTTCTGGGTTCCCCGAAGGCGCTCTTCTTCTCTGTGTGGCCCCATAGCAATCGCTTGCTATGGGGCACAAAAGTGGGTTCACTTCTGAACCAGGGTGTGCATGTCCATTAACACGCAACAGCCTTGCCCTGCCCCCCACAGATTGCAAGCAGCAGGAGCCATGGCTCCTGCTCAATTCCCTGTGAGAAGAGGAAAACAGGGGAGAGAGAAGGCTGACAGGCACAGGTAAGTGTTTAGAGGTGAGGGAAGTGAAATAGTTAGTGGAGCGTTTTAATTTTACCTTAAAGTGAAACTACATTGCATCTGAGCACCAAAAACACAAGCGGAAGGTTTACACAAAAATTGAACCTCCGCTTTTCGGCCCCGGTGTCACATTTGGCACCTTTCGGGGGGGGGGGGGGTGCAGATACCTGTCTAAAGACTTCTGGTCATAGACTCCCGTGGGAGTCTATGCCTCTTTTCGCCCCCCCCGCGCTGTCTGGGACACACACGGGGACCACTTAAGATGTGCAGCGCGACTCACGCATGCTAGGTAGGGAAGTGAAGCCGCAATGCTTCATTCCTGATTCCCTTACCGAGGATGGCAGCGGCAGCTGCCGAGAGATTGATCAGCAGGTAAGTGTCCATTTATTAAAAGTCAGCAGCTGCAGTATTTGTAGCTGCTGGCTTTTAATATTTTTTTTTTTTTTTTTTTTGGTGGACCGCCTCTTTAATTCATTTTTTAATAAACAAAGCAAACTCCTCCATACATCCATTTCGTTTGCTGAAAAATCACTTTGAAGAGCACCCCCTAGCATTTCTGGCCATGGCCATCTTGAGTAAGGACAGACAATTCACGTAGCATTTATGTCTGAGAATCCATCTGTCCTTAGCTCAGGCATGCAGACAGGAGTGTGTGCTTAGCTGAGAAAACTCCTCCTCCTTTCCTGAAGACCCTTGGGATGTATAATATTTGCCTAGGGTTGTAAACCAGCAAGTAACTGAAATGGACCAGAAGACACACAGGGCTGCGGAGATTTGTGAACTAGCTCCATAGAGAGTCGGTCAAAATCTCCTGCTATGCAAATTGGTTCCGGTGTCTTGTCAAATAACCTCCTCTATCCGATAGTGTCCGCTGCGTACCCGCAGTACACAGCAACACAGATTCCGAAAATTGCCTGCGCCGTGAGTCCAGGTTCTATCCCCACTATCCAAGTGGACATAGAGTAGGAATAAAAAAGAGCCGAGCGCAGCAAGGCCGAGCCCGAAGCGTGGCGAGCGAAGCTCGCCCACGAGGGGCCCTCTAATATTCACAACCCTATGTCGGCTTGGATGGTGGGGCTACCACCTCCACTCACGGCGCAGGCGCCATTCAGCTTCGGAGATTTTCCGAAGCTCCGTACTGCGCATGCGAAGTACGGTCCAGACACTATTTGATGGCCGGACACTATACGGCAGAACACCGGGAAACCCATATCCAATTTGCATAAGTGTGAACCCAGCCTAAAGCAGGGAATGCATTAAGGTAAAACAAAAAAACACCAAGGCTTTAGAACCACTTTACCAAAGACTGTCTTAAGGGTCTTAAATGTTCCAAAAATGAAGCCCCCTTGCAACAGGAAGAGTGGGAAGCCCCTTCCAATGGCCACCATAGGTGTGCAGACCCAGGAACACATGGACAACAATCTACTGATAAAGTCCTAGAGAAAAGAAACTCTCAGGTGGTTGAAAAGGTAATTCCACCTTTCAGAGCATGTTTCATATTACTCCCATATGTAAGATGTAACATGGTCACAGTCCCCCATCACCTCCACTTATGGAATACTGGAGGTTTCGATCCCCGCTATCTCCTGTCAAGTTTGAATTTTGTGCAGCTGCCTGTGAGATGAAGGACTCTAGTCCTCAATTGAGCACAAGTGTGGGGACGTCACTGCATTTGTAGTCCACCGATACGTCCTCCAGATCCTAAACTGAAGGTCTGCACCTCGGTATGAACCAGCTCTAGAGGAGAAGTTGGCAGGAGTCAGAGCCCTGCACCTGCCATCCACCGATCGTAGTTACAATCTTAAATGCAAAACAATAAAAATGTGTTTATTATTTTGTTGCAAAGGGTGCAATTCTCCCTCAACTCTCCACAATCCACCCCGCTATCATCTTCAGGTGGACTGAGCCTTCAAATTGATTTCCTTCCAGTAAATGTAAAAAAAATAAAAAATAAAAAAATAAAATGCATTTCTCAGCTTTAAATGCTGCTTTTTTTTTTACATTTACTAGGAAGTGTACACCAGCAGGTCAATTTTGTTTCAAAACAGTTCACCTTTTGAAACCCATAAAAAAAAATTAAAAATAGAAAATTTTCAGTCTGCAGCCAAAAAGTCGGCTGATCGAGATCCCCGAATTGAACACGGATTGCAGGAAAATGCAGCACACTTTCTAGCTGTACAAAGTATGTGAGAGAAGGCATGCAAGGACATCCCATCAAAAATATTACAGTTGAACACGGCACTATGAACTCAATGTAATCACAGAGCACACAATACTCCACCTTTAGGGTCTCTAAGGGATTTGCATGTTGCGTTACAGTGCTTTACCGAAATACAATTAAGACCAGTTTTTTTGTGTACAGTAACCTTTTGGGTGGGGGGATGGGATTGCCCCCTGGGGTTTAATTGTCCCTGTATTCAAACTGCTTGAAACCTAATTACAAACTGTCGGTGTGGTAAATGCATTATCTCTTGTGTTAGGAAACAGAAAGGTTTGGTGAGCTTTTCAGTTTACACCACGTCTGCCTTCACATTATGGCGCTTCTTGTGAATTGGTACATTTTATGGTTAAACTTGGAAGCTGTTGAGCCTGCAAAGTTCTCAGAATAGACTGAGCACCTTCACAATCCCCGATACTTTGCCCCGAGTATTGTCCTCCTGGAATGCTGGAGCTCGCCCATTGTAAAAGGAAAGCTAAGTCTCAGGTATGCCCATTCGTCTCATACCAGAATAGTTCCCTACATACATAGAGAGCAAACCTGGCTGACTACTACTCGTGCCCATACAAGCGGCTCCAAAAAAAACAAAAACAAAAAAATAAATAAAAACAAACAAAAAAAAAAAAACAAACACACACACACGAGATGATCAAATTGGTATGAACATCACTAAAAAACATACAAGTCCCAGGAAAGGATTGCCTTCCAGACCAAAACAGAAGTCACTTTGTTTCATAGAAGGAGTGATATACTGTGTACAAAATAGAACAATTATACTGTATATAAATAAAAGCATGTTGTAAAATACTTGCTACCCATACACATTATACACATGTAGTATCCCATACTTCCACATCAGAAAACTATTTGGAAAGTAAGACCTACAAAGGGCTGATACTACAGACCAGGCGGTGCTGAAGGCTGGACTTAGTCCCAAGTGCCCCATTGAAAAGTCATTACTATACTGACAGCTCTGCCTGCTAAGACATCCAGCAGCAGCTGAGCTTATCCTCCAACAAGTGTTCCTGTCTGAAGCCTCCATTCCAACTCTCCCAAATCATACAATTCTGATGCAAATGGTAAAAACCACAAAAAAAGCAGAATCTACACCTAAACATCCCTGGGACAATGCCATCCAAATGGGTCCTGTAACCCTACACATGACTGGGCACAATGATTGCACTCAATAATACTACACGGGGCACAGCGATCGTAATCCAGAGTGCTACACAGGGCACAATACAGAGGTGCTAAACGGGGCACAGCAATCGTAATCCAGGGTGCTACACGGAGCGCAATCCAGAAGTACTAAAAACAGGGCACAGCGATCGCAATCCAGAAGTACTAAAACGGGGCACAGCAATCACAATCCATAGTGCTACATGGGGCACAATCCAGAGGTACTAAAAAGGCACAATTTATCACAATCCAGAAGTACTAAAACAGGGCACAGTGATCACAATCCAAAAATACTAAATGGGGCACAATGATCGCAATCAATAATACTACAAGGGGCACATCGATCGTAATCCAGAGTGCTACACAGGGCACAATACAGAGGTGCTAAACGGGGCACAGCAATCGTAATCCAGGGTGCTACACGGAGCGCAATCCAGAAGTACTAAAAACAGGGCACAGCGATCGCAATCCAGAAGTACTAAAACGGGGCACAGCAATCACAATCCATAGTGCTACATGGGGCACAATCCAGAGGTACTAAAAAGGCACAATTTATCACAATCCAGAAGTACTAAAACAGGGCACAGTGATCACAATCCAAAAATACTAAATGGGGCACAATGATCGCAATCAATAATACTACAAGGGGCACATCGATCGTAATCCAGAGTGCTACACAGGGCACAGCGATCGTAATCCATGAGTACTAAAAACGTGGCACATCGATTGCGATCCCGAAGTACTAAAAATGGGGGAAAACATCGGTCGCAATCCTGAAGTACTAAAAACGGGGCACAGTGATAACAATCCAAAAATACTAAATGGGGCACAATGATCGCAATCAATAATACTACAAGGAGCAAATTATCACAAAAAAAATAACTAATAATAATTAATAATAGTACACAGGGCACAGTGATCACACTTAAAGCTGTACAGAAGTGTGATGAGAATGAATAGTACACGGGTCCAGTGCTGGCAGATTGTCCGCAGCCCGGAGTACTCCATGGATCACGATCAATAATACTACAGCGGGCACAGCGGATCCTCCATAGAGCACAATGATTGCAATGGACAGAATTAATAATATAGGGGGGTGCAGTGCTGGCATCCCCGGGTACAGTGACACCGCACCGGGCAGAGCGATCAGAGTGGTGGATGGGGTGATCGGTGTCGGATCTGTATGGATGGGGTGATCGGTGTCGGGATGGATGTGGTGATCGGTGTCGGGATGGATGGGGTGATCGGTGTCGGGATGGATGTGTATGGATGGGGTGATCTGTGTCGGGGATCGAAGGTATGGATGTGGTGATCGGTGTCGGGGGGTCGATGTGTGTGGATGGGATGGTCGGACTTACTCTTTCCCCGGCAGGGAGTTTTTCCTGGAGAAGGAGTATCGGAGGTGTCGGTGGGGTTGCGGCACACAGCTGAGGTTCCCCATCCTGCTCCCGGCTCTCCCGATGTGATCTGATCAGACTCTCAGCTCTCCGCTCATCCTCACTTCCGGGCACACATGTGGGTGTCACCCTGATCACACCGCATGGCCCGGGGCAGCACCACCCCCCGCCCCGGGCCGGGTGACACGGATGTGACAAATTCCGGGGAAGCCCCGCTGGGTCACATTTACAATGACCTGTCCAATCATCTCCACCATCCCCTCCTGTGATCGGATCTGGGGATCAATACAGGAGGAGAAGGACTGACACTGATTTCATTGCAGTGTGTTATATTATTATTATAATCATTATTACTATTATTATTCCATAGATCTGCTGTCCGATTTGAGATTGGAAAGATCATCCTGTGCTCCATACACTTAACAATCATATTAAACAAACTACTTTCATATGATCAGATTTTTCAAGCAGATCGGAATAATTTGGACGAACACTGAGCAATGACAAGGACTGCTCCATAATTCTTGCCTGATTTAATACTAATTGTCTACATTGCTTAAACAACCACAAATACAAAACCCTCTGCAATAAGTTGAGCTCCATTCACACATAAGCTACTTTTGACACTAAAGTCGCATGTTTTTAAATGACAGTCGCTCAAATATGTGCAACTTAACATAGCAGCTACTTTAAAAAGGGTCCTGCACTACTTTGGTGCGACTTGCGTGCAATAAACTGCTAAATAAACCCTCAAAAGTTGCATGAAAGTCACACCTGAATGTTCTACATGCAACAGTTGTGCATTATCATCGGTCAAAGCCAAAGTTGCATCCAAGTCGCACCCATCCAAATTTGCACTCAAAAGTTGTGCGACTTTTGAGCCGTACAAGTGTGAATGGAGCCTCAGTGAAGACAATTGAAAAATTATACTCCGCCCTTGCTTCTCTGAGGACGGTATTGTGTGAAACGCTCTGGGGCGGAGCCTAGGCAGTGACGTCATTGTGTATGCGTGCGAGTGTAGGAGTGCTTTGACTATATGCTTGCTTACTGAATTATACACGTCAGTGCCCAATCTATGTGTATATAAAAGCCTATTGGATTTATGCGCTATGGAGGCTTTTTATTTTGCATAAATGTAATGTGATTCCGGCTAATGTGTGACTGGCAACCCCGGGTGGCGACAGGCTTGGAGCTCAGAGGTTTATTATCTGTGGCAGAATCTGTTGCCATCAGGAACCAATCAGAGGGGGGGCAGTGTTACCGGATAGATATAACAAAGATGATTGGACCGATGTACGGCCGCATCTTTTGGTGCTCACTGGTGTGTGTGTGGGGGGGGGGGGGGGGGAGTGTACTGAAGTGGTTGTAAAGAGCTAGCAGGAGATCAGCATTGGTCCTTATTGTCCACATCAACTCTTGCAGATAGTTGATCTAAGTCCCTTTTTGGTGGACGGAAGTAGCGTTCAATAGGATGCATGAGATCTGCTTTTTTCATAATACACATGAATTTGTTTTATGGTTTTAATAAATGTATTCAGACTTTGCATGTATCACTTTATTTTGCACCTTGTATTATTATCCTTATTATTATTTGCACTTTGTATTATATTCATGAATTTTGTTTGTGTTACATTAATTATTCATTGAGGGGGTTAGTGAATCTATTGACCATCTTGTCCTCATATAACATAACTTTTGTAACTCTGAAGCTGCATTCACACCTCTCAATGTAAATTCCTGTATAATAAAATGTAAAAATGATGCATTCTAACGCACATCTCTGGAACTTAGTGCTCTAGTGAACAGGCCATTTAGGAAACCATTCATTGGCATGTGCCATTGCAGTAAGCTGTGGTCATCCAGTACAGAAAGAAGCACATACCTGCAGATGGGGAGAATGAGCCAAAAGTAGAAAACCGAAGAATATTTGATTTGTTTTTTAGTACTTAAGTTTAACTTTGTTAGAGAGTAACAGAACTTATATCCAGGATACAGAACACAGGTCCAAGGGGGTCACATAGCACCAGTGCCGGGACAAGGTCATCCAGCGCCCAGGGCAAAGATGCTAAACTGCGCCTCCCTTTCCCTTAAGGTTAGCGTCAGGGTGCCCCCTACCCCTGCAATAAACCATTGCGCCAGGGGCAGCCGTCCCTCCTGCCCACCCCTTGTCCCGGCCCTGCATAGCACAGTGCATCCATGTCTGCATGGCAGCTTTGACCAAGGACAGGTCCTCTTTAGAAACCAGTCCTCATAATGTTCCAACTCTATAAACTTTTCAGGGTTCAGTGATCAGGCACTTCCTAGGGCCCCATGGTGGAAAGTATTCAAGTCCTTCATTGGTTTCTGTAATCAGGGGATGGTCACAGTGAATGGGTCTGTGAAGGCTCCACCATACATGGTGTCACAATGCCAGGCCTTGCCACTGTGAAAATGGTTACATTAGGGGACACGGGTTTCACATGTATGCAGACTCCAGACTATCAATTATGAGCAGAGAGAACGTTTCTTACAGCATTCTCTGCACATGGTGTTCCCGGATTGGGCTCCATAGTTTGGAGATCTCGGAGAGAACAAATCTCCAGCCCTGTGTCCAGGTCTTGTAAAAGGTTGTCATTGAAGGTGTGCAGAGCCCCTTTAATGAAGCACCTGAGCACAGGTCAGAGCTCCCATGTGTTCATGTCAGGAGACACGGGTGCTCAACTCAAGAGACAGCGCTCCATACTGGAGGAGAGGTTTGATGTCCATAGGACTGAGAGTGTGAAGGCAGCTAGATGAGTCCAGGAAATCCATAAATCTCAGAGGAGCGAAAGAGCCTGGGGTGCTAGGAGAACCCCCTACTGAGAGGCCAGACGTGGGCCCATACAGCAGGGAGCTACAAGCTGAGTGAACCAGGAAAGCCCAGCGAGCCAAGAGAAGCTGGATGGGACTGTCTGAGGGACCAGTGACAAGAGCAGCTGTGCTGATGAAGAGAGAGCCAGGTGGTTCTGTTAACTTGTTTTGCTGATGAAAATCTCCTACATGGGCAACCGCTTTGTAAGCTATACTTTTGTGTTTAAATAAAATCAGGCTGACAAGCCTTTAGAACAGAGGAGCTCAACCTCTTGAAGCGCGAGGACCACTTAAAGAGGAAGTTCCTCTTTGATTCCCTGCAAAGGTAAAGCATAATGGACTACTATGCATCGCATAGTAGTCCATTATGTGTCACTTACCTGACACAGGCGCCAGCGAAGTCACCGCTGTCCCCTGTAGTCCAGAGCATCCATCTTCTCAGTGGGGTCTCGCTGCTCCGCCGCTGTCATTCGGCGAAGCCGCGAAGACGTCACTCCCGCGCATGCGCACGGGCGCCGCCACTCGCGGCATATCGCTGTAGACAGCGGTGCCTGTGTTTTGGCAAATATCTCCTAAACCGTATAGGTTTAGGAGATATTTCTTGGACCTACAGGTAAGCCTTAATCTAGGCTTACCTGTAGGTCAAAGTGGTTTGTGAGGGTTTACAACCACTTTAAGTGACTTGGTAACCAGTTGTGGGCCACAATGAAACGATTCAGAATTTCAACTTTTTTATTTTGAATAGCATAATGTATATTTTCTTCCTGAAGCTGATGAAGGTAGAGGAGGAGAAGGCGGCTTTCAGTAGTTGCAGGAGGAAAAATGAGAGGATCAGTTCCTGTATACAGTAGGCAACCCCTCCTGTCCAAGTGTCCAGTAAGACAGGGAGGCCACATGGTTGGGGTTTTACTGCTTCCCTTCCCTTCCCTTCAAACTACAAATGCAAACAAGCCCTTGCTGTCCTAAACACCCTATAAATGCTGTTTTCACACTAATGTGCTGCGGTGCACCTGTGGGTAGCTGTGCTTTTCTATAGACTTCTATTAAATCTTGCGTGTGGTGCACTTTCTGAAAGTAGATCTCCTGTCCTCAAAGTTCACGTTTGTTCTTGTGCGTTGCATTAATGCACCTGCTTAAGCCTGGTTTCACAAACTTGTGAACACAGATGTCGTATGTGATTCGCACCACATTGTTGTGCAGATGACATGCAATGTCTGTGGAATGCAAAATCAGCCATACAGTTTTAATGGCTGAACTCACATTGGATTTGCACGAAAATGCTGCAGGAACTTTTTTTTTTCTCCCCCCCGCACTGAAATCGTATCGCATGGAAAAACACCAATGTGATCAGATTCCTATCCAAATTCACAGTTCACACTGCGATCTGCAAACCGATCTGGGGGTGTCATTAACTTTATACTGACACCCGCAGAGGTTCGCAGAGGGAGATGCGATATGTGCAGGGGCGGACTGACCATTTGGCTACTCGGGCACTTCCCGAGGGCCCCGGGCCACTAGGGGGCCCCATCAGGGTTGCCAGCCTCAGTAAAACCAGGGACAGTATGTAAAAATCTGTGTTTTTTTTTTACATCTGTCTCTTAAATGTCCCTTACCGACATCCTTTTGGTCTAAAAACCCTGAGATTATAGCTGCCCCAACTCTCCAGTACCTTCTCAGCCAATAGAAACATGTCTGTGTATACTGTGTGATTGTATACTGTGTGTGTATGCTGTGTGGCCCCCTAATCTCTGATTTCCTAGGGGGGCCATAATCTCCTATTGCCCGGGGGCCCCATGAGTTGTCAGTCCACCCCTGCTCCTGTGCACATGTGCGGACGTGATGTCATTGTGACCCAAGTGGCCAAAAAGTTGGAGTCTAGAAGGAAGACTGGTTGAAGATGTGACTGGTCAGAGCACTGACAGCGCAGTGCTGGAGGGGATCGCTTGCCAGCTGTCTGCCATAATGTGCTAACAGGCTGTGCATACTAGCTCATTGTGGCTGAGAGCCCAATAAAAGAAAGGCAGATGTTTCATTTCTTGTATAATTTTGAATAGGCTGCCTGCCAATGGACATGGAACATTTTTTGCATTGAGTATTGTGGGACCATTCAAAATGAATGGCACCACAACATGCTAACTCACATAATGTCTGTTCCGATAACGTGCGCTACTCTCCCCTCCATCATTAACATACATCTTACCATAATGTACCCTATCACAAAGCTGTGTTCCAGCCCATACAGGAATTCTGATACTTCCCTACGGTCATATTCACATGGGGTGATTTGATCCGTACCCCATGCAGGACTATATTTTTACCAGCACAGGGATGCGCAGATGTTGTGTACATCACCATGCGGTCAGTCCTATTCCTGTATTTTGGGACACAGCAGCTATATGGATACAGCCACTGCTCCCGGTATGGTGCCCATGTGGGGGCGAGTACATGTCCCCAAACTCATCCTGGGTGCGTAGGGGACGGTGCACCTACACGCATGTCACATTGGGAGCAGCAACTTTGTCCATGCAGCTGCTACGTCTCAATAGACAGCTATGGGATGCATGCAGCACCTGTGCATCTCCATGCCGGTAAAACATGGCCCTATTTGGGGCATGAATCATCTCGCCCTGTGGAAACGATGCCTAACAGTGACAGGAGTGTACATAGCAGAGGAAGGAATCAGGCCCAATGCAGGGATGGCTTTCTAAGAAGCTAGAAAGCGTTTGTCACCCATGTAATAACAAGTGTCTGGGACTGCCCATAGCACTATTTATTGCCATTTAGCAAATCAAAAAGGAATAGATTATCACATGCGGCGCTCAAAACCCAGAAAGCTGTTTGTTGTTTTTTTGCACTGTTTTTTACTTATTTTGTAGATGTCCCCATTTAGATTTATGACATAAACAAAGCTTTTGTATCCAGGGCCGCTGATAAGGCAGTACAGCCAGCCACCCCAGGCCCCATCAGTTCAAAAGGGGGGGGCCGGGCACTTACCGAGCAGGAGGGCCGGCTGTAGTGTCCTATTTCAGATATTGATCCTCTTCTGCCTCCCCCCTGCAGCACTGTCAGCTTCTTTTCATTTGCCTCACTCTGGCTGCACTGCAGGGGGATTGGTCCTAGCAAATACCTCCCCTTCCATCTGTTGTCTGGGCCCCCCCAGTGTGCCCCTTCTTTCCTCCTCTGTGTTGGCACACAGGGGGATGTGGGGGATTCAGGGGGGGGGGGGGGGGGGTTCCCAGAGTACACTGTTTCCGTTTGGGAATGACATCACTGCCACCAGTTGAGGCACCTCGTCATCCCGACTTCCAAAGTCTGGATCCGCCAACTGCCTTGATTGGTGGCAGTCTCAGCGAGCCGCTGAGATGGCCACTCCCCTCCACAGCTCAGCGCTCCAATGAGCATGGAGGAGCAATGAGGAGAGACGCTAACAGTCATCGGCTCTCCTCTCGTGGATCTGTGAAAACCGAGCCATCAGCGATGTTGGATGGCTCCGTTCTCGGTTCAGAGACTCCAGGGGACAGCTGCAGCATCTTGCTGATGCTGCAACCACATAGGCAAGTATGAATAATAATAAAAAAATAAATAAATAAATACATCTCTTAGAACAATTATTATAAGAAGGCAAACATTAAGGCTGGGTTCACACTTATGCATATTGAATGTGGGTTTCCCCGGCATCCAATTCACGTGACGGGAGCGTGTGCCCGGCTCTCAATGGAGACTGTTGTCACATCTCTGCGTTTGGCTGCAGAGCGCACTGCAGAAGTGTCCTGTGTCTTTGGATCCATTTCAGGCAAAAATTTGGACGTGAATGGAGACACACCGGACCCCCTGCTGCGAGACGCTCTGTAAATAGTGTGAACCCAGCCTTAAACTGTTTATCTACTGGTATAAACAATCCCTGTCTTCCCTTTTGGTAATGGTCATAATAATTTAATTTTAAAAGGTAATGATTTCCTAAGTCTCCTTTTAATCATCAAGGTAATTGGGCCAAAGAAATCTATCAACAGGTGAGAATGTTGGATAAGTAAATTAAAGATATGCTGATGGCAACCTGTGCTTTCCATTAAAGACAAAGCAACAGTTTTACTTGGGCTCCCTTCACAGTAGATGCATTGGATCGCAATAGACAGCTTTGCTTAAATCCGAACTATAGGCAATATTATTATTATTTTTTTTTTTTATAACCCCTGTCAGATTAATATTTTTTTCACGATCTGTGTTTCATTTTTGGAGATTTCCTTCCACTTCCTGTCCCATAGCCAAAAGAGAAATTGAGAAGAAATCGCTGCCAATTAAGGGAATTCCTTGGGGACCCCCCAGGTCACCAGAACTAGTATCCCCATTGAAAGATTTCCCATCTATTACTTTTCTGGGGACAGCCTAAAATTTGGGATTTTCTTTCATTTCACTTTCAATGATAATTTTAAAACAGGACAAATAGAGAGGGTGAATCTCCTTAACGGGGGGCACAGACAGCAATGAAAACTGACAAGTTTTCTAATCCCTCTGCCCTCTATCCAAAACTAAAAAAAAAAAAAAAGTTTTGCCTTTAGTTTTATTTTAAGGCATCGGCAAGGCGGTTTACACCATGGCACTGTGGTGGTGTTCGTTGAAAAATGTACATTGTGCAGTACTTTTTTCAGCACAGTGTGGTGCCATGCAATCTGCCAGAACAGAACTCAATGCTACGTTGTGACATGCCAGTAAGGTTATAATGACAGAGACCTGCCACCACTCCCTCCATATTGCACACTGCTAGGGTGAACTAGCTCAGTAGAGATGAGTTCAGGCATGTTTGGTCATGTGTCTGAACCCGCCTGAGCTATCCCACTGGGAGGCTAGCAAAGTGGACAGCCAATCATAATTGGCAGAGTTTCCCGTACCCCGTAACCACACGTATGCAAGGGGCACATGTACTGTACATAGGGTTGCCACCTCATCCCTTTAAACCCGAACACCTGAATTGCACAGGTTCTGAGGCTAATTTATTGTAGATAAGGCACCAAATGAGTTTAATTTGCACCTTAATCAGCCACAGAACCTGTGTAATAAATGTGTTCGGTTTTAAAGCGATGAGGTGACAACTCTAATTGTAAATGTGGCTACAGGGCAGAGAGTAACTCTACTGCTTATGATGTCCATTTTAAGCTCCCTGGTAGAATAGCTCAGGTGGGCTCAGAGTAGACTTGTGTCTGAACATGCCTGAGCTTGTCCCTAAAAAAAACTCATACACACAATTTGTTTTTTCTTTTCATTCAACACAGCTCAGGTTGGAGCTGCTTAACTAACAATCCAATGTTAGTACAGCGATCTCCCCTGCTGAGCTATTGTGTCCTGACAGGGAAACGGCCCTCCTGCCAGAACACTCAAGTCAACGCTCTCATCCATTGGTCGGCAAACCTTTTTTGGTCATGAGCTTCTGTCGAACCAGCTGCTGTACACACAAGTGTGAATGTCAGACAGTTTCTATTAAACCTGCCGATGCCACCCGACATTCAGCCCGTGTGTACTAGGCTCAGCAGCACTAATCACATCAGTATCATTTCAGAAAGCCAGCCTCAGTGCCACAATTGTTACCAAGCACCTTGATCCCAGTATTGTCTTAGGCCTGAGACGTCAGCGAATCACGCCCACTGACGCGTTGCATCCCAAAAAAAAAAAGAAGAAGATTCAAAGGTAATCTTTGAAAAGGTCCAATGCGTCAGTTGGATGTGATTCACTGACATCATCATCATGCTTGCTTGGCAGGCCTAAGACAGTTTTTAGATTGATCTGTCTAAGCCCTTGTACACACGGTCGGAGATTCCGACGGAATGTGTCCGATTGGACTGTTTTGTTGGATATTCCGGCTGTGTGTGGTCTACATCAGACTGTTTCCGTCGGAGTATCCGACGGACCAAGTTTTCCAACTTGTTGGTAACATTTTCCGACAAAATGCTCCGATCGGACATACTCCGATCATGTGTAGAGAATTCCGATCGGACAAAGTGCCACGCATGCTCAGATCAAATTCCTACACCAACGCTATTGGCTACTAGCGTGAACGTAGTCCCGTCGTAACGAAATAACGTAATGACGTCGGATTTTCCGACAACTTTGTCCGACCGTGTGTATGCAACAGTTTCAGACAAAATCCGACGGATTTGGTTGTCGGAATCTCCGACCGTGTGTACAAGGGCTTACAATTGTGGCACTGAAACCGGCTTTCTGAAAAAGACTATAATTTCATGGTTATGCACCTTTTTAATAAAATAAATGGTATGCACTACCCTGTTTCCCCTAAAATAAGACCTAGCGTGATTGTCGGTGTTGGCTGCAATATAAGCCCTACCACCCAAATAAGCCCTACCCTGAAAAGAAGACCTACAAGGACTTTAACTAGGACTTATTTGGGGGGTAGGGCTTTTATTGCAGCCATCACCGACAATCACACTAGGTCTTATTTTAGGGAAAACGGGGTATGTGTAGAGCTCCTCTCTTCTCCCGCGACCTGTTGAAGTCATAAGATTTGCTTTGCCCACTTCTAAGCCTGATAATACAGCAGAAGTCAAAGGAAACTGGTACTGAGAGAAGGCTTTAGATCCTGGCCTGGCTTAGAAAGTACTGAAGCTGGTGAATCTGCCTGACAGCCAGGGAATTAGTATTTTCAGCAGTGGAGATCAGAGGATGGATGCCTCCATGCTGCCTTGCCACAGGTTTCCTTGAAATGTGGCCTACTCAGTGTTGGACCCCTGTCATGTCTATGTGTATGAGGTAATGTGCAAAAAATATTACACGTCCTATTAAAAAAAAACCACTAAGCCATGGTTCATAACTTTGAAGAAGCCTTAATGGGAATTTGGCTTGTAATGCCACAATACTGAAGGAAAACAGATGAGAGTGAATATACACCAGTAGAATATTTGACATTTTTAATTGTTAATTATTTTAATTAATCGGCAGTGGTGTGTAATAGAATTGTTTTTTTATTTTTAATTTTTTTTTTTTTTTCGGTTCTCAGTGATGAGAAAATTTGAAGGAGCAGGATGGAACTTTTTTCTAGAACAAACGGATTTCTAACAGTGTATGTGGTCTATATTCAGGAAAGTTTGTTCGCTCCAAATTTGAATGTTAAAAGTAGACAAAATTGTGAAATACTTTTGAATGACATTTGTCGAATGTACTGAGAATCTTTGCACAAATCTCCTTACAAATTTTCGTATTAATGTTTATTTGAAAATCTACCAGTGTCTGTCTAGCCTGCTTTCAGTTGGGTATTTTTGCAGGTTTTATTTACAAGGAAAATGAATGGCAAAGGCTCACACTCAATTATGGAAAGCAATATATACAACCAGGAATGACCTGAAGATCTTCCTCTGAGTTGCACAAATGGCCTCACATGCAAATAACATCCTGGTAACTACTGGGCCAGGCAATACACAAACTCACTCTACATCCTATTAGTTTGTGATTCCATCACAATGCAATGGAAGGTGAGTTCCCTATTGTGATCCTTTTCAATTAAAATAACTTGTAAAAAGGTGATAACTTTTCCGAAGAAGGTGAGGAGTGAAGGAAGATAAAAAAGGAGTTACTGTAAGCGTGAAGGACACAAGAACTAGTCTAAACTTGTTCAACACAGTGATTGGGGATTAATAAGGCCGGCCATTACTGGTGGATTTTTTTTTCTTAATGACACATTGCGATTTATCTTCCCATTCTTGTAGGACCGGAAACGGCATGGGGACCTTCCACCTGATGCTGATCGTGCTGCAAATGTGATACTGCTGATTCCTACCATGTGTAATAGGGACACATCTGAACAAGCCATACACTATCGGGCCTTTGCACTAATAGTTGATGGTAGACCTAAAGGCGATGGTACAATCGTTGTATGGCTACTTTAGGACAAGAGAGAGCAGATGTCTAATACAAGCCATACCTGGTCAGATTGAATACCCATCTCCTTTCTGTTTCAGCAGTGGACATCCCCAGGCTGAGGACTGAAGACTTGCCGGGACACATTGGTCTTAATTCCCCAGATAAACCGTGGCAGGAGGTGTCTGCCTGTGCCTCTTGACGCTCATCTCTTTTCAGCTAAACATAAGAAATTGGGTGAATCAAGCATCCATGTTTAAAGAGACCCTGTCACCATGTTAATTTAGGGCACAGTGATATGGTCACTCTAAAGCTCAACCCCCAACTGAGTTATTTCGTACTTCAACATGCTCCCTTTTTCTATCAGAGCAGCCACAAAATACCTGTTGCTACCAGGTGGGGGGGGGGGGGGGGGGATGGGGGTCATGTGACCTCTTTCTATTACAGCCAAATGGTAGGCTTGAATACTGTCAAGTCAGTGGAAGTGGTTCCATCACTTTGTCCCAAATGGATGAGGTAACAGGGCCTACCAGAGACAAACAAGCTTATGGGATTATGGGAAGCAGGATTGCATTTCCATTAAAGCAGTAGTAAACTGCTGCAGGTTCTTTTTTTTTTTTTTATTCTTTTTTTGGACCTGCAAGGTAAAGTCATAAAGTAGACTAGCCTTATTATAGCCTTATTATAGCCTTACCTTTTTTTTACAAATAAATATCTGAAAAGTGTAGCATGCATTTGTATTCAGCCCCTCTGAGTCAATGCTTTGTAGAACCACCTTTTGCTGCAATTACAGCTGCAAATCTTTTTGGGGATGTCTCTACCAGCTTTACACATTTAGTGAGTGACATTTTTGCGCATTCTTCTTTGCAAAATAGCTCAAGCTCTGTCAGATTGGATGGAGAGCGTCTGTGAACAGCAATTTTCAAGTCTTGTCACAGATTCTTAATCGTATTTAGGTCTGGACTTTGGGCCATTCTAACACGTGAATATTCTTTGATCTAAAACATTCCATTGTAGCTCCAGCTATATGTTTAGGGTCGTTGTCCTTCCGGAAGGTGAACCACTGCACCAGTCTCAAGTCTTTTGCAGACGCTAATGCCGCACATGACCGGACTTTCCAGCAAACTAGGTCCGATGGATTTTCCAACAGACTTCCAGCAGAGTTCCGACGGACTTTACGAATGAATGGACTTGCCCACACATGCCCAGACTTCCCGACAGACTTACAACGGACTTCCAAATGAAAGGACTTGCCCACACACGGACTAAGTCCATTCATTTTGAACGTGATGAGTTACAGCGAGACTTGAAAAGGAAGTCAATCTTGCCGCTTTTATCGGCGAGATTGACACCTTGCGAGCCCCTTCGTCCGGTATGGATTTTAAGGGGAACCCCCTACGCTGGAAAAAACAGTGTGGGGTTCCCCTCAAGGTCCATACCAGAACCTTATCCGAGCACGCAGACCGGCCGGACAGTAAAGGGGGTGAGGACGAGCGAGTACCCCCCCCCGAACCGTACCAGGCCGCATGCCCTCAACATGGGGGGTGGGTGCTTTGGGGTAGGCCCCCTACCCCAAAGCACCTTGTCCCCATGTTAATGAGGGCAAGGGCCTCTTCCCGACAACCCTGGCAGTTGGTCGTCGTGGGTCTGCGGGCAGGGGGCTTATCGGAATCCGGGAGCCCCCTTTAATAAGAGGGCCCCCCACCCTATGTGAATAAGTATGGGGTACATCGTACCCCTACCCATTCACCTGGGGGAAAGAAAGTCAATAATCCGGCCTCTTCTCCCGGTCTCCGGTTCTTCTCCCGCTCTCTGATTCTTCTCCAGGGCTCCTCTGCTATCTTCGGCTCTTTTGCCGCTCTCTTGATAGCAGTGGCCTGGTCTCTTCCGTTGTCTTCTTCCCTCTTCTTCTCTTCTTCTGATGTTGACACAACTCTCTCTCCCGCTGTAATGCTGTGTACATAGTGCGCAATGACTTATATAGGCATGAGGCGGAGGAGAGCGGGAGAAGAGGCCGGAGAGAGCAGAGGAGTCGGAAGAGACCCCTGAAGATGGAGAAGACCCCCAGAGCTGCCTAATAAACTACTTTAAATACCTGTCTAGTGTGTTTTTTTTTTATTGACTTTCTTTCCCCCAGGTGAATGGGTAGGGGTACGATGTACCCCATACTTATTCACATAGGATGGGTGGGTCGGGATCTGGGGGACCTCTTATTACAGGGCCTCCCGGATTCTGATAAGCTCCCTGCCCACAAACCCTGACAACCAACGGCCAGGGTTGTCGGGAAGAGGGCCTTGTCCTCATCAACATGGGGACAAGGTGCTTTGGGGTGGGGGGGCCCGCAGAGCGCCCCCTTCAAACAAATGGTTTTGCACAGAACAGCTCTACTCTTCTCAGGTCCCCTGCTGGTGCTCCTGGCTCTTGCTGGATGCCCCCCATAGCAAGCCCCCAGCTCTGTGTGTCCACAGACACATAACGCACCACTCACTGGCTGTGATTGACTGAGTGAACTCTGAATTCCTGATCTGGGTCAGCAATTCTTAAAATATTGAAGATATCAGATCAGCTAACAGCCAGGGAATCTGCATTTTCAGAAAGATGGGTCCAGCAATGTACTAGCACATACCTTTTTTATGTTTCTAAACACTACTCTACTTTATCATAATGGAAAACAGCAGATCTTTTTCATTATTGCGGCTGAGCTTTTTTCCAGATTTAGTGCTACTCCACCGTGACATAAGGAAGAAGGGCTACTTGTAGGACAAAAAAATTTCTCCAGGTAGACCCCATCAGTTAGTTGTTTAGGAACACCCTAAAAGAACATACAGTCAAGTTTTATTATGAGGCTAAGATCACATAATTTATCATCACAATGTATTTTTTTTATTTCATAAATGCAGTGTTAGTAGACGTAGTTTAAGTCCTTTTACCCAGATGTTAGTTAAGGCAGAGGTGACATGTGGCTATCAGGCTGAGGATGAAGATCTTGGACGAGGTCACACAGGGCAATCACCATATTTCTTTTGCCCCATCTTGCTGAAATCTAGCTACAGCCAGAAGGGATTAGACTGGACTCCATAATAAAAAGGCACACGGGAACAATAAGACATTGTCATTTATAACTGATCCTTTGGAGGGTTGAAAAACCCTAGAGTTGAGGTAGAACTGAACTCAAAAAGTGAAGATTCGTTTTGTTACAGGGACTGCCTAGAAACATTAATTATGCCTAACCAAGATCCTGAAAATTTACTTTTTTTTTTTTCCCCCCTACAAAAAAAAAAGCATTTCTTTGTACCTTTAAACCTCATAGCTGTATATCTGCAGCGTGAGATCATTTAAGGTGGTGCTGCTGCTAGTGTCCAGAGATTTAGGTGAAATTTAGTATTTGGATGTCACAACTGTGCAGCTCCCTGCTAGAGAGGATCTTGCTGCTTCCTGATGATTACCTCTTTAATCATCAGATCACTAGTCAAGGGGGGGGGGGGGGGGGCAGCTCTGACATTTCTATTGACATATGTAGCGTTACCGTACTAAGAGCTGCTGGATTGGATGGTTTCCTCCCCGTACCAGAAGATTATAGGGATCATGAAGATTTTCTATTGAAGATACACTATATTGTCACATATAGGGCCTTGCCTGCACTTACACACACATGAAATTTATTGGCATCTCAGTCTTAGTCCATAGAGTTCAATATTGAGTTGACCCACCCTTTGCAACTTCAACTCTTCTGGAAAGGCCGTCCACAAGGTTTAGGAGTGTGTCTATGGGAATGTTTGACCATTCTTCCAGAACACATTTATAAGGTCAGGCACTGATGCTGGAGTGACGGCCTGGCTCACACTCTCTGCTCCAATTCATCCCAAAGGTGTTCTATTGGGTCGAGGTCAGGAATCTGTGCAGGCCAGTCAAGTTATTCCACCCCAAACTCTCTCATCCATGATTTTATGGACCTTCCTTTGAGCTCTGGTGCGCAGTCATGTTGGAACAGGAAGGGGCCATCCCCAAACTGTACCCACAAAGTTTGGGAACATGAAAATTGTCAAATGTCTTGGTATGCTGACACTTTTAGAGTTCCCTTCACTGGAACGAAGGGGCCAAGCCCAATCCTTGAAAAGCAACCCCACACCATAACCCCTACCTCCGTAGAGTTGCCACCTCATCCCCTTAAACTTGAACACATATAAATTACACAGGTTCTGTGGCTGATTAAGGTGGTAATTAAACTCACTTGTTGCCTTTTATCTGTATTTATTTAGCCTCAGAACCTGTGTAATTCATATGTGTTCAGGTTTAAAGGGATGAGGCGGCAACCCTACCCCTCCACCAAATGATTTGGACCAGTGCACAAAGCAAGGCCCATAAAGACATGGATGAGCGAGGTTGGGGTAGAGGAACCTGACTGGCCTGCACAGAATCCTGACATCAACTCAACAGAATACCTTTGGGATGAATTGGAATGGAGATTGTGAGCCAAGCCTTCTCGTCCAACATAAGTGCCACTGCCTGACCTCATAAATGCGCTTCCGGAAGAATGGTCAAACACTCCCATAGACGCACTTCTAAGCTTTGTGGACAGCTTTCCCAGAAAAGTTGAAGCTCTTATAGCTGAAAAGGATGGGCCAACTCAATACTCAACCCATAGGGATGCCATTAAAGTTCATGTGCGTGTAAAGGCACGCGTCCCAATACTTTTGCAAATCTAGTGTAGATTTTATTACAATGTTCATTCTTGCTTGTCAAGGTTTAGATATATTTTAATGGTACAGCAAAAAAACGAGAGAGGGGCGATCGGACATCTTCCCAGAGCCGAAAAAGATTTTCACTGTACTCCAGCTATGGGAAGACCCTAAAGCCAGAAACATTGTATACCCTCTTGTATTAGGACTGTAAATAATTTATTCATATCTAACAGATTGTGGCCACCATCACCTTTTCTTCAATTATTTATAACTGATGGCTACTTGGGGACAATTTCAGGGAACATGATGGCTACTTGGGAACAATTGCAGCTTGTTTGGACATGGCGTCACAAAGCAGTGGGGCCTAGTTACACCCAGACTGACAGCTCACATTGTGACCGGTGATGGACTTGTGTCTCTGCCCTGTATTCTGCATACATGAAATACGGCTGCACACCGCTCACACATTGTTAAACAATTTTCCCACTCGCTCTCCTCACACACGTCAGCCATTGTACCTGAAGACAGATAGTTCAGACAGAGCCTGGGGACAAAGAACATGATAGTGTTGAATGATCAGATGACTTACAGGTGTCTCGGAAATATGAGAGAAGGAAGAATAGTTTATTTCTCCTGTGTAGGCTCTTAGTTCAGTCAAGTATAGAAGACGCCAGTGTCATGTCAGCACGGTCTTATCTAAGTACAGTGCAAACACGTCCAACGTTGCTTGGGTTTGTGACTTCCAATCAGGCGTAGGTGATCTGCCATTGGTTTGCCGCACATAACTTATGTCGGCATCACTAAATCCATCAGGCATTTTTTGTTCAGAATATTGCATGAAAGTGTTATGCCGCGTACACATGACCGGACTTTGACAGACTAGGTCAGTGATGGCGAACCTTGGCACCCCAGATGTTTTGGAACTACATCTCCCATGATGATCATGCACTCTGCAGTGTAGTTGAGCATCATGGGAAATGTAGTTCCAAAACATCTGGGGTGCCAAGGTTTGCCATAACTGGACTAGGTCTTCCCGATGGAATTTCGTGCAGAGTTCCGATGGACTTTCCGAACAAACGGAGTTGGCCACACACAATCACACCAAAGTCCGACGGATTTGAACGTGATGACGTACGACCGGACTAGAATAAGGAAGTTCATAGCCAGCAGCCAATAGCTGCCCTAGCGTTGGTTTTCGTCCGTCAGACTAGCATACAGACAAACTGATTTTTCGACCGGACTCGAGTCCGTCGGAAAGATTTGAAACATGTTTTATTTCTAGGTCCTTTGGATTTGGGAAAAAAAAGTCCACTGGAGCCCATATACGATCGTAATATCCAACTGATTCATTCCGTCGGACCTAGTCCTTCAAAGTTAATGCTTCCTGCTGAACCGGGTTGAGGTTCGAACCGTCTATAGCCGACCACTTCCCATCCAGGCCAATTCTGGTACTTTGCTCCCACATGTAAAATTCATCCTTTTTTTCTAGAAAATTACCCAGAACTCCCAAACATTATTTATATATATATATATATATATATATATATATATATATATATATATTTTTTTTTTTTTTTTTTTTTTTTAGCAGAAACTCCAGGGCATAAAATGGTTGTCTTTGCAACTTTTTATGTCACACTGTATTTGCACAGTGATTTATTTTATTTTATTTTTATTTTTTTTTCAAAGTGTTTTTTTTTTTCAAAGTGGTTTTTATTTTTGGGGGGAGGGTAAAAAAAACTGCTTTATAAATAAAAATAAAAAAAAATAAAAAAAGGGAACTTTTTTTGTATAATGTGAAAGATGCTGTTACGCCAAATAAATCGATACCTAATAACATGTCATGCTTTAAAATTGTGCACACTCGTGGAATGGCGCCAAACTTTGGTACTTAAAAATCTCCATAGGTGACATATACATTTTTTTTTTTTTTTTTTTTATAGGTTACAGAGGAGGTCTTGGGCTAGAATTGTTGGTACTTTCACACTGGGGAGGTGGGACCATTGGTGGTAAAGCACCACTATTTTTAGCGGCACTTTACCATCGTATTTGCAGGGTTAAAAGCACCCCGCTAGCGGCCGAAAAAGGGTTAAATCCACCCAGCTGTTCTGCCCCATTGATTTCAATGGGCAGGAGTGGTGGAGGAAGGGTATACACACCGCTCCTTCACCGCACCAAAGATGCTGCTAGCAGGACTTTTTTTACCATACTGCCAGCGCACTGCAGCCCGAGGGCTTTCACACTGGAGTGAATGGAGCAGCTCTTTCGGGGTGTTTTGCAAGCGCTATTTTTAGCGCTGTAGCACCTGCAAAGCGCCCCAGTGTGAAAGGGGTCTAACGCACACGACGATACCTCACATTTGTGATTTGAATGCTGTTTACATATGTGGGCACGACTTGCGTATGCGTTTGCTTCTGTGCACGAGCATGTGGACACGGGGACGCTTTTTATTATTATTATTATATATTTTTTTATTATTATTATTGTAGCGACGGCTCCTGAAGAGCACGCGCTATGTGTTTTTGAAATTTAATGTTACCCTTAAACCGCAGTTTGGTTTGGGTTTGATTACTCTAAATTTTGACCTCAGCATCAGTCTGACTGGACTACAGGGTGTTCTGCCTGGCCATAGGGGGCACTGTCATTCTGGCAGGTATGGAAACAGTCTGGTTGGGTGCTTTAAGGTTACTTTCTCTCGGAACCAGCCCAGTGGGAGTGTCACTCTTGCTGTGCTTTCTGGGAGGGGGTACTTAAGATGCGGATGCCACGTGTTTCGGGGTTCCGGTCCAGAAGTATGTTCTGACTGCATGGTCCTGGTCCTCCTCACCAGCCCCCAGGTCATGGCCTGGGGTGCGGATCCACCCAACTTAACGTTTTGGGGCTGGCTAGCCCTAGACAAGGAAACTGAAAAAAGGATTCGGAGGTGGTCCGGTGCCGTCTCGGTTAGTGGAGAGGCCCAGCAACTGGGAAGTTATCCAGGGGAGGACTTTTCAGGAGAAGGCCATGCAAGGGTTGGCTTCTCAACAAGAGCCTGGACAAGCTGAAGGACCCAATTGAATACAATCTCGTGCGGTATCGCCAGACCGGCTGCAAGATACTGGTACCCCACAAGTGTGCTACAAGTTTTCAAGTTTCCTTTACATGTTCTATAACAAAGTCTGTGGCAGAGACAGAGACTTGTTCTTGACTCAAACACCCTGTTGGCTGCTAGGCCTGGTGAGAGAAGGACTATCCAATTAGAGTGAGGATCCAGTTGTGAATGGCTATTCTCTGCATTTATTCAAAGTAAGAGAGTTATTCTTAATTCTGACTTTGATGCTAAGAGTACCTGGACTTTTCACCTAAACCCTCTGATCCAATACTGAGAGACTGTTTGTTTAAATACAAATAAAAAGGGAGCTGTGTGGACTGTGATGTAAAGAGGGACTCAGATGTAAGGGGAGCTTTGATGAGCAGAGATCCCCTTACATTGGGGTTTCCCTTTACAGCATTCCCCCTTACATCAGATCCCCTCCTTGAATCAGGGTTCCAAGAGCACTCCTTGCATCAGAGTTCCCCTTTTACATTACAGTCCACAGAGCTCCCCTTTATGTTGTAAGTGGAAATTCTGCAGATTCTGATGTAATGGGGCTCCAGCAACCCTGATTAAAGGGGAATGCTGGGAACTTATGCGGGGACCCCCTTATATCAGACTTACCCTTTACACAAAAGTCTGCAATGTTCCCCCTAACATCAGAGTTCTCAGTGTTTTTCCTTAAATCTGAGTCCCCAGAATTCTCCCTTACAGTGCAGGGGAACTCTGCGGGTTCAGGTGCAAAGGGGAACTCTGCGGGTTCAGGTGCAAAGGGGAACTCTGCGGGTTCAGGTGCAAAGGGGAACTCTGATGTAAGGGGGGACTTTTGTGATTAAATCCATATGATTATAAATGTCATCTAATCATAAAATACAGTGCCTTGCGAAAGTATTCGGCCCCCTTGAACTTTTCAACCTTTTGCCACATTTCAGGCTTCAAACATAAAGATATAAAAATAATTTTTTTTGTGAAGAATCACCAACAAGTGGGACACAATTGTGAAGTGGAACAAAATCTATTGGATTTTTGAAACTTTTTTAACTATGAAAAGTGGGGCGTGCAAAATTATTCGGCCCCCTTGCGTTAATACTTTGTAGAGCCACCTTTTGCTGCAATTACAGCTGCAAGTCGCTTGGGGTATGTCTATGTCACGTACCTAGTTGTTGAGCCTGGAACGCAGGGAGCGGCCCCTCGTATCCCCTGGCTAATGAACCCCTGGAGATGGTGACAGGAATTCAAAAGTTCAGAGGGCACAAGTGCCTGGCAGATGGAGACCGGTCCGGATAGCAGCAGGATACCGACAGCGAGTAGGTAGAGCTGGTGGTACTTGGCTGGTGTAGACAGGCAGGCGTGGGTAGACTGGCAGGCAGGTGGCCGTCAGGAAGTACAGGGAATCCAATGGGCAGGCAGGAACAGCAGGGTCGGGTGCAGGCCGGGTCAGCAGGAATCGATCAGCGTGGTACAAGAGGATGAGGCAGAGACGTGGTCAGACAAGTAGAAGTCGTAGGCAGGCAGCAACGGATCAAGGTCAAGAACTAGCCGGGTATCAGGAACCAAGGTAACGGGTACAGGTACAGAATAGCAGGATCACAGAACACGCTGTAGACTGGACAGCAAAGATGGGGTAGAGCAAGGGCCTTAAGAAGTCCTTAGGGCGCCAAAACGGTCGTACGACGGGTCAGCGTGCCCCCGCGAGTGGACGTGCGCCCGTTCGTGACCCCACGTGCACGAGTGCGCCCTTTCATGTTGACGCGCGTGCGTTCGTTCGCTTTAGCGCGCGTCAAGAGGAAACGATGGGTTCTCAACGACAGGCTTCTTCGGGTAAGTCTCCCGTGTGCGACCGGAACGCCAGAATGATCGTGACATTGCCCCCTCCCAAGGGGCAGCCTCCGGATGCCCAAACGAGCCATCTTACTCGGGTGGGAATTCTTGAAGGCACGGATGAGTCTCTTAGCGTGGATGTTAGCTTCTGGCTCCCAGGAGTTCTCCTCAGGTCCGTACCCCTTCCACTTGACCAAAAATTGAACCTGGTTCTGTCTCTTCCTGCAATCCAGTATGGCTTCAATTTCAAATTCAATTTCCCCATTGACCATCACGGGTTCCGGAGGACTGGAGATTCTGTCGGCGAAGGGATCCGGGACTGCGGGTTTGAGAAGTGACACATGGAAGACTGGATGGATTCGGAAGGATTCAGGAAGTTTGAGTTCAAAAGCCACGTCGTTTAATTTTCTCTTGATCGGGAAGGGACCCACGAATTTTGGCCCCAACTTTTTGGAGGGGCAAGACAGTCTAAGGTTCAAGGTGGACAACCAGACCCGATCTCCAACCTTAAGATCCAGCTCCCCTCTTCTCCTTCTGTCGAAAACTTCTTTGTTGTGCTCCTGTGACTTGGTCAGGGTTTCCTGTAGAAGTTTGTTATTCACTTCAAAGAAGTTAAGACTTTCCTGTACCGCTGGTACCGAACACTCGGGAAGACTGCCAGACAAGAATAATGGATGGAAGCCAAAGTTCGCATAAAAAGGGGACTGCTTGGTGGCCGAGTGGACTGTGTTGTTGTAAGCGAACTCAGCCATCGGAAGAAGAGAGACCCAGTCGTCTTGGGAGAAGGACGAGAAACAGCGAAGATACTGCTCCAGTGTCTGATTCGTCCTCTCGGTCTGACCGTTGGTCTGCGGGTGGTAGGCTGAGGACAGGCAAAGGTCGATTTTCAGAGTTCCGCAGAGCGCCCTCCAGAATCTTGAGGTGAACTGCACCCCCCTATCAGATGTGATGTTGGCGGGAATGCCATGAAGCCTCACAATCTCCTTAACAAAGGTGTTGGCTGTCTCTGCGGCTGAGGGGGTGCCCTTCATGGGCAAGAAGTGGGCCATTTTGGTGAGTCTATCGACTACGACGAAAATCGTTGAATGGTTCTCTGAAGGAGGGAGTTCGACGATAAAATCCATGGAGATCATCCTCCATGGTCTATCAGGAACAGGTAGCGGTCTTAGTAGACCCCAGGCTCTTGACTTGTTGCCTTTACTTCGAATACAGGTGGCACAGGCCTCCACATACAGTGGTGTGAAAAAGTGTTTGCCCCCTTCCTCATTTCCTGTTCCTTTGCATGTTTGTCACACTTAAGTGTTTCGGAACATCAAACCAATTTAAACAATAGTCAAGGACAACACAAGTAAACACAAAATGCAATTTGTAAATGAAGGTGTTTATTATTAAAGGTGAAAAAAAATCCAAACCATCATGGCCCTGTGTGAAAAAGTGATTGCCCCCTAAACCTAATAACTGGTTGGGCCACCCTTAGCAGCAACAACTGCAACCAAGCGTTTGCGATAACGTGCAATGAGGCTTTTACAGCGTCCTGGAGGAATTTTGGCCCACTCATCTTTGCAGAATTGTCCTAATTCAGTTACATTAGAGGGTTTTCGAGCATGAACGGCCTTTTTAAGGTCATACCACAACATCTCATTAGGATTCAGGTAAGGACTTTGGCTAGGCCACTCCAAAGTCTTCATTTTGTTTTTCTTGAGCCATTCGGTGGTGGACTTGCTGGTGTGTTTAGGATCATTGTCCTGCTGCAGAACCCAAGTTCGTTTCCGCTTGAGTACACGAACAGATGGTCGGACATTCTCCTTCAGGATCTCTTGGTAGACAGCAGAATTCATAGTTCCTTTTATCACGGCAAATCTTCCAGGTCCTGAAGCAGCAAAACAGCCCCAGACCATCACACTACCACCACCATATTTTACTGTTGGTATAATGTTCTTTTTATGAAATGCAGTGTTCCTTCTACGCCAGATATACTTGGACACACACCTTCCAAAGAGTTCCACTTTTGTCTCATCGGTCCACAGAATGTTGTCCCAAAAGTCTTGGGGATCATCAAGATGTGTTGTGGAGAAATTGAGACGAGTTTTGATGTTCTTTTTGCTTAGCAGTGGTTTTCTCCTTGGAACTCTGCCATGCAGGCCATTTTTGCCCAGTCTTTTCCTGATGGTGGAGGCATGAACGCTGACCTTAACTGAGGCAAGTGAGGTCTGCAGTTCCTTGGACGTTGTTGTGGGGTCTTTTGTGACCTCTTGGATGAGTCTTCGCTGCGCTCTTGGGGTAATTTTGGGCGGCCGGCCACTCCTGGGAAGGTTCACCACTGATCCATGTCTTCGCCATTTGTGGATAATGGCTCTCACTGTGGTTCGCTGGATTCCCAAAGCTTTGGAAATGGCTTTATAACCCTTTCCAGACTGATAGATCTCAATTACTTTCTTTCTCAATTGTTCCTGAATTTCTTTGGGTCTCGGCATGATGTGTAGCTTTTAAGGATCTTCTGGTGGACCTTACTGTGTCAAGCAGCTCCTATTTAAGTGATGCCTTGATTGTGAATAGGTGTGGCAATAATCAGGCCTGGGTGTGGCTAGAGAAATTGAACTCAGGTGTGGACAACCACAGTTATAGTATGTTTTAACAAGGGGGGGCAATCACTTTTTCACACAGGGCCATGATGGTTTGGATTTTTTTTCACCTTTAATAATAAACACCTTCATTTACAAATTGCATTTTGTGTTTACTTGTGTTGTCCTTGACTATTGTTTAAATTGGTTTGATGTTCCGAAACACTTAAGTGTGACAAACATGCAAAGGAACAGGAAATGAGGAAGGGGGCAAACACTTTTTCACACCACTGTACCTCTTGCAGTCGTCCTTCATTCGTGGCCACCAGAATGTACGCCTGAGTAATTCCAGGGTTTTGAATACCCCGAAGTGGCCAGCCAGTGGATGGTCATGACAAGAAGCCAGCACCAGGGTCCGCACTGTCTGGGGAACAAAGATCCTGTCCCCATGCCACAGAAGGTCATCACTGGAAGATAGCGGGATACCGGATGGAGGTGTAGCGCCTATGGAAGCCTGCTTAACTTGAGACACCACATCCCCCTGGAGTAGGAGAAAGTTCCCAGTAGAAAGGATGGTATCAGTAGGTGGCAAACTCTCCGGCTGACTGAACATGCGGGATAAAGCGTCTGGTTTGGTATTCTTGGATCCGGGACGGTAAGTGATGTGGAATGAAAACCTCGAGAAGAAGAGTGCCCACCTGGCCTGACGGGGCTTCAATCTCTTAGCTGTCTTTAAGTATTCCAAGTTTTTGTGGTCGGTATAGACCAGGATCGGATGGATGGCTCCCTCCAGCAGATAGCGCCACTCCTCGAGTGCAGATTTAATTGCCAGTAACTCACGATCTCCGACGTCGTAATTCTGTTCGGCCTCTGACAATTTGCGAGAAAAGAAGGCAACCGGATGGAGTAAGGACTTGGGTCCCTGCCTCTGGGAAAGTATCGCTCCGACTGCTATCTCAGAAGCGTCAACTTCGAGGGTATATGGTAGAGCGGGATCGGGGTGTTTCAGGACCGAGGCCGAGACAAACAATTCCTTCAGGGTTTTGAAGGCCTCTTGTGCTTCGGGGGTCAACGGAACCTTTGGCCCTGCTTGGTCAGCCCGGTAATGGGAGCGATGATAGAAGAGAATCCCTTAATGAACTTGCGGTAGAAATTAGCGAACCCCACAAATCGCTGAACTCCCTTCCTATCGGAAGGGGCAGGCCAGTCCTGAATTGCGGAGATCTTCTGGGGGTCCATCTCAATCCCTCTTACCGAGATGACCAGGCCGAGGAACTGGATGCTCTGCTGTTCGAAAACACATTTCTCAGGTTTGGCGTATAAGCCGTGAAGGCGGAGACGAGTCAGGACCTTCTTGACATGTTCCCGGTGGATGGCTAAAGTGGAAGAAAAGATTAAGATGTCATCCAGGTAAATAATTACAAACGGATCAAGGTAATCTCTAAAAATGTCATTGACAAAATGCTGGCTGGAACGTGGCTGGGGCATTACACAACCCGAATGGCATCACTAAATATTCGAAGTGCCAGAAGCGGGTACGGAAGGCCGTTTTCCACTCGTCACCTCTCCTAATACGGACGAGGTTGTAGGCACCCCGAAGGTCTAGCTTGGAGAACAACTTAGCAGAACCCAGTCTTTGAAAAAGTTCAGGTACCAATGGCAGGGGGTAGCGATTTTTAATGGTGATTTTGTTCAAAGCCCGATAGTCCACACATGGACGTAAGGAGTGGTCTTTTTTTTCCACGAATAAAATCCCAGCGCCTGCCGGGGAGGTAGAGGGTCGGATAAATCCTTTTTCAAGGTTATCATCCAAGTAGGACTTCAGGGTACTCAGTTCAGACTCGGATAGAGGGAAGATTCTTCCGAAGGGGATTTCTGCCCCCGGGAGCAGTTCAATAGGGCAGTCATATGGCCTATGGGGTGGCAGAGTCTCGGCCCCCTTCTTACTGAAAACGTCTAGAAAATTATGATATTCCTTGGGCACAGCTTGTCGGGTTTCATCGTCTGCTTCCAAACAGAGGAGGGCCGAGGAGTCCCCGTTGAGGGTCGGGCAACAATGCTGGAGACAGTAGTCCGAAGGGAACTCGATCATTCCAGTGGCCCAATCAATGCGTGGGTTGTGTGCTTTCAACCAAGGCATACCTAGAATGATGGGGAACAGAGGAGACTTGATGACGTCTAGGCATAGGAATTCTTGGTGAGTCCCGGCGATGACAGCGGATAGGGGACTAGTCTCCTGAGTCACTGGTCCTGATCCCAAAGTAGACCCATCGGCCAGGTATACCGAGAGCCCCTTCTCTCTCGGTCTAAGGGGGATCCTGTTCTTTCGGGCGAAGGACGAGTCTACAAAGCCACTGCACGCCCCGGAGTCAATAACTGCGTGGGTTGGAATAGTCCTTCCTGGAAGCTGCAAAAGAACAGGAACAGCCAGGTGAGAGGTGTTATCAGACAACACAGGTGAGGGGACAGGTGGAACAAGGAGGCACTTACGCATCTTAGCTGGGCAAGAGCGAACAAAGTGCCCTGGTTCTCCGCAGTACAGACAGAGGTTGTTGACCCGGCGAAGTTGGCGTTCCTCTGGAGTCAGGGATGGACGGAGTAGCCCCAGTTGCATGGGTTCCGGGGTGTCCAGTGTGGATGCGGCTGGAACAGGAGGAGCTGGGTGGGCGGAGCTAGGCACCCGTGGTAGCATCCAGATCGGGCGGGTAGCTGTGGAAGAGCGTTCCTGGCGGCGCTCTCTCAGGCGCCTGTCAATTTGGACAGAGATGTCTATCAGAGCTTCCAGGGTCTCGGGAATGCCCACACGTGCCAACTCGTCCTTCAAAGGCTCGGAGAGACCCATGCGGAATTGATACCGCAGGGCCGCGTTGTTCCAGTCTGTGTCTGCGCTCCAACGTCGGAATTCTGAAACGTAATCCTCCACAGGCATGCGACCTTGTTGCAGGGCATGTAAAGCTGCTTCTGCGGTCGCAGCGAGTTGGGGATCCTCATAGAGTCTAGACATCGCCTGGAAGAAGGTGTTCATAGAGTCTAAGGACGGATCCTTTCGTTCCAACAGACGGTGTGCCCAGGCCTGGGGTTCGTCCGTCAGCAGGGAAATGATGAATCCCACCTTAGTCGCCTCTAGGGAGAAGGTCCTAGGTTGCAGGGCGAAATAGAGCTCGCAGGAATTGCGGAAGGCTCTGAACTTGTTCCGGTCTCCCGCGAATCGTTCCGGAGTAGGGACTCTGGGTTCGGGTGGCATCATCACCACTGATGGTGGGGCATGGGCCCCCGGAGCAACTGGTGAAGAAGCAGATAACGCCTGGACTTGTTCTTCCAGTCTGCCGTAGCCTTCCTGCAAACTCTTAACTGCCTGAGTAAGGCCGGCCAGGTGGTGGCAGAGCTCGTCCATGGGGGAGGCTCCCTGCGCAGGCTCGGACATGGCTGTCCAGTACTGTCACGTACCTAGTTGTTGAGCCTGGAATGCAGGGAGCGGCCCCTCGTATCCCCTGGCTAATGAACCCCTGGAGATGGTGACAGGAATTCAAAAGTTCAGAGGGCACAAGTGCCTGGCAGATGGAGACCGGTCCGGATAGCAGCAGGATACCGACAGCGAGTAGGTAGAGCTGGTGGTACTTGGCTGGTGTAGACAGGCAGACGTGGGTAGACTGGCAGGCAGGTGGCCGTCAGGAAGTACAGGGAATCCAACGGGCAGGCAGGAACAGCAGGGTCGGGTGCAGGCCGGGTCAGCAGGAATCGATCAGCGTGGTACAAGAGGATGAGGCAGAGACGTGGTCAGACAAGCAGAAGTCGTAGGCAGGCAGCAACGGATCAAGGTCAAGAACTAGCCGGGTATCAGGAACCAAGGTAACGGGTACAGGTACAGAATAGCAGGATCACAGAACACGCTGTAGACTGGACAGCAAAGATGGGGTAGAGCAAGGGCCTTAAGAAGTCCTTAGGGCGCCAAAACGGTCGTACGACGGGTCAGCGTGCCCCCGCAAGTGGACGTGCGCCCGTTCGCGACCCCACGTGCACGAGTGCGCCCGTTCATGTTGACGCGCGTGCGTTAGTTCGCTTTAGCGCGCGTCAAGGGGAAACAACGGATTCTCAACGACAGGCTTCTGCGGGTAAGTCTCCCGTGTGCGACCAGAACGCCAGAATGATCGTGACAGTCTATCAGTTTTGCACATCGAGAGACTGAAATTCTTGCCCATTCTTCCTTGCAAAACAGCTCGAGCTCAGTGAGGTTGGATGGAGAGCATTTGTGAGCAGCAGTTTTCAGCTCTTTCCACAGATTCTCGATTGGATTCAGGTCTGGACTTTGACTTGGCCAGTCTAACACCTGGATACGTTTATTTGTGAACCATTCCTTTGTAGATTTTGCTGTATGTTTGGGATCATTGTCTTGTTGGAAGATAAATCTCCGTCCCAGTTTCAGGTCTTTTGCAGACTCCAACAGGTTTTCATCCAGAATGGTCCTGTATTTGGCTGCATCCATCTTCCCCTCAATTTTAACCATCTTCCCTGTCCCTGCTGAAGAAAAGCAGGCCCAAACCATGATGCTGCCACCACCATGTTTGACAGTGGGGATGGTGTGTTGAGGGTGATGAGCTGTGTTGCTTTTACGCCAAACATATCGTTTTGCATTGTGGGCAAAAAGTTCGATTTTGGTTTCATCTGACCAGAGCACCTTCTTCTACATGTTTGGTGTGTCTCCCAGGTGGCTTGTGGCAAACTTTAGAAGAGACGTTTTATGGATATCTTTGAGAAATGGCTTTCTTCTTGCCATAAAGGCCAGATTTGTGCAGTGTACGACTGATTGTTGTCCTATGGACAGACTCTCCCACCTCAGCTGTAGTTCTCTGCAGTTCATCCAGAGTGATCATGGGCCTCTTGGCTGCATCTTTGATCAGTCTTCTCCTTGTCTGAGCTGAAAGTTTAGAGGGACGGCCAGGTCTTGGTAGATTTGCAGTGGTCTGATACTCCTTCCATTTCAAAATGATCGCTTGCACAGTGCTCCTTGGGATGTTTAAAGCTTGGGAAATCTTTTTGTATCTAAATCCGGCTTTAAACTTCTCCACAACAGTATTACGGACCTGCCTGGTGTGTTCCTTGGTCTTCATGATGCTCTCTGCGCTTTCAACAGAACCCTGAGACTATCACAGAGCAGGTGCATTTATACAGAGACTTGATTACACACAAGTGGATTCTATTTATCACCATCAGTCATTTAGGACAACATTGGATCATTCAGACATCCTCGCTGAACTTCTGGAGTGAGTTTGCTGCACTGAAAGTAAAGGGGCCGAATAATTTTGCACGCACCACTTTTCAGTTTTTTATTTGCTAAAAAAGTTTAAATTATCCAATAGATTTCGTTCCACTTCACAATTGTGTCCCACTTGGTGATTCTTCACAAAAAATTTAAATTTTATGTCTTTATGTTCGAAGCCTGAAATGTGGCAAAAGGTTGAAAAGTTCAAGGGGGGCGAATACTTTCGCAAGACACTGTATATGTATAGTGTATACTACAAAACAAAATATTGCAGGGTGCCGCTAAAGTGTTTGGGTTTGGCTTGAAGAAAAGGTGGCAACCCTTCCAAAGATGGCAGGAAGGAGCCTGCTGCATAACATGTGAAAGGTTCCCACAATGGGTCTAAGGCACCCTGGGATCAGTGAGAAGGGCCCCAGGCTCTTTTTCTATTTCTTTTGAACCTCCAGAGTTTGGGTACTGTACATGTGGGCTATATGGGGTCCAAACCTGTTCGGTACCCATTTGCCAAGGACTGGTTGCTAGAAATGGTCATGCAGCAGTAGCCATATCATTGTATTGCTATCTACTTTATAAGACCTTCCTTACCAGCCTTCCTGACCAGCCTATCTTTTGCAGGGAAGGTTAAGGCTGTATGAATTCAGTTTGCCTGGTAACCCACAGTGTGAATGGCAAACCTCACAGAGGGTGAGTAAAGCAACATTTAATAATTAAAGGCAAGACTCCACTACATGTGTATAAGTGACCCCCTTGTGTAGCTTTAATTAATGTGTTTGATCATCACCAGATATGACACGAGAGTTAGTAAGAATGAATCAGTGGCAGGATCCCTAACAGTACTGATGGTTACATCAAGATGGAACATGTCCAGTGCCAAAGCTACACACCTACATTATTTTGCAATATATTGGCATAATATTCTCAAGATTTGTGTTGCATTGTAAAGTAAACAGATAGCTGACAGGTGCCCAATCCTGGACCCTTCCCCATACTTTCCTTGGTACTGAAGATGGTCTCGCCTAGTCCCAGCGTCTACTACCTTAATTTCCTTCTTAATTTACTTATATAAGCTAAGGACTTCTGCCTGAAATCAAACATTCGCATTCAAAATTCCTCATAGATCGGGTAGTTCATCATGACCTTAGACAGTTGGGTCAGCTGAGATTTTAAAGAGGAAGTAAACCCTGATGGGTTTACTTCCTCTTTGATTCCCTGCAAAGGTAAAGCACAATGGACTACTATGCATCGCATAGTGATGACGTGATGACGTCACTCCCGCGCATGCGCACGGAAGCCGCCACTCGCGGCATATCGCCGTTGACAGGGGCGCGCTCAGTGCGCCTGCTCCCCGCTGTCTACGTAGACAGCAGTGCCTGTCTTTGGGCAAATATCTCCTAAACCGTGTAGGTTTAGGAGATATTTCTTGGACCTACAGGTAAGCCTTAATATAGGCTTACCTGTAGGTCAAAGTGGTTTGTGAGGGTTTACAACCACTTTAAGGGAGACCATTCCAGGCCCGCGATGTGTATTTTGGAGGGGAATCGGGGGCCATTTTTGTAATAGCAGCCTCAAAGATGACCAATGGACCTAAAATCCCCTTTTGGCTTTAGACCTTCTTCCTAAAGCCGTGCACCCCTGCAGGTGTCTGCATGAACCTCCCCCAACCTTCTCACTGTTTACATAGGAAGCTGGTCATGAAGATACATCAAGGCAGTCACAGCACAGGAGTTGCAAGCCTTGTTGTCAGCTTAACTGCAACTATGGGGGGATGGGGGGGATCATAAAAAAAAGCTAGAAAGAAAAAGAAGGATCAACTAACTGCAGGCCTGTTTTCCATCTATTATAGTCTGTTGGAAGATAAAGAGTTAGAAGATCAAGACTAGACATGGTGCATACATAATCACACTAGAATGTCCTGGATTTTTATGAATTAAATTGCAGTGTTGTCTGCTGTCATATATATTGTGTATATATATATAAAAATTAGTGTATTTGTTGCTTTTTGTTGTTATGTAATTTGACACTAATTAAAAGCTGCAATCTAGCAGTTTTTTTTTCTCCTTTTTTTTCCTTCGCACTAGTTCACTGCTGCACAGAAAATGTACAAAAGCTCAGACTATATAAAATTTTCCACATCTGCCTATTAGATTGTCACTTGGCACTTTAGCCTACTGCATACTACTATCCAGCCAGGCTGAACGAAAAAAAAAAAAGCTGACAGCTCAGGAGGAGACGCTGTACTAACCATGCAATGTTAGTACAGCGATCACCCTTGCTGTATTTACTGTGTCCTGACAGGGGGACAGTCCCCCCTGCCAGAACACTCCAGTCAGCACTCTCAGCCATTGGCTCGTACCTGAATTAATCACAAATCCATATGTGTATAGCCAAAAATAAACCACCACACTTCAGTTAGTTAAAGTAGTTGTAAACCTTCAGGTTTTGTTTTGTTTTGTTTTTTTAAATAAAAATAACAAACACTTCTATATTTACCTGCTCTGTGCAATAGTTTTGCACAGAGCACCCCCGATCCTCTTAATCTGGGGCCCCCACCGGTGCTCCAGGCCCCTCCTCTTCATCGGGTGTCCCCCCAGAAAGTCGCTTTTCTGGTGCACCAGTGCGGGCTTGCTCCCATTGATACAAACAGCGGGACTTGGCCGCTCCTGTGTCGCAGGATTTAATTGACAGCTATCAATCTGTTCGATGAGGAGAGAGACAGGGACTAGAGCTGCTGCACTTGTGCACATTGCTGGATGGAATCGGGCTCAGGTAAGAAAAAAGGTAAGGTAAGAATGCATTAAGGTGAAAAACCTTAAAGTGGATGTAAACCATCACATATACCCAGTGAAGTGAATAGCCTCAGATGTCTTCCATTTTCTACTCTCTTTGGAAAGTGCAGGTCATGTTAGAAATCCTTCTTCCTCTTTCAACAGCACATAGGGGTGGGTGGGGAGTCTGGACTTACACTGTGTGAGAGCTGATTGGAGGAAAGGGACACCCCCCCCCCCCCCCTTCACACAGGCAGAGAACCAAAGGAACATGCAGAGCTGTAGACTGAATAGACAAGCTCCCTGCTAATCTCCCTCTAAGTGTCAGGGCTGGGCTCAGCCCTTCCTTCTCTGAGCTGGCCGCTCAGCTGTTGAGGATATCCTTCTCGTTAGTCCTGTCTACTTAAGCCGTCTAGTCCAGAGGTTCTCTGCCTTCGCCTTGGTCAGCAACACAGAAACGATCTCCTGCGATCCTGTTCAAGACTTGCTTTGCTGATATCCCTTCTGGCTCCAGATCCTGCTTGCTGTTCCACTACATTGATCCCTGACCTCTGGCTTGGTTGACTATCCATTTCCGGTTACTGAAATTTGGCTATGTTTTGACTACATTTGTTCTTTTTAGGCCGCGTACACACGCGGGGACTGTTCGCCCAACTTTGTCCGCTGAACAGTGTTTCGGCAAACAGTCCGCTCGTGTGTGGGCTTTCAGCGGACAGTTTCAGCGAACAGTCCGCTGAACAAGGTTTTTCGGAAATTCCGAAAAACTGTCCGCTGAAACTTTGTTTCAGCGAACAGTCCCCTCGTGTGTAGGCTTGTTCGTCAAACTAAGTTCCGCGCATGCTCAGAAAGGATTTACACGCCGAAAGTTATAATGCAGTGTATAGGACGTCGTATTTTTCGTCCCGTCGTACGTGCCGTTCACGTCATCGCGCACGGTTTCAGCAAACTGTTCGTTCGTCGTGTGTGGCCATGTCCGTCCATGCTAATTTTGAGCGGACTGTTTGCCGAAACTGTTTGACGGACAAAGTTGGGCGAACAGTCCCCGCGTGTGTACGCGGCCTTACTTTTATTATTAAACAAGTGTGATTCAACTGTACTTCTATCTTGGCCTGATTTCATGGTTTATGACACTAAGCTCCCTTCCCAACACAAATTTTCAGCTACTGTTATTTCAAGTGTTGAAGAACTTGTCAGAAGTGACACATGCTGATAACAGAGGAACGAAGCACCAGTGAGAAACTGCAATTAGAGTTTTGAAAAGAGATAAGTAAACACTACAGATAGATGTGCTTAGGTCAAATTTCATGAATGGGGTTTACAACCACTTTAAGGCTTTAGAACCACTTTAAGACAACCATAGATGGTTCAAATCTCAGCCAGTTCAGTAGGAACCGGCTGAGATTTGAACTATGTATATGCTTTCTGAAGGTACCCAAGTTAATTGATTGATCAACTTGGTTACAACCAGCCTGCCGTAATTTATATGCTGTCATAGCCGCTAGCAAAAATCACTGTCTTCTCCCGCTAGAAGACAATGGCTCGGCAGGAGGGATTCAGGGCTGTCTGAATGAGTGGGCACTGCCCAGGGGGGCCCCTGCACTTTCACCAAAGCAGCTGGTCCTTGAGCCAAAATTGGGGGCCCCATGATGGCACTGAGAGTGATGGATACACAGGAGAGGCAGGCTGACAGCAGTGCACCGTGCTGTGCAGAATGATACCTATTATTTCACAGCCAGCAGGGAAGGGCAGGGCAAGAGTGCCAGTGATGCTCTGACCCTGCCCCATGCAGCTTGAATGCTCGGGGCTCAAAGACTGTGGGGTAGGAGCTGCTGAGTCGGCGGCACAGAGCCCACCTGCAGAAGTAGCATTGTGGATGGTGTCATGGTGAGCCCAGCTGTCCAGCACTGTTTGCACCGAAGGGCTTGGAATGCCCGGAGGGATGCTCCCTCTTCCGCCCCTCCTTCTGCTTTCTTGATTGGTATAGGTGAGTCCAGTGCTGGAGGTGGGCACATAGACAAAAGTTTACATACACTGTATCTCCACTGGAAAAGGGGGTACTACATGGATGGAATAATGGTGCTGGGGGTATCAAGGTTGTGTAAGGATTAAGGGGTGTCTAAACAAAATGGTTGACCTTATGTCTTACTAAATACTTGTATTTTTCTATCCTTCTCTTTAAAATAAGGACTAGTCATCTATTGTCACGTACTCATCAAGAAGAGGCCGCATCAGCCCTAAAAAGCAGTCTACGCCCAGAAGATTGTCTTATCAGCTGATAACACCCGGAGAATTGTCTTTACTTTGAAAATGTTGTTTTTTTTACATTTGCTGATGTTTGCTCTTTTCTGTCTATAAAAGATGTAATAAAGAAGCCTCAGAGCCACAGTCAGTCAGTCAGAGACAGTCAGAGTTAACGACGGACTTCTGAGCAGAAATACTGAATAATATCTCCGTGTCTCTTTGCTTGGATAAGAACTCTAACTAACAATTGGGAAACGGTAACATAACCTGACAAATAGGTGACTTGTTGAGGTCACACCTAACATTTCTGGCGCCGCGAATAGGGACTCGCTGAAGAAACTACAAGAGGCGAACGAACATAAGGACGGAACGAAATGGTCGGGCACATCAAGAACCACAGACAAATCCTGCGCAGGTAAGAAAAGCTTTATTTTCTTATAAACTCTGTGCTTCTTAGATTTGTGCCCACCTGATCTGTCTGAATTGTTCTTCAGGTAAACACCAACCTCTGTAGTAAGCGGGTCTTGAACTTAATATTTTGGCTTATGTTACCGTTGTTTCTTGTCTGTCTACTTGTCATCTGTCTGTTGTGAATGAGATAAGCCCTGTTTGTATGGTGTGAATTGAAACATATATCATCCCAATGGGTAACGGAATGCGCCCTTAACTCGTAAGAGTACTTTGGGGGTCCGACACTTAAGTTTGATATACGCTTTTTGATTCATGAGCCTAAAAACGGGTTGAAAGTATAAGTCCTGACTGCCTCAATAAAGCAGGAATAAGAAACGAATGCTGAGAGATTCCATGGTAATGGGACGGAAATAAGGTCTCCACAAAGTCCCGGAGATCTAGTCATATGTGTTTGGCCACCAAAAGGGAATGCTTGTATATGTTGTAGCTGTCAGTCTGGTCATAATATTTGTCAGTTGGCTAGCATATAAGGTAATTCGATTTCAGAAATCTCATATAGGAGAGGGTTTTTAGTATTTTGGCACCCTAGGAGGAGAAGGCAACGAGACACTTAGTAAGTGATCCAAACGCCACCTAGGCAGGACTGTCAAAATGGGCCAGACACATGGTAAACCCCAGGAGGAATCTCAGAAATGTTATGCTGTTAAAGACATAATTACAATGTTGTATGGGAAGGATAAGGCACAGGGCACAAATAGGATTCTCAAGAAATTGGGGATGGATGGAGAAAATGGATTAAGTGTAGAAGGTTGGGAAGAAATAAAGAGAGACAGACAGGGAGAGATATTGCAGAACAGATGGGTATCACAAATACAATGTTTAATTAAGGTTTCCAACAGGGCTGAAGAGGAGGGATGGGAGTATTGTCAGGAAAAGGGTGGATGGGATATGAAGGTCCGACACAAAAGTCTTCCTTCTGCTCCCGGCGATAGGGTAAATACGGGAGATACTCCACCTCCTTATAACACCACCACACCAGGTAATGAAAGACCAAAACTTTATCCTTCCTTAAGAGGAAGAGGATGGGTATGCCGAGTATGCGGTATCCAGAACCCAGACTGGGCACAGGAATGTGTACATTGCGGAGCTCAAAGACCAGAGCCCGTAGCTCCAGTCCATAGTCGGACTAGGGTAATACAAGTAAATAATCCAAATGCGGGTCAAGCAGGACAGCCACCTACAGTGACCCGACAAGTCGTTCTGAGGACATGGACACCTTGGTCGGCTGACACTCTTATGGCATTAATACAGAATGCTCCTGATCCCGTAGCAAAACCTGCCGCATTCTGTAGATTCGTGACACAATTACTAGACACACATGAAGCAACTTGGCAAGATGGGGAAGATATATGTAGACATAAAATGACACTGACAATGTTTAATCAATTTATGAATGAAATTGCTCCACATAGACCACAAGGGGATCCAGCGGCAGATCCACCAGGAATACATCCTCGTCATATAGATTCTAGACCCCTGTTTATTGCTCAGTTACGAGAATTTTGCCAAGGGAAACAGCAGGAAAGGGGTTCGACAGCGCCCATAAAACAGACCCCAGGTCAGACTGTTACAGAATTTTACCTCAACATGGAAAGCATGATGGCTGACGAAGGTCTAGATTTAGCCTTACCCGTCACCATTAGGGCTTTCAATCGACAGTTTATGGAAGGACTAGTACCCCAAGTAGGTGACAAACTGAAAGCATGTACTCCCGAATGGAGAGCCATACGGGACAGAGGAACATTGTTGCAGAAAGCACAAGGCATAGAGGCTGATTTAGCAGAAACTAAACCCAGAAGGACACCGGGAGTTAACACTGTTGCCCGGGTCAATGAAGGAGGGAATTCCTCCCGTAAACCTCTTACCTGTTATTACTGCAACAAGGTGGGACATATAAAAAGAGACTGTAGGAAAAGGATAAAAGACGAACAGGAAGGAAACACGGACAGAGACACGAGGGACTACAGACAGAGGCGTACCAATGATAGGGACGATCCGACCGCATGACTTGCCCCAGTCCTAGCTGAATCAGAGAACAAAATGCTCCACATGTTGATGAAGGTGGAAGGTAAACATATTCCTTGTTTGGTTGACACAGGAGCGTCACGCAGTCTGTTGTCTGATTCAGTAGTCCCTCCACACATGACGTCCCGTGACACCATACCCATAAGTGGTTATGACGGTCTTTTGTCCGATGCCCCACTGACTAAACCTTAAAAAGTAAAAATAGGGGGAATGGCTACCGCCTGACACTTGTGTATTGTTGCAATATGTAGATGACCTATTGTTATGTTGTCCGGATAACGATACTTGTTTAAAAGCCACTCTCTCATTGTTACAATTCCTGGCTGAAAAAGGGTGCAAGGTGAATAGAACTAAGTTACAGGTATGCCAGAAAAAGGTTGTCTTTTTGGGCCACTGTATATCCCAGGGTACTCGACATCTCACTGAAGACCGAGTCCAGGCCATAAGACAAATGAATATCCCACGCAACTTTAAGCAACTTCGTATGTTTCTGGGAATGGTATCATATTGTAGACAATGGATACCACATGCCAGTTCTCTGATGCAGCCATTATATGATTGCTTGAAAATAGTACCCTATGTACTCACAGAAGCAGGTCATGAATCTTTTAGCACCTTAAAAAGGTTACTAATTTCGGCACCTGCGATCGGGATCCCTGATTATACCAAAACATTTCATTTGTACATTGCTGAAATCACGGGACACGCAACAGGGGTGTTGACACAACAACACATCAAACAAAGGCCGGTAGCATACTTCTCGGCGGCTCTCGATCCTGTCTCTAGAGGATCACCGTCCTGTGTACGAGCAGTCGCAGCAGTGTCAATTATCATTGACAAATCCTCAGAAATTGTCTTAGACAATCCTGTAGTGGTACATACCACACATGACATACACGCCATCTTGTCACAGGTCCAGCCAAAACACATATCAATGGCAAGGCAGCTGCGTCTACAATGCACCTTGCTCCTACCCCCCAATGTTACCTTTCAGCGATGCACTTCTTTTAACTTAGCACAGCTTTTACCATTACAGACAGATTTGACAGGGGGGAGTAATGATGATAATGGTGTAGACACAGCACAAGATACTCAGGATTCTGACACACTTTCGTTTCAGGACATAACATCTGATGAACACGATTGTTTCCAACTTATGGAACAAGAAACCACGGGGTTCCCACATGTCACAGACATACCCATTACAAATGCAGAACACACACTGTACATAGATGGTAGTAGATTTGCCGATGACAAAGGTAAATATCACACAGGTTATGCTGTGGTAACGGACACACAGGTAATTGAGGCAAAGTCACTACCAGCACACATGTCGGCACAAGAAGCGGAACTAACCGCTCTAGAGAAAGCCCTAGAACACTTGGAGGGACAAGAAGGGAACATTTACACTGATTCCGCATACGCCTACGGTGTGGCACATGATTATGGCCACATATGGAAAGCTAGAGGTTACCTTACAGCAGCAGGCACACCTGTTAAACATGGTGAAGGAATCAAAAGAGTCCTGAACAATCTTCAAAAGGTTATAAGAGTAGCCATCATGAAGATAGCGGCACACACGAGCGCAAAAACAACTGAGGCAAAAGGAAACGCATTTGCAGATTTAACTGCAAAGAAGGCAGCTCTAGGGGAAGTAAGCCCTGAGACCTTAGCCACGGTACAGGTGAGTATGCCCGAAACCACATGGCAGCAGCTAATCGAACTACAGGAACAAGCAGGGGCTATTGAGAAGGACCGTTGGGTTAAGGAGGGAGCTGCACCAGGCCTTGACAATGTATGGAGAGAAGGAGACAAAATATGTCTACCCGCTTCTCTATACCCCGCAATGGCAGCGGCTGTCCACTTACCCACTCATGTCAGCTCCAATTCTATGTATAGGATTGTAAGCCAAGGATGGCTAGCCCCTGGATTCAGTAGTACTGCAAGGAACTACTGTGCTGCATGCCAAATCTGTCTGATTAATAACCCAGGACAGAGAGTGAAAACCCCACGTAAACATCAGGTCCGGGCCCAATATCCCTTTCAGAGACTGCAGATTGACTACATACAAATGCCTAAGAGCGGCCCCTTTGAATTTGTTCTCGTGTGCATCTGCCTATTTTTCAGGCTGGCCGAAAGTTATCCTGTGAAATCAGCTACGGCAAAAGCCACCGCCAAGAAACTGATTACTGAGCTGATACCTAGGTTTGGTCTCCCAGAAACAATAGAATCAGATAGGGGGACACATTTCACGGGAGAAATAATGCAAAATGTGATGGCAATGTTAGGGGTTCAACAAAGTTTTCATACTCCTTACCACCCACAGAGTTCAGGATCAGTAGAAAGAGTAAATGGTACAATCAAGCTGAAAATACAAAAAGCTATGCAGGAGTTGAACAAACCATGGCCTGAGTGCCTACCCTTAGCTTTGTTCTCTATTAGGTACACCCCAACAGGAAAAACAGGGTTATCCCCATATGAAATACTGTTTGGAAGTGCACCTAGATTAGGTTTATATTTTCCTCAAAGTATGCAATTACAATGTGATAGTTTAACTACGTATGTAATACAGTTGCAACAGCGTCTGACTAAAATCCACAAGAGTGTGTATTCTTCTCTTCCAGACCCTAATTCTGTCACAGGTACTCACGATCTACAACCAGGAGACTATGTGTATGTAAAGAAACATACCAGAAAGACACTGGAACCAAGGTTTGAAGGTCCTTTCCAGGTGCTATTGATTACAGCAACCTCAGTGAAATTGGAAGGGAAACCTACCTGGATCCACGCTTCTCACTGTAAAAAGGAGCCAGTTGGCAAATGACAACATGTATCTTTTTATTGTTTCAGTAATTCTGGCTAATAGTTTGGTTACCTCACAGAATAAAATACACAAGGATGAAGGATTTTCTAAAAAATTTTTATTACTGAAGTTTAAATATGCTTATGCCCAGAAGTCAGGATATGAGAAATGTTGGATTTGTAGCAAATTACACCCCAGCACAGCAAGTATACCACTGATGGCAGTTCCTATAAACTATACTGATCTTGCTAACAGTAGCATTAACATAATTAAAACAAATACCAGTGAGACAGTAATGTTTAAGTCAAATGGTCTCGCCTTTTCCCCTGATTGGTGTTTCAACTTAGGGAACACAACGGGAGGAAATGGAGAATGCCAAGACAGCAAGTTTAATTTGTCCATTGTCGTATTAAATGGAAGCTTCTATCCCAGTAATTCCAGCACACACCAGACATTATCTGACTTCCTCACTAACATTGTGGATAATAATGTTAGGTGGTTAGTATCCAACTTATCCCTCTATGGATACACCTCTCGTTATAGAAATGATATCAGTTCAAGATCAGTAGCTCTAGGAAATAATATATATATCTGTTGTGAGGATAAATGTTATACTTGGATACCTAGAAGAGCTCAGGGATGGTGCTACCTCGCAAGTTTAGTACCAGTAATGGGAGTAGTAGGTGATGAACGAGGTGATCACCTATTAGAAGCTAGCATGCATCCTAGATATCCCCTCAGGTATCGTAGTAAAAGAGAAATATTCCTGAAGAAGGACATGGCATGGGCTTGGTTCCCGTCCTGGACAGGATGGGGTATAGACTTAATGAAAAGACTAAATAACTATACAGGAATTATTAATGATGTTTTGGAGAAAAACTCTGATGACATTACTAAGTTAAATCTGGAGACCAGAGCCATCAGACAACAATTAGAATTACATGAATTAGCAATTGAAAGTATGAGTGCAGCACTGACAGGACTCTGTGAAACTACTGAGGACTATGAGTGCTGTACTTGGATACATAACACCAGCATTGAGGTACCTGACTATTATGACATCATTGCACAACACCGTACGGAAGTAAAGAATTTACAAGAGAAGGCCCGAAATATTGGTCGCGACTGGGATCCGTTTGGTGGAACTTTTAGTTTCTCAGGGTTATTCTCTTGGGTTAAGAAGGCAGCAATGACGATTATAGTGGTGCTCTTATTCGTATTTTTCTTTTATGCATGCTTTAAGTTGTTTATGTGCTTTTGCAAGAAAGCCAAGGTAAATGATGTGGAAAAGATGGAACTTTTGTGAAGATAGGTAGATTTAGATCCTTGACATCACCCATCTGTCAGAAAAGCCACTCTTCCTGAATTTTAGATGTTGGTACTGTCCAGGGGGATGGGTGTATACCCCTCTGACAACTCGCGGTCAGGGAGAGTACTCTGGATATAGGCTGACTAGAACTTGTTCAGGTGGACCCAGGGCAAGAGGGAGGGGTGATGTCAAAGGGGGAAATGTAAGGATTAAGGGGTGTCTAAACAAAATGGTTGACCTTATGTCTTACTAAATACTTGTATTTTTCTATCCTTCTCTTTAAAATAAGGACTAGTCATCTATTGTCACGTACTCATCAAGAAGAGGCCGCATCAGCCCTAAAAAGCAGTCTACGCCCAGAAGATTGTCTTATCAGCTGATAACACCCGGAGAATTGTCTTTACTTTGAAAATGTTGTTTTTTTTACATTTGCTGATGTTTGCTCTTTTCTGTCTATAAAAGATGTAATAAAGAAGCCTCAGAGCCACAGTCAGTCAGTCAGAGACAGTCAGAGTTAACGACGGACTTCTGAGCAGAAATACTGAATAATATCTCCGTGTCTCTTTGCTTGGATAAGAACTCTAACTAACAATTGGGAAACGGTAACATAACCTGACAAATAGGTGACTTGTTGAGGTCACACCTAACAGTTGTATTGGGGAAAACAATGCTGAGGGTGGATCTGGGGTGTATTGGGGGTAGCAATGTTTGGGGTAGCTTGGGTGGCTGTAGTGCTAGAGGTATCAGGGATATAGCGGGCCACAGTGTATCAGGGATTTAGTAGGGTCACAATACAAGGGGTATCTTATGATATATGGTAACAGTGCTGGGGGGGGAAATCTAGGGTGTAGAGGGGTCAGAGTGTTGGGGGGATATCAGGGATGTAGAGTGGCCATGGTGCTGGGGAGAAATCAATATAGCAGATATATTATATGCACAGGACAGCTGTGTTACTTTATGTATGTAGTATTTTCCCACTGTTTCTTTGCTGTACTGAATGATTGTTCATTTAGTTAATGCGGAGCTCCACCCAAAAGGGGAAGCTCTGCTTGTCTGCCTCCTACCTTCTTGATGTCTGTTTAAGTGCGCTGCCTCCATTGTAGGGGCCCCAGAGCATTACTTTGCTCAGGGGCCCATGATGCTATTAAGACGGCCCTGGAGGGATTCCCCCATCAACACCGACTATGTTGATGGGGGAATCAAGCTAATTTCCTACCTGCAACCTGTGGTTGCAATAAAGAAATTTTGCTTTTGTCTATGGCCGGCCAGAGCTGTCTAATGGGCAAGGAGAGTCATTCAACCCCCAGCTATCTGAGGTATGGAACAAGATACTTCATGGACATTCTTTACTGATAACACTGCAATGTAAAGTGTTCATGAACAAAGATGTACATTATATCAGCACAGCGCAAGCAAGCGAATGTTAAACTTTATTAGTCATGTTACCGTTCACAGGATTAGCCTTTGTTGTGTTTACTTAAGTAATACCTCTAATAAGATTGTAATGTTATACTGTTGTATGTAAGCCAAGAATATGGGCAGAAACGTTCCTTTTATTTGAGTGTTCAAGCTAAGGGGACGTAAACAAACCTCAACCTTGGGGATAAGGATTTGGACAAAAACATTCAACACTTCAATATCCAACCCCCAGCTGAGGGCTCTTTTCCTAGAAAGGTAAAAACAACACATAACAATAACATGCACTGCGGTATATTAAATCTAAAATTGGAACAAATTATAGGCCTTGACCAATCAAACTAATCTATGTTCTGACCTTTTTTCATATTTAAATGTTAACAATCCGTTATTTCTAAGCTGCCCAAGGTTCTCAAAATTGGGATTTCACGACCAAAGCATTAATGCTGAATTCTGTGAAGATAGAAAAAAACTAAAAAAAAATTTGCAGCTCTATAATCTGTAATAGATATGTAAATACATTTTTGCAAGCAGTGTAAGTTTTTACATTTGACTTGCAGTCCTTGTACAGCACTTGGCACCACTATTGTCACTCGAATACAGCTGCCAGGTCTCTCTTCCCTATGTACCTCTTTACTAAAGCCACCACCTGCCCTGCCTGGCTCCACTTTGCTTCGAGGAATAATCTTAGACTTCTAGTGCTCACCTGCTAGATTCCCAGAGATACTACACCTGGCCAGCATGCTAGCATTGTGTATTCTACCAAGTATGCTGTTTGACCTGGAAATAAGCTATTCCTGCCATCTGTCCTTGTTATGGGTACCTGTGTTGATTTTCAAAGCTAGCCATACACTAGTAAATTTTCGAATGAACATTTGTCAATACATTCAGTGATTCATATCGTTCTAATCTTCCTCTTCCTCCTCCGCGGTGATCTTCTTTCTTCTCTCCTCCATGCAGCTTCTTCTGGGTAATGGGTCGCGCTGTGTTCTGGGAACTGTGTGTCCCAGAACACAGCGTGCCCCATTCACAAAGCGCTGCGCGACTCGCACATGCACAGTAGGAAACGGGCAGTGAAGCCGCAAGGCTCCACTGCCTGTTTCCCTTAGTTGAAATGGTGGCGCCGGGACCCGAGAGCCGAGGGATGGGTCGGCCTCGGACGGCCGACATCGCGGGCGCCCTGGACAGGTAAGTCTGCTTATTAAAAGTCAGCAGCCCTCCTCTTTAAAGCAAAGTTCCATCTAGGGTTGCCACCTGTTTGGGATTTACCCAGACAGTTCGGGTTTGGAATCATGCGTCCGGGTTTCAGACTGTCTGGGACCCAGATACATTATTCAGACCAGACTAAGTCTCCCCCCTTACCCCTTCTCTCTCCTGCCTCTAAGATAGTAACACTAAGGTAAATCAGGGTTCTCAAAGCACTCATTACATCAGAGCTCCCCTTTACACCAGAGGCCACAGTGCTCTCCTTTACATCAGAGTCCTCTTTGTACACCAGAGAATCCCGTATGTTAGTGTCCGCAGAGTTCTCCCTTACATCAGAGTCTGCAGATTCCCCACTTACAGTGAAAAGGAACTCTGCGAGTTCAAATGTAAAAGGTGAGCTCTGCAGATTCAGATGTAAAAGGGGAACTCTGCAGATTCAGATGTAAAAGGAACACTCTGTGGACTCTGATGTAAAAGGGGAACTCTGTGGACTCTGATGTAAAAGGGGAACTCTGTGGACTCTGATGTAAAGGGGGAACTCTGTGGACTCTGATGTAAAGGGGGAACTCTGTGGACTCTGATGCAAAAGGGGAACTCTGTGGACTCTGATGTAAATGGGGACTCTTGTGATTAACTTCATATAATTAGAAATGTTATTTAATAGTAACATCTATGCTTTGTTTATCTATGCATACTATGAAAAAAATTGCTGTGCGAGGCCGAAGTGTTTGGGTTTGACTTGAAGAAAAGGTGGCAACCCTGGTTCCATCCAAATATGGAACTTCTGCTTATCTGCTTCCTCCCCCACTCCGGTGCCACATTTGGCACCTTTCAGGGGGGGAGGGGGGGGTAACTGTTTTTGACGAGTACCCTTCCCCACTTCCAGGAGACTACTCCATGGAGCCATGCCTCAGAAGTTTCGACCCCCTCCGCTGCCTTACTATGATTGGTGGTGGCAGCACCTGACAGCTGACCTGAAAATCGGCTGGGGTGCCGACATCGTGGGCTCCCTGGACAGGTGAGTGTCCATATATTAAAACCCCTTTCACACTGCTGCGCCCATAGCGTCGGCGGTAAAAGTCAGCTAATTTTAGAGGTGTTTTACCGTCGGATTTGCAGCGCATTTCGGCCGCTAGCGGGGCGCTTTTACCCCGCTAGCGGCCGAGAAAGGGTTAAAATCGCCCGGCGTTTTGCCAGCAGTATTGCAGTGCTGCCCCATTGATTTCAATGGGGAGCAGTGGTGGAGGAGTGGTAAACACACCGCTCCTTCACCGCTCCAAAGAAGCTGCTGGCCGGACTTTTCCTGACGTCCTGCCAGCGCAACGCTCCGGTGTGAAAGCCCTCGGGGCTTTCACACTGGAGACAATGGTGCAGAAGTTTGAAGGCGGCTTGCAGGCGCTATTTCTAACGCTATAGCGCCTGCAAAACGCCCTCAGTGTGAAAGGGCTCTAAAAGTCAGCAGCTACAGTATTTGTGAAAAGAAAAAAATAACAAAACTGCGCTCGGGTGTAATAGATACAGTAATTGGAAAGCCATGGTTTTTGCATATCACATAAATATGACTCAAAATAAAGAAAAAAACTATAGAATCTCGCTAACCATGTGATTAAAAAAACAAAATAAACACTATCACATGTGTAAACCACCCATAAATCACAAAGTGTGGAATATCTTGTGAAATGTGACAATTCAAAAATCACTTCTGTGCCTATGACTGAAAACAATCAAATGACACAAATGAATCACAATAGCATATTATTATTATTCACGATTTATATAGCGCCAACAGTTTACGCATCGCTTCACAATGTATAGTGGGGGGACAACATATTAGCATAATATAATAGCATATTGATGTCACCTCGTGCTCCACGCGCATACCCAGAAGGACGGGCCGTCTGTTTTGTGCCCCGGCTGGCGTATCAGACTGTTTTGCTTTCTGAAACTTTTTATCATGTAAGTGCAATATAATCTTTTTTAGTAAACAAGTTTTAATGGTTTTACACTATGGAGCGCTTTATATTTTCCATTCATTATGATCTCCACGGATGTCCTAATCGTTTGTGAAGTGGATGTTAGTAGCCTGTCACCACGCCTTTGGGAGATAATCCGTTATATTACACGGCTCATTTGATCCTCCGTCATAGGGGATCATAGCTTTCCGGTAAGAGTCAATTTCTGCTGGTTTGGTGGTGGAGTTCACACATCTTGTTGGGTCTCGAGTGCGGGGAAACCACTTTATTCACGTGTTATGGACTTTATTTCACAATTCACTGTTTAATTTTATACCCCATACACACTATCAGATTTTCTGCTGATTTTTGTCTTCAGATTTACCAAAACCATGTAGTAGAAGGGCCTGCCTGATTGCATACACATTGAAACTCTTAAGGTTTGACCTCATATTATATGGTTTTGGTAAATCTGAAGACAAAAACTAGCAGAAAATCTGTTAGTGTGTATGGGGCTTTAGAAATACATTCATTTGAGAACAAAATTCCATCCAGCTCCTTTCTTGTAACTGCAGTCAAAAATGAACATTGATTTGACCACACTAGGATTAAAAAATCGAACAAAACTTCCTGAAACAAATGTTTAAATTAAATTTTTCTATTATATGGCCAGTCTAACTTCTTTCCGCCTGGCCTATAATAATAATATGGTGACCAAGCGAGAGCACTGCTATCCTGGGTGGACATCATATTATTATTATTATTATTATTATTATTATTATTCAGGATTTATATAGCGCCAACAGTTTGCGCAGCTCTTTAAAACATTAGGGCAGACAGTACACTTACAATACAAATCAATACACGATGGATCAGAGGGCCCTGCTCGTTAGACCCCTTTCACACCACACCGCCCATTGCGTCGGCGGTAAAATGCTGCTATTTTTAGCGGCGTTTTATCCCTGGATTTGCGGTGCATTTTGGCCACTAGCGGGGCGCTTTTACCCCCCGCTAGCGGCCGCGAAAGGGTTAAAACCGCTGGCAATACGCCGCAATAGCGGCATTTTGCCGGCATTATTACAGCGCTGCCCCATTGATTTCAATGGGGAGCAGCGGTGGAGGAGCGGTAAACACACCGCTCCAAAGAAGCTGCTGGCAGAACTTTTTTCTGACGTCCTGCCAGCGCACCGCTGTAGTGTGAAAGCCCTTGGGGCTTTCACACTACACACAATGGTGCAGCTACTTTAGGGCAGATTGCAGGCGCTATTTCTAACGCTATAGCGCCTGCAAAACGCCCTGGTGTGAAAGGGGTGTAAGAGTTTACAATCTAGAAGGGAGGGTCAAGTTGAAACAAAAAAGGTAATAACTGTGGGGGATGAGCTGATGGAAAGAATGAAAATACAGTTGTTAGGTGTGGGTAGGGTAGGCTTCTCTGAAGAGAAGGGGTTTCAGGGATCGCCTAAAAGCCTAATAAAGTAGGAGATAGGCGGGCAGATTGGGGTAGGGCATTCCATAAGATTGGAGAGGCTTTAGAAAAGTCCTGGAGGCGAGCATGGGAGGAGGTGATGAGGGAGCAGGAGAGCAGGAGGACTTGAGAGGAACGAAGAGAATGAGTGGGTTGGTATTTAGAGACTAGTCTAGTGATGTAGCTGGGGGCAGAGTTGTGGATGGCTTTGTACGTAGTTGTTAGTATTTTGAATTTAATTCTTTGGCTGAGCAGAAGCCAGTGGAGGGATCATATAAGGTCCTTCCAGAATCGCACCTTGCGTGAGCCACACGGGCCACTGCCAGCACCATGTTATCCTTGTGACCAATCACAGTAGATCACATGGCAATTGTACACAATGAATGGCTTCCATTCATAGCCATTTATTGGGTACTACTGTATTGATTTAATCTCTGGGATTGGTAATAGAGATCACATGATACAGACAGGCCAATCACAGTGCATCTGTCCTATGTGATAGCTGTGGCCAATCACAGCTTCACAATAGTACACACTATATGGATGGATTTCATTCCCCAAAAAATATTGCTTGATTATCACTGTTATAAGCAATCATAGTGTGTAAAATAAATAAATTAAAAAATTTAATTAAAACAAAAAAAAACAAAAACCTGATCTCCTCAGAATAGTACAGTATTACTACGGTAACACTGTATTGCTCTGGTCACAGTATGTAAAAAAACACAAATCGTAAAAAGATTTTTTTTACTTTACATACTGTCAACAGTCAGTGTCCATGATCAGTTATATGATGACCATGTACTGAACTGGTGACAGTATGGTAAAAAAAAATATTGTGAAAAAAAAATTCATTTTCAAAAAAATTGTGACCAAACATTACAACTTCGAAATTTATGAAGAAAAAATATTTATTTGCAAAACTGTATAACAAAGAAAACAGATTTTTTTTTTTATTTCAAAATTTTAGAAAAAAGGGGGTAAGAGTGAACGGTATTGAAGTGGTTAAAGAGTAACTCCACTTTTGTTGAGGAAAAAACCTTTCCCTCTGGGTGATCTATGTAAATTGCAAGGATTTTAACAAACTTTGTTGCAGATTCCTACATTTTTAATTATTCTGAAGAAATAGCTGTTTGTGTCTATGTGCCTAGTGAATGTGAATAGGAGTGCGTTTATAATTATCAAGCAGCAGGGTTCTAATGAAGAAAGCTGCAGGGTCTGTATCCCTTTTAGGAGTGATTTACCTTTTGTGAATATGAAATCAAAAATGACATTTTTGTTACAGGAGATTATTTTAGTGCAAACTTGTAGGAAAATCAGTAAGCCAATAACACAAGCAGAAAATTACATTTCCTGTAAAATTAAATGCAATATGGGAACCTGGAGGACTTCTGTACACAGATGATGTACGTACATAATCTGTGTACAGAAGTCCTCCAGGTTCCCATATTGCATTTCATTTTACAGGAAATGACAGAGCTAGAGATTGAAAAGGATTGTGTAGTAATTGTATACTTTATACTGTATTATTTATTTTTCCTCATGAAGGTGGGATTACACTTTAAGCCCTTGTACACACGGTCGGACATTCGCGACAACAAAATTCGTCGGATTTTGTCCAAAACTGGTGTTGCATACACGCGGTCGGACAAAGTTGTCGGAAAATCCGATCATTCAGAATGTGATGACGTTATTTAGTTATGATGGGACTACGTTCAGGCTAGTAGCCAATAGCTTTGGTCTAGGAATTTGATCTCCACATCCGTGGCACTTTGTCCGATCGGAATTCTCTACAAACGATCGGATCATGTTGTCGGAAAATTTTTATATCCATCTCTCAACTTTGTTGGTCGGACATTCCGAGGGAAAAAGTCAGATGAAGCCCACACACGGTCGGATTATCTGACGACACGGTCCAATCGGACATTTTCCATCGGAATGTCCGACCGGGTGTACAAGGGCTAAGACTTCTGTGCTTCACTCTGAAATAATTTTCCTTTCTTTAAGTGCTTGGCGTTGAGTGCACTTAAATATGCGGCCTCTTGGCGGCCAAGCCTTATTTGCGTGCAATAGCACCAACTGTGCTGTCCCAAGAGCACTCGCATCTTGTGCGCTCCCGACATAGTGACCAGCAGCTCACGGAAAGTTTTCTGATCATGTGACCACTGTGACAGCCAATCATGGTGGCCACATGGCCATAAGCCCTGTCCCGCCACCCGGCATAGCAAACCCCCTAACGGGCCGGCGGCAGCTGGCGCCAAGAGGTTAATATTGAATAATAAGGATTCTGTAGCCCTCCTCCTCTAGCAGGCTGGCTTTGGGTATAGAGACTCACCAATGGAAGAACTGTACATAAACAATACACAGGTTTAACAGTGGAAATACATAAAGAAGAGGCAGCAACAATGAGGACACATCCAACTGGCAGGTAAATGAGTGGAGTGCTAATAATATATGAGAATGAAGACCACCTCCTGTATGGCCTGTACAAGAATCTGGCCTTCCCATGAGAATACAGAGTTTGGTGTTATCCTTGAAATAATTGTGGCATGATCTGAATCGAGTTAGCTGGTCCTGAAGTTTTTAGAGTAGTCTATTTATTCATTTATTTATTACAGGTACTTGTATAGCTTTGTCAATTTACGCAGCGCTTTGCATAAATATTGTACATTCACATCAGTCCCTGCCCTCAAGGAGCTTACACTCTAAGGCACCTTAAAGGGATTGTAAAGTAAATTTTTTTATTTTTTTTAAATAACAAACATGTTATACTTACCTCCACTGTGCAGCTCGTTTTGCACAGAGTGACCCCGAACCTGCTCTTCTGGGGTCCCTCGGCGGCTGTCTCTGCTTCCTCCCGCAGGTGCTTCTCACGTTCATGCGAGCTCCCTCACATGGTGAGAAGCACTTGCGGGCGCGCTCCCGTGATACAGCCGGCGGCTATAGCCGCTCGCTGTATCACAAGGCCCCGCCCCCCGGCACGCTGCGTCATTGGATGTGATTGACAGCAGCGCGAGCCAATGGCTGCGCTGCTTTCAATCCATCCACTCCAGCCAATCAGCGGCCAGGCTGAGCGGCGAAGAGGACGGCGGGGGCGAGCGCGGGATTTTCGAGGGGTCAGGTAAGTAAAACGGGGGGACTGGGGGCGCCGGCAGTGTCAGATGTTTTTTCACCTTAATGCATAGAATGCATTAAGGTGAAAAAACATTTACCTTTACAACCCCTTTAAATCACATTTATACATACACATACTAGGGACAGTTTAGACCGGAGCCAATTAACTTACCAACATGTCTTTGCAGTGTGGGAGGAAACCGGAGTACCCAGAGGAAACCTGCCCAGGGAGAACATGATCTATAGTAGGAGTAGGCAAACTTAAAGAGGTGGAGATCTACTTGAACAACATGGAAGAAGTCAAAAATCCCGGGGCACAGTGTTGCCTCCTCACACCTGATTTAACCACCTCCCACCCGCTGTACAGACAATTGACAGGCGCAAGGTGGTTCTCTTATTCTGGGACTAAGCTTATAATGTTGCCACACTCTCGCCACACTTGCGATGCGATTAGTAGCGTGCCTTGTCCCTGGGTCACAGCACATCCCCGATCTTGGTAAAGAGCCGATGACACGGCTCTTTACCCATGTGATCGGCTGTGTCCAATCACAGTTGATCACATGTAAACAAGGAAATCGGCTTTCATCTCCTCACACTGACAGAGGGCATTTCCCCCACAGATAATCAAGGCACTGATTATCAGTGCAGCCCTAACAGTGCCCATCAGTGATGCCAGTCAGTCCCTTTTGGTGATGCCAATCAGTGCTCATCAGTATTGCCAATTAGTACTGCCACGGTTCACAGCAGGAGGTCCAGTGCGTTCCTGTTCACTGATTCAGGAGTGAATCAGGTCCAAATTTTGTGCCTGAAATCGCACCTGAATCTGAACCAAAGACACACAGGACACTTTTTAAGTGCAGACTGTGGTCACCCCAGAGATGTTTTAAATGGCTCCACGGATGAACTATTTTCATATTACTGGGTTTAGTAACACTTTAATAAAGATAAGGATGTTTTCCTTGTCTCCTGAGCTCACAGGAAGTGACAACGGATACTGCATTCCTGGCGAAAGCAACAGGTATTTTCTGTACTTGCTGAAATGTTCTTAGCCTGAAAATTTGAAACAAATGCAGCCACCACATCCAAGGACTGTAGGCTGCAACGTGTGAAATTTTTGATTTTGGGTTTAGATACGCTTTAAAGTTCCCAAACTGGAGCTAAAGGTTGTTGTTTCAACAAAGCTGACGTACTAGGAGCCAATCAGGGATGTGTTGTATTGCAAAGAGCTGTCATACCAATCTGCTTCTAACCAAACAGAGAGGGCTTGTCAGTAATGAGGGTTAAATAGATATCGGGTGGTTCAATAAAAACCGGCTGACATTCCACATTCTATCAGATGAGCATGCTGGAAAACACACAGCCAACTGGCTGCCGATCAGCGCTCTCAGCCAATGGCAGAGAGCGCTGATCGGAGTGTTCTGGTGGGGGATGTCCTCCTGTCAGAAGACAACAGCTCAGGGGGGAGATCGCTGTACTAACTTCGGATGGTTAGTACAGTGGCTCCTACCAGATTTTTTTCATTCAACCATCGGGTTAAACAAAAAATAACCCCAATTCCCCCATTCAAGGTGGATGGGGGAATCCTCCTGCTGTGTCTTTGTATTCTGACAGTGGGGAGACATCCCTGCCATGAGAATACACTGATCAGAGCTGCAGGCTATAGTGAATCGAGCAGAAATGTTCCAACAGGGCTGTTGAACAGAAGCAGATCGGCAGATCAACTTCTGCTCAACCATAGTAGCCACACATAGATCTGGCCGAAATTCAATCCATGTACTGGCACTAGGGAAAGGTTCCTGATGAGGAGGGAATGCATGGGGTCGTATCTTTGCTGAACATCCTCCCTGTGCGCAAGATGGCCAGGCTTCATTCTGCTCCCTCTTTATAGGCGCTGTCAGTCTGCCTGGAAACTGCTTTTTTTACGTTGTTGGAAACAACTGTGAGTGCCCCCTGGCTGGGTACAGCCTTCCC